>NC_090814.1:7208875-7566875 GCF_000390325.3 Nicotiana tomentosiformis | reverse complement strand
TTTTCATCAATTCTGTTGCAGCGTGTAACCTGCTCTCACAATATATTCACATTCAATTCTATTGCAGCGTGTAACCCGCTCTCACAATATATTCACATTCAATTCTATTGCAGCGTGCAACCCGCTCTCACAATATATTCATTTCCAATCCTCTGATATAATTATTTTTAATCAAGTATATATATTGACTTTTAAATAAGTCTATTGCGGCGTGCAATCCGATCCCCCAAATATTGACTTTTAATAAGTCTGTTGCGGCGTGCAACCCGATCCCCCAATATGGACTTTTAATAAGTCTGTTGCGGCGTGCAACCCGATCCTCCAATATATCCATTTCAATCAATTCTGTTGCGGCGTGAAACCCGATCCTCCAATATATCCATTTACCAATTCTTATAGAAGAAATCTCCCCAATAAATGTGACAATTAATATAAAATTATAAGACAACAAGCATACAATAATTATGATTTAATTATGAAACATGCAATGACAAATAGCAAATTATTATGAAAATCAGGGAGAAAATAGGCAGTTTAATATTTATTATGCTAAATGTCAAATAATAATTAAGACACATAATTCAAATAGCATGTAACAATTAATGCAGGAATTCAAGAATTAATATTTGACAAATAATAGGAGAGAAACAATTATTATAATAATTAATTCATGATTTAAAATGATTTATGATTTTTCAAGTAATTATGCAAACAATTAATTTGACGACTTATAGACACTTGTCACCTTGCCTATACGCCGTTCACATACATTTCACATAACAAATAGTTTAAGGGTTCTATTCCCTTAAGTCAAGGTTAACCACGACACTTACCTCGCTTTGCAAATTCCAATCAAATACTCGACCACATCTTTTCCTTTTAAATTTGTCTCCAAAAGCTTCAAATCTATTCATAAACAATTCAATATACTCAATACGAATCATAGGAATTAATGCCATATGAATTTACTAATTTTCCGGATAAAAATCTGAAATTCATTAAAATATTCGATAGTGGGACCCATGTCTCAAATCTCGGAAAAACTTACGAAATCCGAACACCCAATCTGATACGAGTTCAACCATACAAAATTTATAAAATTCTGATGTCAAATGGACCTTCAAATCTTAAATTTTCGTTTTTGGAAGATTTTATAAAAATTTAATTTTTCTTCCATAAATTCACGGATTCATGATATAAATGAGTATGAAATCATGAAATATAATCAATATGGGATAAGTAACACATACCCCAATGTTTTTCCGTGAATATCGCCTAAGAATCGCCTTACCCGAGCTCAAAAATTAAAAATGGTTGAAAATGGGTCGAAACCCCATTTCTAGAACTTAAGTTCTGTTTTTTAGATTTTTATTCATCGCGATCGCGGAATTTCGTTCGCAATCGCGTAGAACAAACTTTGCCCAGGTTTTTTTAAAACTACGCTATCGCATATAAGTCCATGCGATTGCAGAGAACAATTTCTCAGCCTTACGTGATCGCGTACAGGTTTATGCAATCGCATAGCACAATTTCGGTGCTTCAGCTTCTGCCTCATTCCTTCTTCACGATCGCAACTTTAAGCTCGCGTTCGCAGTGCACTTGGAGCTAGCCTTTCGCATTCGTATGCCTATCTTGGTGAACGTGAAGAGTAAAACTCACGGCTAAAAATTTTCTCTTCGCGATCGCAAAGTACAATGCACTAGATGACAGCAGAAGCTCAAAAACTAGACTTTCTAAGTTCAAAATCATCCCGTAGCCTATCTGAAACTTACCCGAGCCCTCGGGGCTCCAAACCAAACATGCGCCCAAGTCCTAAAACATTATACGAACTTGCTCGTGCGATCAAATCGCCAAAATAACACCTAGAACTACGAATCAGACATCAAATCAAAGGAAGTTTTCAAGAAAACTTTAAAACTTATATTTTCACAACCGGGCGTCCGAATCATGTCAAATCAACTCTGATTCTCACAAAATTAGGCAGACAAGTCATAAATATTATAGTAGACCTATACCGGGCTCCGGAACCAAAATATAGACCCGGGGTCAATAAATCCAACATCAGTAATTTCTTAAAAATCATTAAGCTTCCAAGCTTTTAATGTTTCATCAAAATTCCATATCTCGGGTTAGGGACCTCAGAATTCGATTCCAGGCATACGCCCAAGTCCCAAATCACGATACGGACCTACCGGAATTGTCAAAATACTGATCCGGGTATGTTTGCTTAAAATGTTGACCAATATCAACTCAGTTGAGTTTTAAAGCTCTATTTCACATTTTAATCCATTTTTCACATAAAAACTTTTCGGAAAATTATACGGACTGCGCACACAAGTCGAGAAATGATAAATGGTGCTTTTCAAGGTCTTAGAACACAAAATTACTTATTAAATTTAAAGATGACATTTTGGGTCATCACATTCTCCACCTCTAAAATAAACATTCGTCCTCGAACGGAGTTAGAAAAAAGTACCTGAGCTGGTGAATAAGTATGGATATTTACTCCGCATGTCCGACTCGGACTCCCACATAGATGCCTCTAACGGCTGACCTCTCCATTGCACCCGAACTGAAGGATAACTCTTAGACCTCAACTGTCGGACCTGCCGGGCTAGAATAGCCACCGGCTCCTCCTCGTAAGTCAAATCTTTGTCCAATTTGACTAAGCTGAAATCTAACACATGGGACGGATCACCATGATATTTTCGGAGCATAGACACATGGAACACCGGATGAACCGATGATAAACTAGGTGGTAATGTAAGCCTGTAGGCTACTTCACCCACCCTTTCAAGAATTTCAAAGGTCCGATATACCTAGGGCTCAACGTGCCTTTCTTTCAGAGCCTCATTACACCTTTCATAGGTGAAACTCGGAGCAATATTCTTTCTTCAACCATGAATGCAATATCACGAACTTTACGGTCTGCATAACTCTTTTGCCTAGACTGAGCTGTGTGAAGTCGATCCTGAATAATCCTGACCTTATCCAAGGCATCTTGTACCAAATCGGTACCCAATAACCGAGCCTCTCCCGGTTCAAACCAGCCAACTGGCGAACGACATCACCTTTCGTATAATGCCTCATATGGAGCCATCTAAATGCTTGACTGGTAGTTATTATTATAAGCAAACTCCCCAAGTGGCAAGAACTGATCCCAATAACCTCCAAAGTCTATAACACAAGCGCGAAGCATATCTTCTAATATCTGAATAGTGCGCTCTAACTGTCCGTCTGTCTGTGGATGAAATGTTGTACTCAATTCCACCCGTGTGCCTAACTCACGCTATACAACCCTCCAAAAATGTGAGGTAAACTACGTACATCGATAATAGACACGGGCACACCGTGAAGGCGGATAATCTCACGAATGTAAATTTTAGCTAACCTTTCTGAAGAATAGGTAACTACAACTGGAATGAAATGTGCTGATTTGGTTAACCTGTCCACAATGACCCAAACTGCGTCAAATTTTCTCTGAGTCCGTGGGAGTCCAACAACAAAATCCATAGTGATATGCTCCCATTTCCATTCAGGAATTTCTAACTTCCTAAGCAAATCACCAGGTCTCTGATGCTCGTACTTAACTTGCTAATAATTCAGACACCGAGCTACATATACGACTATATCCTTTTTTATTCTCCTCCACCAATAATGTTGCCGCAAATCTTGATACATTTTGGCGGTACCTGGATGAATAGAATACCTGGAACTGTGTGCCTCTTCAAGAATTAATTCACGAAGCCCATCCACATTAGGCACACAAATAAGACCCTGCATTCGCAGAACTCCATCTTTCCCCACAGAAACTTGTTTGGCATCACCGTGCTGCACCGTGTCATTAAGGACAAGTAAATGAGGATCATCATATTGCCTCTCTCTGATGCACTCATATAAAGAAGACCGAGTGACTGTGCAAGCTAGAACCCGACTGGGTTCTGAAACATCTAACCACACAAACTGATTAGCCAAAGTCTGAACATCTGCTGCTAATGGCCTCTCACCAACCGGAATATACGCAAGACTGCCCATACTAACAGCCTTTCTACTCAAAGCATCGGCCACGACATTGGCCTTTCCGGGGTGATAAAAATGGTGATATCATAGTGTTTCAAAAAGTCCAACCATCTTCTCTGCCTCGAATTAAGACATTTTTGTTTGAACAGGTACTGAAGGCTACGATGATCAGTTAATACCTCACACGAGACACCATAGAGGTAATGCCTCTAAATCTTCAGCGCATGAACAATGGCTACCAGTTCTAAGTCATGAACAAGATAATTCTTCTCGTGAACTTTCAACTATCGCGACGCATATGCAATCACCCTGCCATCTTGCATTAACACTGCACCAATCCCAATGTGAGATACATCACAATATACTGTATACGATCCTGAACCTCTAGGTTATACCAACACTAGCGCCATAGTCAAAGCAGTCTTGAGTTTCTGAAAACTCAACTCACACTCATCTGACCATCTGAATGGGACACTTTTTTGGGTCAGTCTGGTCAATGGGTTTGCTATAGATGAAAACCCTTCCACGAACCGACGATAATAACCTGCTAAACCCAGGAAACTCCGGATCTCTGTAACTGAAGTAGGTCTAGGCCAATTCTAAACAGCCTCAATCTTCTTAGGATCCACCTTTATACCTTCTGCTGATACAACTTACCCCAAAAAGGCAACTGAGTCTAACCAAAACTCACATTTTGAAAACTTGGCATATAACTGATTATTCTTCAAAGTGTGAAGCATACTTCAAAAATGCTGCTCATGCTCCTCTCGACTGCTGGAGTAAATCAAGATATCATCAATGAATACAACCACAAAAGGATCCAAATAAAGCTTGAACACCCGATTCATCAAATCCATAAATGATGCTGGGGCATTTGTCAACCCAAATGACATCACTAGGAATTCGTAATGCCTATACCGAGTCCGAAAAGCTGTTTTAGGGACATCAGATGCCCTAATCTTCAACTGATGGTAACCACACCTCATATCTATCTTCGAAAATACCTTGGCATCCTGAAGCTGATCAATTAAGTCATCAATTCTTGGCAGCGGATATTTGTTTTTGATAGTGGCCTTGTTCAACTACCGATAATCTATACGCATCCGCATAGAGCCATCTTTATTCTTTACAAATAATACTGGTGCACCCCAGGGCGAGACACTAGGTCTAATGAATCCCTGATCAAGCAAGTCTTGTAACTGCTCTTTCAATTCTTTCAACTCTGGCGGGGCCATACGGTATGGTGGAATAGAAATGGCCTGAGTGCCCGGAGCCAAATCAATACAGAAGTCAATATCTCTGTCGGGTGGTATCCCCGGCAAATCTGCAGGAAATACTTCTGGAAATTCACGAACAACTGGTACTGATTCCATAGAAGGAGCATTCACACTGGGATTGCGAATATAAGCCAAATAGGCTAGACACCCTTTCTCTACCATATACCGAGCTTTAATATAAGAAATAACCTTGCTGGCAGAATGACCAGGAGTTCCTTTCCACTCTAACCGAGGTAACCCCAACATAGCTAGGGTCACTGTCTTGGCATGACAATCCAATATAGCATGATAAGGGGATAGCCAATCCATACCCAAGATGACATCAAAATCTACCATATCAAGAAGTAGAAGATCCACACTAGTCTTAAGATTACCAATAGTAACCACACACGAACGATAGACATAATCTACTATAACAGAGTCTCCCACCGGTGTAGATACACACACAGAAGCACTCAGAGAATCATAAGGCACAACCAAATATTAAGAAAAATAGGAGGACACATGGAATAAGTAGATCCTGGATCAAATAGAACTGAAGCATCTCTATGGAAAACTGGAATAATATCGGTGATCCCAGCATTAGATGACTCGGCCTCAGGCCTAGTTGGAAAAGCATAAAATCGGGGATGGGCCCCACCACTCTGAACTGCATCCCTAGGATGACCTCTAACTGGCTGGCCTCTACCTCTAACGGACTGACCTCCACCTCTAATGGCTTGACCTCCACCTCTAGCTGCCTGACCCCTACCTCTAGATGGCTGAGCAGGCGGTGAAGCAACTGGTGCCGGTATGATGGCACAAGAATATTGCCGAGATCTGTTACTCGCTAATCTAGGGCAATACCTCCTGATATGACCAATGTTCTCACACTCATAACACCCATCCTAATGTCGTGGCTGCTGAAGCTGAAGCTGGCCCAAATAGGCCAGATAACCGATGTAGTAACTATGGAGTGGCGGTGAACTGATAGGAGCTGAATGTGCACTAAATGCTGGCTATCCATAGTAAGGCATAATAGGACCGTGACTCCCTGAAGCACCGAGAGATGCATGAAGTGCTGAATGAAATGGTCTGGGAGGATGACCCCTACCAAATTTACCCCTGCCTCCAGATGAGGCACCATCGAACTGACGAAGCTCCATATCAGACCTCTGCCCTCTCTCCTATGCAAGAACTATCTCGATCCTTCTTGTGACATTAGCAGCCGCCTAAAAAGAAATCTCACTTTCGGTCTCCTTGGCCATCTGAAGTCTGATAGGTAAGTGAGTCCCTAAATAAACCTCCTCACTCTCTCTACCTCCGTAGGTAGTTAAAGGAGAGCATGACAGGCCAAATACACAAAACGGGACTCATACTGAGTAACAGTCATACTGCCCTGCTATAGACACTCAAATTGCTTACGGAATTCCTCTCTCAGTGTGATAGGAAGGAACTTTTCCAGAAATAGTTGAGAGAGCTGCTCCTAAGTAAGTGTAGGCGATTCGACTGGTCGGGTCAATGTATAATCTTTCCACCACCTCTTGGCAGAACCCTTCATCTGAAATACATCAAAATCAACCCTATTAGTCTCAACTATACCCATGTTCTGTAGCACCTCGTGGCATCGTTCAAGATAATCATGTGGGTGCTCAGAAGGTGTACCACTGAAGTGAACTGGAAAGAGCTTAGTAAACTTATCCAGTCTCAATAAGGCCTCAAAAGACATGGCGGGCCTATCACTGGTCTGTGCCGTAACAACTGGCTGAACTACCCCAACTGGCGGGGCTGCTGGAGCCTGATTCTGGGGAGCCATCTGCTCCGGAGCGGGAGTAGTGGAAGTTTGTGCTCCTCCCCCAGCCTGTGAGACGGCTGGTGCCACTGGAAATGTACCATTCTGGGCCACGCCCTCCATAATACTTACCAAACGGACTAGAGCGTCCTGAAGTACTGGAGTGGCTATGAATCTTTCCGGGACCTGAACTGGTCCAACTGGTACATTCTGAACTGGAACTTCCTCCTGAAGATCTGAGGTTCTATAACATGTGCAATTTCTAGAACTCTGGACTGAACTCTACCTCTGCCTCTGCCTCGGCCTCTAGCACGACCTCGGCCTCGGCCTCGACCTCTACCCCTGGCCATAGTTTCCACCGGGGGCTCTGGTCCCTGTCCATCGGTAGAGGTATTACGTGTTCTCACCATTTGCGAGAGAATAAGAGTAGAATAATTCAATCATCGATGATAGAATAAATTCGCACGACAGAATAAGAAAGAAATGATATTATTCCTAAACTTTATAACCTCTGAGAGATAAGTATAGACATCTCCGTACCAATCCTTCAGACTCTACTAAGCTTGCTCGTGACTCGTGAGACCTATGTAACCTAATGCTCTGATACCAACTGTCACGACCCGCAATTTCCACCTTCGGACCGTGATGGCACCTAACATTTCACTTGCTAGGCAAGTCAACGCTAGAATAATATTAACCAATATTTAAATAATTTTTAAATTTATTAATAACAAAGAACGATTGTGGAAGTAAAGTCTGAAATATAGTGAATAATCCATAAAAATAACGGTGTCTAAATACCATCCCAGAATTTGGTGTCACAAGTGCATGGGCTTCTAGAATAATACAAATAAGGGCCTAAATAAAATAAAGATGTTTGGAAATAAACACACATCTAAAGTAAAGTAGACGGGGACTTCAGAATTGCAGACGTCATGCAGTTATACCTCAAGTCACCTCTGAGTAGCTGAAATCCGAGCAAGTCTATGGTACGCTGCTGGGACCAACTCCAAAATCTGCACAACAAGTGCAGAGTGTAGTATCAGTACAACCGACCCCATGTATTGGTAAGTGCTGAGCCTAACCTCGACGAAGTAGTCACGAGGTTATGGCGGGTCACTTACATTACCTATGCGCAATATTAGTAACAACAACAATAATAGAAATAAATCAGGTAACCCTTATATACTAATTGAAGCCAATTTAGCAGTCATAATCAATTATCATTTCCATCAATTCTGTTGCAGCGTGCAGCCCGCTCTCGCAATATATTCACATTCAATTCTGTTGCAGCGTGCAATCCGCTCTCATAATATATTCATTTTCAATCCATTCATACAATTATTTTTAATCAAGTATATATATATTGACTTTTAAATAAGCCTATTGCGGCGTGCAATCCGATCCCCCAAATATTGACTTTTAATAAGTCTGTTGCGGCGTGCAACCAGATCCTCCAATATGGACTTTTTAATAAGTTTGTTGCGGCGTGCAACCCGATCCCCCAATATGGACTTTTAATAAGTCTGTTGCGGCGTGCAACCCGATCCTCCAATATATCCATTTCAATCAATTTTGTTATGACGTGCAACCCGATCCTCCAATATATCCATTTACCAATTCTTATAGAAGAAATTTCTCCAATAATTGCAACAATTAATATAAAATTATAAGACAACAAGCATACAATAATTATGATTTAATTATGAAACAAACAATGACAAATATCAAATTATTATGGAAATCAAGGAGAAAATAGGAAGTTTAATATTTAATATGCTAAATTTCAAATAACAATTAAGACACATAATTCAAATAGCTTGTAACTATTAATCCAGGAATTCAAGAATTAATATTGGACAAAGAATAGGAGAGAAACAATTATTATAATAATTAATTTATGATTTAAAACGATTTATGATTTTTCAAGTAATTATGCAAACAATTAATTTGACGACGTATAGACACTCGTCACCTCGCCTATACATCATTCACATTCATTTCACATAACAAATAGTTTAAGGGTTCTATTCCCTCAAGTCAAGGTTAACCACGACACTTACCCTGCTTTGTAAATTCCAATCAATTATTCGACCACAACTTTTTCGTTTAAATTTATCTCCAAAAGCTTCAAATATATTCATAAAGAATTCAATATACTCAATATGAATCATAGAAATTAATTCCATATGAATTTACTAATATTCCGGATAAAAATTTGAAATTCATTAAAATATTTGACAATGGGACCCACATCTCAAATCTCAAAAAAACTTACGAAATCCAAACACCTGTTCCGATACGAGTCCAACCATACAAAATTTATCAAATTCCGATGTCAAATGGACCTTCAAATGTTAAATTTTCGTTTTTGGAAGATTTTATAAAAATCTGATTTTTCTTCCATAAATTCACGGATTCATGATATAAATAAGTATGAAATCATGAAATATAATCAATATAGGATAAGGAACACTTATCCCAATATTTTCCCGTAAAAATCGCCGCATAATCGCCTTACCCGAGTTCAAAAATTGGAAATGGTTGAAAATGGGTCGAAACCCCTTTCAGATTTTTATTCATCGCGATTGCGGAAATTCGTTCCCGATCGCGTAGAAAAAAGTTTTCCCAGGTTTTTTTAACACTACATGATAGCGTATAAGTCCATGCGATCGCAAAGAACAATTTCTCCGCCTTACGCGATCGCGTAGCACAATTTCGGTGCTTCAGCTTCTGCCTCATTCCTTCTTCGTGATTGCAGCTTTGAGCTCGCATTCACAGTGCACTGGGAGCTAGCCTTTCATGTTCGCATGCCTATCTTCACGAACGCGAAGAGTAAAACTCACGGCTTAAAATTTTCTCTCCGCGATCGCGAAGTACAATGCACCAGATGACAGCAGAAGCTCAAAAACCAATTTTTCTAAGTTCAAAACCATCCCGTAGCCTATCCGAAACTTACCCGAGCTCTCGGCGCTCCAAACCAAACATGCACCCAAGTCCTAAAATATCATACGAACTTGTTCGCGCAATTAAATCGCCAAAATAACACCTAGAACTACGAATCGGACATCAAATCAAAGGAAGTTTTCAAAAAAACTTTAAAACTTATATTTTCACAACCGGATGTCTGAATCACGTCAAATCAACTCCGATTCTCACCAAATTTGACAGACAAGTCATAAATATTATAGTGGACCTATACCGCACTCCGAAACCAAAATATGGACCCGAGGTCAATAAATGCTACATCAGTAATTCCTTAAAAATCATTAAGCTTTCAAGGTTTTAATGTTTCATCAAAATTCCATATCTCGGGCTAGAGATCTCGAAATTCGATTCCGAGCATACTCCCAAGTCCCAAATAATGATACGGACCTACCGAAATTGTCAAAACACTAATCCGGGTCCGTTTGCTCAAAATATTGACCAAAGTCAACTTAGTTGAGTTTTAAAGCTCTATTTCACATTTTAATCTATTTTTCACATAAAAGTTTTCTGGAAAATTGTACGGACTGTGTACACAAGTCGAGAAATGATAAATGGTTCTTTTCGAGGTCTTAGAACACATAATTACTTATTAAATTTAAAGATGACATTTTGGGTCATCACAAACTCATTTATGGAATTCAATTCTAAATTGAATTCTACAACTTAGTCAACATTTTAAGATAAAAACATGTAACTCATTTATGGAATTCAATTCTAAATTGAATTCTACAATTTAGTCATACTTTTAAAATAAAAACATGTAACTCATTTATGGAATTCATATACATAAATATTAATTATAATTACCAAGGTCCATTATATATATATATATATATATATATATATATATATATATATATATATATATATATATATATATATATATATATATATATATATATATATGTATCAACCAAGAGATATAATTTAATTTTCTTATTTAAAATAGAAAACTTCAACTTGTCCACAATATTAATTATATCCTCTGTGCTAGCAAAGAATATAATAATATTTTATTTGGACTAATAACTAAATTTATTTGACTAATTAAATTCTTTAATTTAATTATCAAATAATAAAGTAATTAATCCTTTAGCAAATATTAGAACACTCGTTAGTGTGCGACCCTATAGGTTCAATACTGAACCGGTAGTAAATTGATCACATCAATATACTAATCAAGGTTGGCGTCTAGCAACACTCCTTAACGACCGGATATCATGAAGTATACAATCTATTCTCAAGAACATGTAGAAGAATAATGTATTAATTCCTTCTGCCCTTATGGCTCTGGGTCACCCTAGGATATGGTTCAAGTGTCAAATCCTAATAAGCGACCGACTATGTGTTCATGTAAAAAATAATCGACCATTGAATGACCTAAGAAACTCTTTTCTTCTTTCATTCAATTGCCCTGGCCAAGGTCTTAATTTGGTCGGTTATAATTTATGAGAACATGGAGCTTATACTCATTACCAAGAGTTGACATATTCCATCTTGATCAATCACTAATTTTTGAAGTATTTAATCGTACCCAATATCCTTTCAACTATAACCCTAGGTCCATAGGTGTCTAGTATCAAAGCACAATAAATAACTTGTCAATTACTATGATGATATAAGGTCAAAAGAAACTCTTACATCACATTCTTCAAGAGAATATCCTATTGACAGTTTATGGTAATTCTAACCATTAGGAATTATCCAATGAATCGGTTCAATGATCATATCTCTATATGCATAATCTATTTATGTTATTTAGTTAATGATATCAACTAATCTTTATCCCATAAAGACGATCACATAAATATCGATATAACCGGATTACTAATGTCCAAATTAATAATCCTACGATCAAGAACAAAATTTAGATTAAATTGTAAGAGACTTTACTCTCATTATCATGATCTCCATCATGATGACAAGTCTCAAAATTTAATCAAGGACCTTATTAAATTAATCAAGCAATTAATAATAACTATGATAAACGAATATCAAATACCATATATTTTTATATCAAATAACATTCACAAAAATATGTTCAAATCATCAACTATGAGATTGGATCTAGGGCATATCTAATATATCCCTAACACCCCCTTGATCCAAAATATTTTCTCCATTTTGACTACTCAAAAGCCAAATTGAAATTCGGCCAAGTGCATCTTTAAATAGATGATGCAACTTTAGAAAATTCCAAACCCATTACATTTTTGTGTTAGTTTATTGCTTCTATTTTTCATCCTACAATTTTTTTTATACTTGGTCCTAAAGCCGAATGCCGAGTTGATTGTTTAGAAGATAAATGTGGACTGCATGTCGAAACAGATTTTATTTTGGAAAAAGACAAATTCCCAAGTCTGTAATGCCAAACAACATCCTTTTTATTCACTGTATTTACATGTGCATCAGTGGTTACATTTGTGTGATCAACAGACAAGCTTGCATGACTACTAGGTGAACTAAGACATTCAGTAGAGGAAAGATTACAGGGAATAGAACAAGAAAAAATAGTGGGTAAAGTAGAATGACAACGCAAAAGACCAGAATTTGCAAGAAGTTGAAACAGCTTGTAAAGTCTATTGTCTGGTCTACCTAGCACCACTGGCTTCTTTAGTGAAGGGCCCTGTAGAGTACAGCCAGTATTGGTAAATTAAACTATATCACCAGGCTTTTCAACTAACTTATAAATAGAAATGAGATTGTGTTGAAAGCTGGGGACATAAAGAACATTATGAAAGGTAAGATCAGGAGACAAAGTTAATGAACCAATATTGGTAACTCTAACTTTATAACCATTAGGAAGAGAAACTAAGTGAGGAATGGGTAGAGTCTGAATGTCAAAGAGAAGGGACTTATCAAAAGTCATGTGACCAGATGCTCCAGCATCTATGATCCAAATAGTATTCTTTATTTTAGTAAGTAGACAAGTTATAAACAAACCATTCTCAGGCAACAAGTTACCAGCAAAATTTGCAGAAGCCAAAAGGTTTGGAGTAGTAGGAGAATCAGAGAGGTGAGACTGTTGAAGCAGAGTGATCAACTGAGAGTATTGATCCTTGGTCAACCCAGGCAAAGTGTAAAGCTGCTCAGACTCAGTATGCATGGCAGGACCACCAGCATTTCCAATCTCATCAGAGTTAACAGGAGATTGAACTTCAACATGTGATGCAGTTCTCCTAGGTGCAATACCTTTAGTGAATTTGAAATTTTGAGGAAAACCATGTAGCTTGTAGCACTTTTTAATAGAATGCCCTGGTTTCTTATAGTACTTGCAAATGATAGAGGACCACTGAGGACTGGAAGTGACCTTGGAGGGGAAAGGCTGCTTCGGCACTCCAGCATTAAAAGAAGCAGAGTTTGAAGGAAACTGAGAAATGGAAGATACTTGCCTTTGTTTCTCGTCACTTAGTAGAATCCCATAAGCTGTACTTATAGATGGAAGGGGTTTTATCATCAAGATATTTCTTTTGAATGGAAGGTAAGTCTCATTGAGCCCCATTAAGAATTGATATACCTTCTGCTCTTCCTAAGCCTTTTTATTTCCCCCACATGTGCATATAGATAGGTGATTAACAGAAATGGAAGCTATTTCATCTCAAAGTTGTTTTATTTTGTTGAAGTAAGAGCCTATGTCCAAAGGACCCTGAGACATGTGAGATAACTCCTTCTTAAGTTCAAAAATTCTAGCACCATCAGCCATACTATATCTCTCATCTAACTCACGCCAAATGTCTTTGGCCAGTTCTGAATACTCAACACTGCGGGAAATCTCCTTGGTGAGAGAATTGGTCAGCCAAGACACCACTAAATCATTACAATGTTGCCATTGCCTGACTATAGGGGAACCAACAAGTGGTTTGTTAGTAATGCCATTTATAAAGTCCAATTTATTGTGCATAGATAGGGCGACCAGAATATTTCGATGCCAGCTTCCATAGCTAGTGCCATCGAAAGGAGTGGAGACTGGAGAGGCTCCTAAGACATCGGGCGGATGTAAATAAAGAGGATGACACGGGTGAGTATAGTCATCAAGATGGAAAGCAATAGGACGAGAGGAAGAAGAGTTTCCTTTGTCAGCAACATGAGTAACATCGGAGGGAGAAGTAATGTTATCAATCATCATAGCATATGAAAAATCCCACACAATACCAAATAGAACGGCAACAGTTTAAGGATAACAGACAACCAATTGGCTTTACATCTCACAAATCTCGAGCAACAAGCAGAGGCAATAACAAAACAGATGATGAGAGAGACGATGTTACCAACACCTTCGCGATCGGAAGGAGACAACCTTGTATCAGCAATAGAAGAACCCTAATCTTTGAAATAAGCTCCAATAAGAAAACCTAACAGACCCGATGAACTCAGCCAGATGAAAATTGGCGAACCAAAACCCTAATTATCAGAACAACTCCAATCGATGCAGAGACTCTCACAATTGATGAAGACTAAAAAAAATAAATCTTCATAACAATCGAGGTACCTTCATACCTCAAACAACATTGTCATACAACTCAGAACAATGAGAACACACTTTAATATAATTTTTGTTAAATAGGCATGAGATAAAAATTATGTACCCCTTGATCCAAAATATTTTCTCCATTTTGACTACACAAAAGCCAAATTGAAATTCGGCCAAGTTCATCTTTAAATAAATGATGCAACTTTAGAAAATTCCAAATCCATTACATTTTTGTGTTAGTTTTGTGGGGTCCAGCCCCATCTGTGAAAGTTTGAATTGAGAATTTTGTCTTCTTTGAATATAGAAAAATGGAAGATAAATTTTCTTGTGTTTATACTATAGTGAGGTCATTGATGACGTCACATGAGTAATTTCTTTGCTATAAATAGCACGGTTTTGTTTCAATTGAAGACACACCAAAAAGAGAGAGAAAGAAAGAGTGAGACATTACAGACAGGGCATAAGAAAATAGTCTGTGAGAAAAATAAAGAGTGAGCGATATTGTAGTGAGGTGGGAATATCAAAAGAGAGTTATTTCTTTTGAGTGTTGTAGTGGTCTTTGGAGTATTTTACTCGGACCTACAAAGTGTAAAATTCCTTACTATAGTGATATCAGTTGCTCCTCTCGGGGCCGTGGTTTTTACCTTATTCAAAAGGGTTTTTCACGTAATAATCTTGGTATCGTTGTCATTCTTTTATTCTTGTTAATTACCGTATCTCGGTGCTACGTTATTATTCCGCTTTTATTATTGTGAATATTATTTTTGTAGGGAGTTTATTCCTAACAACTGGTATCAGAGCACAGGTTCTGCTCGTTCACCAAAATACTATTCACTGTCGGTAGTACTATACTCGGTGAAAAACAAAAATATCCGGAGTAAAGTATGGGGTAGCAAAATTTAACGGAGATAGCAGTTTCTCAACAAGGCAAAGAAGGATTAGAGGTCTGCTCATACAACAAGGATTACATAAGGTAGTAGATGCTGATGCCAAAATACCCGATACCAAAGCTCAGGATTGGGCTGACTTAGATTAAAGGGCTGCTAGTGCAATCATGTTATACTTATCAGATGATGTGGTAAATAACATCATTGATGAAGACACCACACGTGGCATTTGGGCAAGGTTGGAAACCCTATACATGTCCAAAACGCTAACAAATAAATTGTACCTGAAGAAGCAGCTATACGCCCTACAGATGGGTAAAGGTACGAATTTTTTGTCACATTTAAATGTGTTTAACGGACTAATCACACAGCTCGCCAATCTCGGAGTAAAAATCGAGGAAGCAGATAAAGCCATCTTGTTGTTGAACTCGTTGCTATCTTCGTACAATAATCTGGCAACAACCATCCTGCACGGTAAGACTATCATTGAGTTGAAAGATGTCACATCGACTCTTTTACTCAATAAGAAGATGAGAAAGAAGCTTGAAAGTCAAGGACATGCTCTGATCACAGAAGGTAGAGGCATGAGTTATCAAAGTAGTTCGAGCAACTATGGTAGATTTGGAGCTCGTGGGAAGTCTAAGAACCGATCCAAATCAAGAGTTAGAAATTGCTACAATTGTGATCAACCAAGTCACTTCAAAAGAGATTGCCCAAATCCAAGGAAGGGCAAAGGTGAAACTAGTGGCCAGAAGAATGACGACAACACAGTCTCCATGCTACAAAAAAATGATAATGTTGTCCTCTGTATAAACGAAGAAGAGGAATGCATGCACTTATCAGGTCCAGAGTCGGAATGGGTGGTTGATACAGCAGCATCTTACTATGCCACACCGGTAAAAGATCTATTTTGCAGAAATGTAGCAGGTGATTTCGGCCTTGTGAGAATGGGTAACACAAGTTACTCAAAGATTGTGCGGATTGGTGACATTTGTATCAAGATAAATGTCTGATGCACATTGGTTCTGAAGGATGTGCGATATGTACCTGATTTGCGGATGAACTTGATCTCGAAAATTGCTTTAGACCGAGATGGATACGAGAATTATTTTGCAAATAAAAAGTGGAGACTCATCAAGGGATCATTGGTGATTGCAAAGGGAGTTGCTCGTGGCACGTTGTATAGGAAAAATGTAAAAATATGCCAAGGTGAATTGAACGCGACACAAGATGATATTTCTGCACATTTGTGGCACAAAAGAATGGGTCATATGAGCGAGAAGGGATTGCAGATTATTGCCAAGAAATCACTCATTTCTTATGCCAAAGATACAATGGTAAAACCTTGTGACTACAGTTTATTTGGTAAGCAGCATAGAGTCTCATTTCAGACATCGTTTGAAAGAAAATTGAATATACTTGATTTGGAATATTCTGTTGTTTGTGGTCCAATGGGAATTGAATCGATGGGCGGTAACAAATATTTTGTTACTTTTATTGATGATGCTTCACGAACATTATGGGTTTATATTTTGAAAACCAAAGATCAGGTGTTTCAAGTTTTTCAGAAGTTTCATGCTATGGTGAAAAGGGAGACAAGCCAAAAGCTAAAGCTTCTCCGAAGTGACAATGGAGGTGAGTACACTTCAAGGGAATTTAAAGAATATTGTTCGAACCATAGGATCATACATGAAAAGACAGTTCTTGGAACCCCACAACACAATGGCATAGCCGAAAGGATGAACCGAACCATTGCGGAGAAGGTGAAAAGCATGCTCAGAATGGCTAAACTGTCTAAGTCATTCTGGGGTGAAGCAGTTCAGACAGCCTGTTACCTGATCAATAGGAGTCCATCAGTTCTGTTGGCGTTTGACATCCCGGAGAGAGTTTGGACCAACAAGGAGGTGTCCTACTCACATGTGAAGGTGTTCGGTTGCAGAGATTTTGCACATGTACCAAAGGAGCAGAGAATAAATTTGGATAATAAATCTGTTCCTTGCATATTTATCGGATATGGATATGAATAATTCAGATACAGATTGTGGGATCCTATAATTCTAAGGTCATCAGAAGCAGAGATGTAGTCTTCCGAGAAAGTGATGTTAGAACTGCTAATGATATGCAAGAGAAAGCTAAGAATAGTATAATTCCTAACCTTGTTACTATTCCTTCTACTTCTAACAATCCCACAAGTGTAGAAAGTACGACCGATGAGGTTGCCGAGTAGGGGGAGCAACCTGGTGAGGTTATTGAGCAGGGGAAGTAACTTGATGATGATGTCGAGCAAGTGGATCACGCCACTCAGGGAGAAGAACAACCTCAACCTCTGAGGAGATCGGAAAGGCCAAGGGTAGAGTCATGCAGGTACCCTTCCACGGAGTATGTCCTCATCAGTGATGAGTGGGAGATAGAAAGTCTTAAGGAGGTGATGTCACATCCAGAAAAGAACTAGTGGATGAAAGCCATGCAAGAGGATATGGAATCTTTGCAGAAAAATGGCACGTACAAGTTGGTTGAACTTCTAAAGGGTAAAATACCACTCAAATATAAGTGAATCTTTAAACTCAAGAAAGATGGAAATGGCAAGCTGGCCAGATACAAAGCTCGATTGGTGGTAAAAGTTTTTGAGCAGAAGAAAGGTATTGATTTTGACAAAATTTTCTCAAGTGTTGTCAAAATGACTTCTATTCGAACAATCTTGAGCTTAGCAGCTAGCCTATATCTTGAAGTGGAGCAGTTGGACGTGAAAACTGCATTTCTTCACAAAGTTTTGGATGAGGAGATCTATATGGAGCAGCCAGAAGGACTTGAAGTAACTGAAAGGAAACACATGGTGTGCAAATTGAATAAGAGTTTTTATGGGTTGAAGCAGGAACCAAGGCAGTGGCACAAGAAGTTTGACTGATTCATGAAAAGTCAAACTTACACAAAGACATATTTTGATCCATGTGTATACTTCAAAAGATTTTCTGAAAATAACCTTATTATATTGTTGTTGTATGTGGATGACATGTTAATTATAGGAAAAGATAAGGGGCTGATCGCAAAGTTGAAGGGAGATTTGTCCAAGTCATTTGATATGAAGGGCTTAGGCCCAGCACAACAAATTCTGGGTATGAAGATAGTACGAGAGCGAACAAGCAGAAAGTTGTGACTGTCTCAGGAGAAGTACATTGAACGTGTACTGGAACGCTTCAACATGAAGAATGCTAAGCGAGTCAACACACCTCTTGCTAGTCATCTAATGTTAAGCAAGAAGATGTGTCCTACAATAGTGGAGGAGAAAGGAAACATGGCTAGAGTTCCTTATTCTTCAGCAGTCGGAAGCTTGATGTATGCAATGGTATGCACCAGACATGATATTGCTCATGCAGTTGGTGTTGTTAGCAGATTCTTTGAAAATCCTGGAAAGGAACATTGGGAAGTAGTCAAGTGGATACTGAGGTACCTAAGAGGTACTATAGGAGATTGCTTGTATTTTGGATGATCTGATCCAATCTTGAAAGGCTACACGGATGCTGATATGGCAGGTGATCTTGATAATCGTAAATCTACTACAGGATGCTTGTTCAATTTTTTAGGGGGAGCTATATCATGGCAGTCGAAGTTGCAAAAGTGTGTCGCACTCTCTACAACTGAAGCAGAGTATATTGCTGCTACTGAAGCTGGAAAGGAGATGGTTTGGCTAAAACGGTTCCTTCGAGAGCTTGGATTGCATCAAAAGGAGTATGTCGTCTATTGTGACAGTCAAAGTGCAATAGACCTGAGCAAAACACCATGTATCATGCAAGGACGAAGCATATCGACGTAAAATATCACTGGATTCGAGAAAGGATAGAGGATGGATCTATGCAGGTCAAAAAGATCCATACTAGTGAGAATCCTTCGGATATACTAACTAAGGTAGTACCAAGAGACAAGTTCGAGCTATGCAAAGAACTTGTCATCATGCACTCAAACTAGAATCTCCGGTGTTACCTCCTTCACGTGAATGGGACTGGAGAGGGAGATTTGTGGGGTCCAACCCCATGTGTGGAAGTTTGAATTGAGAATTGTGTCTTCTTTGAATATAGAAAAAATGTAAGACAAATTTTCTTGTGTTTATACTATAGTGAGGTCATTGATGACATCACGTGAGTAATTTCTTTGCTATAAATAGCACTGTTTTGTTTAATAGGAAAATAGTCTGTGAGAAAAATAGAGAGTGAGCGATATTGTAGTAAAGTGGGAATATCAAAAGAGGGTTATTTCTTTTGAGTGTTGTAGTAGTCTTTGGAGAATTTTACTCGGACCTACAAAGTGTAAAATTCCTTACTATAGTAATATCAATCGCTCCTCTTAGGGCCGTGGTTTTTTCCTTATTCAAAAGGGTTTTTCACGTAAAAATCTTGGTGTCGTTGTCACTCTTTTATTCTTGTTAATTACCGTATCTCGGTGCTACGTTATTATTCCGCTTTTATTACTGTGAATATTATTTCTGTAGGGAGTTTATTCCTAACAAGTTTATCGCTTCTATTTTTCATCCTTCAAATTTTTTTATACTTGATCCTAAAGCCGAATGCCGAGTTGATCTTTGAAAGTCTGAATGTGGGCTAAACATTTCAGGACGGAAGGAGTGCTTCACCAACACTGAATGTTGGAAGTGCTTCTATTACTTTAGTTTTTTTCTTTTGACATGGAATTGCTTTAATGTCTATAACCCCAGAAATGCTTATGCCATCACCAGATATATTCTTTTAAGTACTAATAGAAAAACTTAATAGATTAGAGAGCACATGCATTTGCAGCGCACTAGGAATGATAAATTATCATGGATTAGAGAGCACATGCATATAGTCCATGCATCTGCTCCTTATCAAACTTAGACTCCTGCATGAAAAGCTCTGATAACATTTTTTGTATCTGTTAGTTCAATCCCAGATCCAGTGAGATCTATGGCCGTGGGCAGCAATCTAGTTTCCTCCAATATCTCTCTCTGGCATCTCGTCAAATTATTTCTGGGCTTTTATGATCTCCTGATTTTTGTTTATACAATTTATTGAAAATACTTGTATTAATAACTGAATATATTTAAAAAGTTACACAATGGAAACTAGAAATCAATCATGAGTAAATGAGAATATGGATAACATGGATTTCTAAAGATGCTACTTGGTCAATTAACTCCACAATCAAGTAACACACTCACACTCTGCTAACATAAGGGTGGTTTCTATACGTTTTGCATTAAGTTCAATTTGAAAATCAATGGGAGCATTTTTTCCTCAGCTTGCACATACCTCAACTAATCCGACATGTATGTACCCCTAGCATGATCATACCTTGCCTAACAAGTCTTAGGGAAAATGAAACAATATTTCATCCTTAAGTTCGAGCTTGAGTTATCACTTTGAGTATTCGATTACTAAGCAAATACCTTGGGGTGTGACACTGTTACTCTGCATAATAAAGCTTCCAAAAGGAGACTGGAAAAGGATAATCTGACCCTGGTATGGTCCACTTCTCTATGGTCCTTGTTAATTCCTATTACAAAAGAAAAGGAATAAATACAACTGAACTCTCTTATTCTATAACTGTGTTTCACAAGTACTTACCTACTATTTATCAAGTCAACATATTTACCATATTTTGTTGCTCGAGACAATATATCTCTCTAGCATTTCGTCAAACTGTTTCTGGACTTTTATAATCTCGCGAATTTTGTTTTTATAATTTATTTAAAATATTTGCACTAATCACTAAGTATATTTAGAAAGTTAGACAATGAAAACTAGAAATCAATCATGAGTAATTCAGAATACGGATAACATTGATATCTAAAGATGCCTACTTGGTCAATCAACTCCACAATCGAATAACACACTCACACTCTTCTAACATAAGGGAGATTTCTATAAATTTTGTATGAACTTCAATTTAAAAACCAAAGGAAGCATTTTCTACTGTAATTTAAGATCAACTTGTGCTTACCTCGATTAATCCGATAGCTATGTACCACTAGCGTGATCATACCTTGCCTAACAAGTCTTAGGGCAAATGAAACAATATTTCATCCTTAAGTTCGAACTTGAGTTATCGCTTTAAAAATTCGATTACTAGGCAAATACCTTGGGGTCTGACACTGTTACTGCATATAATAGTTTAGCTTCCAAAAAGAGGCAGGAAAAGGATAATATGACCCTGGTAGGGTCCACCTCTCTATGGTCCTTGTTAATTCCTATTGCAAAAGAAAAGAAATTAATAGAACATAACTCTCTTATTCTATAACTCTATTTTACAAGTACTAACCTACTATCAAGTCTATATTTTTCAGCACATATTTTTTGCAAGTATTACACTAAACACAATATTAGTGAGATAATGCATACACCAATAAAAGATATTGCTTGATCAAAATAACCTCATTCTAATTTTAAAATGGATTAAAAAGATAATTTGAATGAAAATTAACGCTTAGTCCAAAAAAAAAAAAGAAGACGAAATTTAACAAATCATAAACCAAGAGTAGAATTGTGGAAGTTTAAACTCTCTTCATGCTCGTTTTCACGGTTGGATTTGAGTTGCTTTTAATAAATAAAAAAGTAAAATATCATATAAAAATTCCTTTTCTTATTTTTGATGATTTTTGTTAATATTATTTTTTTTTTTTTTGTAATTTGGTTTCTGTTGATTTTTTCATTCTTTTAGTTTTTATCGGTCTTCTCTTTTTTCTCTTGTCACGACCCAAATTCGTAATAGGTCGCCACTGCACCTAACGCCGCCGTTAGGCAAGCCCACAATTGAAATTACTATTTATTTACCCCTTTTAACATTTTTAGAACGGAAGTTTTTCCTTTTTTTTAAAGAACAGTTTAAACTAGACTTCATGCCACCGTAACATTTCTTTGAAACGAAATGCCATCATAATAAGAACATCCATAGTGGTGAAAGAAAAGATAAATATTGCAGTACATAAATGCTAAAGATCCCCAAAACTCCAGTGTCACAAGTGCATGAGCAATCTAGGGAATATACAAAATTACTACAACTACTGTCCGAAAGTAATAGACAGAATAATAAATAAGGTAGAAGGAGACTCTGGTGCTGCAGATCGTAGCAAGGCAAGCAGCTCACCACTAAATCTCCGGAATAATCGTCTATACTCCTGCGTGACCACTAGTAGTACCTGTCTCAGTACCTGCACATCAGTGCAGAAGTGTAGCGTGAGTACGGGAAATAACGCGTACCCAATAAGTATCTAGTCTAACCTCGAAGAAGTAGTGACGAGGGGTCGACTTGACACTTACTAGAGGTCAAATAATAATAATATAAGTGCATAAAGTAGACATGGTAAGTATACAACAAGTATCAATGAAGCAAATAAGAGCAACTACAATAAATAAAATCAGGAGTCCGTATCACATTACCAGCATATCATAACTGGCCGTGAAGGTGCTAACTCAATTATACCCAAATCGGAACCCATTTCGATAATTAAGCACGAAGTTGCCGAGGCAAACAACTCGATGCCATAAGAATAACGGTACACTGTCGAGGCGAACGGCCCGATCCCATAAGAATAGTGTTACCATCATACCGCCGAGACGAACAACCCGATCTCATAAGAGTGGTCATACTGCCGAGACGAACAGCAAGATCCCATAAGAGTGGTGTTATCATACTACCGAGGCGAACGGCCAGATCCCGTTAGAGTAGAGAAATTTACCTCACTCGCGGAAGTACTTGCGAGACGAGAAGACATGGATTTTCATAATTTATTAAGTATTCCCCAGTTTTTTATTTTTTCTGAAATAAGAAGCTAACTCGATAATTCCAATTTAAATCCCTAGTCTCAGCTCTAATCAAGACAATTAATACACATGATGTGCATAAACAGTACAATTAAAAGCATGATGTGCATCTAAGTCTACCCGGACATATCATCAATATAGCTATGTACGGACTCTCGTCACCTCGTGCGTACGTAGCTCCACACACAAGTAGCACACAACAATAATATTCCTAAGGGAATAAGTTCCCTCTTACAAGATTAGGCAAGAGACTTACCTTGGTTCCAAGTCCTCAATCCGGCTCTCCAACCTCACTAGAACTCTCCAAACGACGCCTAGAACTCCGAAACTAATCCAAAGTCGTATAAACTAGTAAATATATGCTCAAAAGTTCATAATTGAGCTGTTAGAGTAATTACCAAATCCAAATTGGAAGATTCCTAAAATTGACCTCCCAAGCACACGTGCCCGGATTAAGAAAATTTTTGAAGATAAATGTTACCCATGAACTCCCAAACTCAAATATATTATTTGCTCCCATTTTTATCCCAAATTCGTGATCAAATCCCAAATTTACCCAAACCCTAGGTTCTTCACAAATCCTACAAGTTTTAACAATTTTTCCATGTTTAATCTTCCTAAAATCCGCATAATTAACTTGAAAATGGGTGGGAGTTTGTCACGACCCAAAATTTCCCACCGACGGGACCGTGATGGCACCTAACATTTTACTTACTAGGAAAGCCAAAGTTAGAGAATCATTTACCAATTTCTTATTTTCGTTCAGTAATTAGCAATAATTAACTACGATGAAATATAACAAGTGCAGAATATCATAAATCTGTATTAACTACTACCACCCGAATCTGGAGTCACAATTGTCTGAATGAAAGAAAACAGTAGGACATAAAAAGATAGATGGAGACTTCAAGGTCTGTGAACGCCGACAGATCTACCTTGAGTCTCCGGACAGCAGACCAATAGCAAATCTCGATCAACTTGAGCCGTTATCAAAATCTGCACAGAAAGTGCAGAGTGTAGCATCAGTACAACTGACCCCATGTACAGGTAAGTGTCGAGCCTAACCTCGACAAAGTAGTGACGAGGCTAAGGCAAGGCATCTACAATCAACCAGTACAATTTAACAGTGTATACGCAAAATAACAGGAATGAAGAACTAAACAGGAAATGTGGGGAGGGGAGACATACTGAGGGGAATACAAGATGAAGAACTACAACAGAATGATCACCGGAGCAGTCAATATACCATGAATCAACAGGAATAGTGAATACAGTAAAGAAGAATGCACGGCATCACCCTTCGTGCTTTTAATCTCAATCTCACCATAAAATTAATAGAAACGGCACGACATCACCCTTCGTAATTTTACTCTCATATCATGGCAAGGCATCACCCTTCGTGCATTAATACTCATAATATGGCACGACATCACCCTTCATGCATTAACACTCACAATATGGCATTGCATTACCCTTCATGCATTAACACTCACAATATGGCACGGCATCACCCTTTGTGCATTAATACTCACAATATGGCACGGCATCACCCTTCGTGCATTAATACTCACAATACGGCATGGCATCACCCTTCATGCATTAACACTCTCCCTTACCATAATGCAATGCATAAATAACAACAGGGAGAGAGAATAACAAGTACAAACCTTACTTCAAAATTTGGTTCCATAATATCAATCTTAACTTTGAAATAAAAACTCAATTATCACAAGAAAATTCTATAAACATGATAAGAACAATAATTTGAACAACACTAGTATAACACATAGCAATTTGGCATAGGAATGAGACAATATCAGAAAAATAGAGAAACATGGAAAAACAGGTAAATTGGCGGCGCATAGGTACTCGTCACCTCACATATATGCCGCTCACATGAATTTCACATAGAAAATAATCTAAGGTTCCTAATTCCCCCAAGTCAGGGTTAGACACAACACTTACCTCGCTCTGAAGGTCACTTAATTCTCAATCACAACTTTTCCTATGGAATTCACCTCCAAACCACTCGTATCTATTCAAAAATGACTCAATAATATCAAATATTGCTAAAGGAATAAATTATATTGCATAAATTAAATTTCCCAAATTTTCCTCCAAAAAGTCAAAAAACGACCCCGGGTCCGCTTGGTCAAAACCCAAGGTTCGGACCAAATTCCTATTACCCATTCACCCCCGAGCCCGAATATGTAATTAGTTTTGGAATCCGACCTCAAATTGAGGTCTAAATCCCCAAATTCTCGAAATCTCTATTTTCTACCCTAACCCCTAATTCTACCATGAACCTCTAGATTTCTAGGTTGAATTCTAGTGAAATGAAGTAAAAGATTAAAAGAACGAGTTAAGGAACACTTACCTATGATTTGGGGAAGAAAATGTCTTTGAAAAATCGCCCTAGGCCTCCTATCCTTTTGAAAATGAAAAGAAAAAATGGCTGGAGTCCAAATTAAATGCTCACTGCCCAGCGACCTTCGCACCTGCGGTGCTTTGGTCGCACTTGCGCATCTGCATGTTCGGACAGGGTGTGTGCTTCTTCGGAAAGGGCTGGGCCAACTGGGGCCGCACCTGCTGACAGGGTTCCGCTTCTGCGGATCCCATTCCTGCAGAAAAACGAAGTCTAGGCCTGGGTCGCATCTGCGGGGCTTTCGCTCGCACCTGCGACCAAAGGCTCGCAGGTGCGGGCGCACCAAATTTGGTGCACCAGCAGCCTTGTTGAGGTTTTAACTCAACTCGCGCATCGCCCGAATAGCACCCGAGCCCTCGGGGCTCCAAACTAAACATGCACGCAAGTCTAAAAACATCACACGGACATGTTCGCGCGATCAAATCACCAAAATAACACCTAGAACTCTAAATATAGCACCAACTCAAATAAAATTCTCAAGAACACTTTATAATTTTTATTTTCTCAACTGGACGTCCGAATCACGTCAAATCAACTCTGTTTCTCACCAAATTTCATAGACATGTCTTAAATATCATAATGAACATGTACCGGGCTCCAGAACCAAAATACGGACCCAGTACTATCAATGCCAAACATCAATCAATTCTTAAAAATAATTAATTTTCAGACTTTTAATTTTCATCAAAAATTCATAACTTGGGCTAGGGACCTCTGAATTCGATTCCGGGCATACGCCCAGGTCCCATAATTCGATACGGACCTACCGGGAACGTCAAACCACTGATCCGAGCCCGTTTACCAAAAATATTAACCAAAGTCAACTAAAATTAATTTTTAAGGCAAAAATTCTTATTTTCATCAGTTTTCAACATAAAAACTTTCTAGAAACCTGCCCGGACTGTGCACACAAATCGAGGAGGGTAAAAATGAGATTTTAAGGCTTAAGAGCGCAGATTCAAGTTCTAAAATATAAGATGACCTTTTGTGTCATCACATTCTCCACCTCTAAAACAACCGTTCGTCCTCGAACGGACATAGAAAAATACCTGGGCTTGTGAAAAGGTGGGGATATCTACTCCGCATATCGGACTCGGGCTCCCAAGTAGCGGCCTCAATAGGCTGACCTCTCCAGTGCACTCGAACTGAAGGGTAACTCTTTGACCTCAACGGACGAACCTGCCGGTCTAGAATGGCCACCGGCTCCTCCTCGTAAGTCAAATCCTTGTCCAACTGGACAGAGCTGAAATCTAACACGTGGGACGGGTCACCATGATATTTCCAGAGCATAGACACATGGAATACCGGATGAACTGAGGATAACCCCGGAGGCAACGCAAGTCTATAAGCTACCTCCCTCACTCTCTCGAGGATCTCAAATGGCCCGATATACCTAGAAATATACCCTTCATGGGCGATACCCGAAGAAATATTCTTTCTCCAACCATGAATGCAATATCACAAACTTTACGGTCAGCATAACTCTTTTGCCTGGACTGAGCTGCACGAAGTCGATCCTGTATAATCTTGACCTTGTCCAAGGCCTCCTGAACTAAATCTTTACCCAATAACCGAGCCTCCCCCGGCTCGAACCACCCAACTGGTGACCTGCACCGTCTACCATATAATGCCTCATAGGGAGCCATCTGAATGCTTGACTGGTAGCTGTTATTGTAGGAAAATTCCGCTAATGGCAAAAACTGATCCCAAGAACCTCCAAAGTTAATAACACAGACGTGAAGCATATCCTCCGAGATCTGAATAGTACGCTCGGACTGCCCATCTGTCTGAGGATGAAATGATGTGTTCAACTCAACCCGCATACCCAACTGATGTTGAACTGCCCTCCAAAAGTGTGAGGTAAACTGCGTACCTCGATCAGAAATGATAGACACAGGCACACCGTGAAGACGGACGATCTCACGAATATAAATCTCTGCCAACCGCTCTAAGGAATAAGTAACTGCCACAGGAATAAAATGCGCTGACTTAGTCAGCCTGTCCACAATAACCCAAACTGCATTGAACTTCCTCTGAGTCCGTGGGATTCCAACAACAAAGTCCATAGTGATACGCTCCCTTTTCCACTCAGGAATATCTAACCTCTGAAGTAAACCACCAGGTCTCTGATGCTCACACTTTACCTGTTGGCAATTTAGGCACCGAGCTACATAGGCAACTATGTCCTTCTTCATTCGCCTCCACCAATAATGCTGCCTTAAGTCCTGATACATCTTGGCGGTGCTCGGATGTATAGAATACCAGGAACTGTGGGAATCCACAAGGATCAACTCACGAAGTCCATCCACAAAACTCCGTCATCTCCAACAGTAACCTGCTTGGCACCATCGTGCTGCACTGTGTCTCTAAGGACAAGTAAATGAGGATCGTCATCCTGCCGATCTCTGATGCGCTCAAATAAAGAAGACCGAGCAACTATACAAGCTAAAACATGGCTGGGCTCAGAAACATCTAACCTCACGAACTGGTTGGCCAAGGCCTGAACATCCAATGCAAGCGGTATCTCACCAACTGGAATATATGCAAGGCTACCCATGCTGACTGACTTTCTACTCAAAGCATCGGCCACCACATTGGCCTTCCCGGGATGATACAATATGGTGATATCATAGTCTTTCAATAGCTCCAGCCACCTCCTCTACCTCAAATTGAGTTCCTTCTGCTTGAACAAATGCTGCAAGCTCCGATGATCAGTGAATACCTCACATGGCAAGTCGTAAAGATAATGCCTCCAAATCTTCAGCGCGTGAACAATGGCTGCCAGCTCTAGATCATGAACAGGGTAATTCTTCTCATGAACCATCAGCTGCCGCGAAGCATATGCAATAACCTTTCCACCCTGCATCAATACCACACCCAGACCAATACGAGATTCATCACAATATACTATATAAGATCCTGAACCTGTGGGTAACACCAATATCGGTGCCGTAGTCAAAGCTGTCTTGAGCTTCTGAAAGCTCGCTTCACACTCGTCTGACCACCGGAACGGGGCACCCTTCTGGGTCAATCTGGTCAACGAGGCTAACCCTCCACAAATCGACAGTAATAGCCCGCCAAACCCAGGAAACTATGGATCTCTGTAGCTGATGTGGGTCTAGGCCAATTTTGAACTGCCTCAATCTTCGTAGGATCCAACTGAATACCCTCTGCTAAAACAGCGTGACCCAAGAAAGCAACTGAACTCAACCAAAACTCGCATTTTGAGAACTTAGCATATAACTGGCTGTCTTTCAGAGTCTGAAGAACGATCCAAAGATGCTGCTCATGCTCCTCTCGACTGTGGGAGTAGATCAAGATATCATCAATAAACACAACCATAAAGGAATCCAAGTAGGGTTTGAACACCCAGTTCATCAAATCCATGAATACTGCCGGGGCATTTGTCAGCCCAAATGACATCACTAGAAACTCATAATGCCCATACCGAGTTTGAAAAGCTGTCTTAGGAACATCGGATGCCCTAATCCTCAACTGATGGTAGCTAGATCTCAAATCAATCTTTGAAAAAACCTTGGCACACTGAAGCTGATCAAATAAATCATCAATCCTCGGCAATGAATACTTGTTCTTGACGGTGACTTTGTTCAACTGTCGATAGTCTATACACATCCTCATCGATCCATCTTTCTTCTTCACAAAGAACACAAATGCACCCTAGGGCGAGACACTAGGTCTAATGAAGCCCTTATCAAGCAAATCTTGCAACTACTCCTTCAATTCTTTCAACTCTGGCGGGGCCATGCGGTATGGCGGAATGGAAATGGGCTGAGTGCCCGGAGCCAAATCAATGCAGAAATCAATATCCCTATTGGGTGGCATCCCCGGCAGGTCTGCAGGAAACACCTCTGGAAACTCACGAACAACCGGCACTAAATCCATGGAAGGAACCTCCGCACTAGAATCGCGGACATAAGCCAAATAAGCTAGACACCCTTCTCGACCATATGCTGAGCTTTCACATAAGAGATAACCCTGCTGGCAGAATGGCCAAGATTCCCTCTTCACTCTAATCAAGGCAACCCCTGCAAGGCTAAAGTCATCGTCTTGGCGTGACAATCTAATATAGCATGATAAGGTGACAGCCAATCCATACCCAGTATGACATCAAAACCAACTATGTCGAGAAGTAGAAGATCTACACGAGTCTCAAGACTCCCAATGGTGACCACACACAAATGATAAACACGATCTACAACAATAGCATTTCCCACTGGTGAGGACACATACACAGGAGCACTCAAATAATCACGGGGCACAACCAAATAGGAAGCAAAATAGGATGACGCATAGGCATAAGTACATCCCGGATCAAATAGAACTGAAGCATCTCTACTACAAACTGAAACAGTACATGTGATAACAACGTTAGATGACTCAACCTCAGGCCTGGCTGTGAAAGCATAACACCGGGGCTGGGCCCCACCACCCTGAACTACGTCCCTGGGATGGCCTCTAGCTGGCTGGTCTCCACTTCTAACGGCCTGACCTCCATCTCTAACTATCTGGCCCCTACCTCTGGCTGCCTGACCCCTGCCTCTGGCTGGCTGAGCAGGTGGTGCAGCAACTGGTGCCGGGACCATGGCATGAGAACTCTGATGTTGTAAGCTGCCCATTGCCCGAGGGAAAAATCTAGCAATGTGCCTCGGATCACCACAAGTATAACATAACCTTGGCTGCTGTGACTACTGACCCTGAAACTGACCATGTCGACCTGAATGACCACCTTGATAACTCTGGAGTGGAGGTGCACTAATAGGAGCTGGTGGTGCACTGTAGGCTAGCTGGTCGAAATAATGCATCTGAGGTCCACGACCACCTAAGGCACCATGGGATGCCTGGAGTGCTGAATGAAATGGCCTGGGAGGATGGCCTCTACCAAACATACTCCTGCCTCTAGATGAGGCACCGCTGAACTCATCGGAATGACGAGGCCTCTTGTCAGACCCCTGACCTCCCTGAGTAAGAACCACCTCGACTCATCTGGCGACATCAATAGCCACCTGAAAAGAAATCTCACTCCCAGTGTCCTTAGCCATCTGCAATCTGATAGGCTGAGCAAGTCCATCAATAAACCTCCTCACCCTCTCTCTCTCGGTGGGAAGCAGAAGAATGGCATGACGGGCCAAATCCACAAAATGGGTCTCATACTGAATAACAGTCATACCGCCCTACAGGAGATGCTCAAACTTACGGCGACGCTCCTCTCTCAATGTGATAGGCAGAAACTTCTCTATGAAGAGCTGAGAGAACTGGTCCCAAGTAAGAGCAGGCGACCCAGCTAGTCTGGTCAACAAGTAATCTCTCCACCATTTCTTGGCGGAACCAGTCATCTGAAATGCAGCAAAATCATTTGGGGATCCTCTGAAGGAGCACCACTGAAGTGAACAGGAAAGAGCTTGGTAAACCTGTCCAATCTCCATAAAGCCTCAAAAGACATAGCTGGCCCATCTCCGACCTGTGCCGCAATAACCGGCTGAACTAATCCGACTGGCTGAGATGCTGGAGCCTGATACTGGGGAACTATCTCCTACGGAGCGGGAGTGGTGGGAGTTTGGGCTCTTCCTCCAGCCTGAGAGACTGCTGGTGCCATGGGAAATGTGCCAGTCTGGGCCACACTCTCCATAAGGCCCACCAAACAGATCAAAGCGTCCTGAAGTACTGGGGTAGCAATGAACCCCTCCGGAACCTGAGCTGGTCCAGCAGGAACAGTCTAGGCTGGAACTTCCTCGTCAAGCTCTATCTAAGGCTCCACTGTTGGGGCTGCTGCTCGGGCTCTAGGCTGCGCCCTGCCCTTACATCGGCCTCGACCTCTGCCCCGCGTAGGAGCTGCTACTGGAGGCTCTGGCTGCTGCTCAGCAGAGGAAGCGGTACGTGTTCTCGCCATCTGCGAGAGAATAAGAGTAGAAGAGTTCAATCAGCATTGAGAAAGCAAAATTGCACGACAAAGAAGAAAAGAAGTGAAACTTGTTCCTAAACTTCATAGCCTCTGGAAGATAAGCACAGACGTCTCCGTACTGATCCTCCAGACTCTACTAATCTTGCTCGTGAATCGTGAGACTGCTCTAATACCAACTGTAATGACCCGAAATTTCCCACCGACGGGACCGTGATGGCGCCTAACATTTCACTTACTAGGCAAGCCAACGTTAGAGAATCATTTACCAATTCCTTATTTCCATTCAGTAATTAGCAATAATTAAATACGATGAAATATAACAAGTGCGGAATATCATAAATCTGTATTAACTACTACCACCCGGATCTGGAGTCACAATTCATGAGCATTCTAGAACTTACTACAAGTAATAGTCTGAAAGAAATACAACTGTCTGAATGAAAGAAAATAGTAGGACATAAAAAGATAGATGGGGACTTCAAGGTCTGTAAACGCCGACAGATCTACCTTGAGTCTCCGGACAGCAGACCAATAGCAAATCTCGATCAACCTGAGCCGATATCAAAATCTGCATAGAAAGTGGAGAGTGCAGCATCAGTACAACCGACCCCATGTACTGGTAAGTGTCGAGCCTAACCTCGACGAAGTAGTGACGAGGCTAAGGCAAGGCACCTACAATCAACCTGTACAATTTAATAGTGTATACGCAAATAACAGGAATGAAGAACTAAACAGGAAATGCGAGGGGAGACATACTGAGGGGAATACAAGATAAAGAAATACAACAGAATGATTACCGGAGCAGTCAATATACCATGAATCAACAGGAATAGTGAATATAGTAAAGAAGAATGCACGGCATCACCATTCGTGGTTTTACTCTCAATCTCACCATAAAATTAATAGAAACGGCACGGCATCACCCTTCATGATTTTACTCTCATAACATGGCACGACATCACCCTTCGTGTATTAACACTCACAATATGGCACAGCATCACCCTTCGTGCATTAACACTCACAATATGGCACGGCATCACCCATCGTGCATTAACACTCACAATATGGCACGGCATCACCCTTCGTGCATTAATACTCACAATATGGCACGGCATCACCCTTCGTGCATTAATACTCACAATACGGCATGGCATCACCCTTCGTGCATTAACATTCTCCCTTACCATAATGCAATACATAAATAATAACAGGGAGAGAGAATAACAAGTACAAACCTTACTTCAACATTTGGTTCCATAATATCAATCTTAACTTTGAAATAAAAACTCAATTATCACCAGAAAATTCTGTAAACATGATAAGAACGATAATTTGAACAACACTAGTATAACACGTAGCAATTTGGCATAGGAATGGGACAATATCAGAAAAATAGAGAAACATGGAAAAACAGGTAAATTGGCAACGCATAGGTACTCGTTACCTCACATATATTCTGCTCACATGAATTTCACATAGAAAATAATCTAAGGTTCCTAATTCCCTCAAGTCAGGGTTAGACACAACACTTACCTCGCTCCGAAGGCCACTTAATTCTCAATCATAGCTTTTTCTTTGGAATTCACCTCCAAACCACTCGTATCTATTCAAAAATAACTCAATAGTATCAAATATTGCTAAAGGAATCAATTATATTGCATAAATTAAATTTCCCAAATTTTTCTCCAAAAAGTCAAAAAATCGACCCCGGACCCGCTTGGTCAAAACCTGAGGTTCGGACCAAAATCCTTTTACCCATTCAACCCCGAGCCCGAATATGTAATTAGTTTTTGAAGCCGACCTCAAATTGAGGTCTAAATCCCCAAATTCCCGAAATCCCTATTTTCTACCCTAACCCCTAATTCTACCATGAAACTCTAGATTTCTAGGTTGAATTCTAGTGAAATGAAGTAAAAGATTGAAAGAAACAAGTTAAGGAACACTTACCTATGATTTGGGGAAGAAAATATCTTTGAAAAATTACCCTAGGCCTCCTATCCTTTTGAAAACGAGAAGAAACAAATGGCTGGAATCCAAATTAAATGTTCACTGCCCAGCGACCTTCGCAACTGCGGTGCTTTGGTCGCACCTGTGCATCCGCATGTGCGGATGGGGTGTGCGCTTCTGCGGAAAAGGGCTGGGCCAACTGGGGCCGCACCTACGGACAAGTTTCCTCTTCTGCGATCCCGCTCTGGCGGAGAAAAGTCCGCATCTGTGGAAAAATGAAGTCCAGGCCTGGGTCGCATCTGCGGGGCTTTCGCTCGCACCTGCGAGCTCACACCTGCGACCAAAGGCTCGCAGGTGCAGGCACACCAGATTTGGTGCACCAGCAGCCTTGTTGAGGTTTGAACTCAACTCGCGCATAGCCCAAATGGCACCCGAGCCCTCGGGGCTCAAAACCAAACATGCACGCAAGTCTAAAAACATCATACGAACCTGTTCGCACGATCAAATCGCCAAAATAACACCTAGAACTCTAAATTTAGCACCAAATCAAATGAAATTCTCAAGAACACTTTAAAATTTTTATTTTCTTAACTGGACGTCAGAATCACGTCAAATCAACTCCGTTTCTCACTAAATTTCACAGACATGTCTTAAATATCATAATAAACCTGTACCGGCCTCTGGAACCAAAATACGGACCCGGTACTAACAATGCCAAACATAAATCAATTATTAAAATAATTAATTTTCAGACTTTTAATTTTCATCAAAAATTCATAACTTGGGCTAGGGACCTCTGAATTCGATTCCGGGCATACGTCCATGTCCTATAATTTGATACGGACCTACCGGGACCTTCAAAGCACAGATCTGGGCCTGTTTACCAAAAATATTGACCAAAGTCAACTAAAATCATCTTTTTAAGGTAAAAATTCTTATTTTCATCAGTTTTTAACATAAAAACTTTCTGAAAACCTGCACGGACTGCGTACGCAAATTGAGGAGGGAAAAAATGAGATTTTTAAGGTTTAAGAGCGCAGATTCGAGTTCTAAAATATAAGATGACCTTTTGGGTCATCACATATTTACTTACCTTAGGGTGTTAGTGAGAATCCCCCTCAAATGTTCTCTCAAAATTGCCCAAGACCAAATGAAATGTGAGGAAAAATGACCTAAGTATCGGATTAAAAGGCCTCATTGCCCAGTGTTTCCGCTTCTGTGGATCTTGGGTCGCACCTGTGACGCTGCACCTGCGGAAAATCCATCCCAGGTGCGGTTCTCACCAAGTTTGGCCAAGTTCACTTCTGCGGAGAAGCATGTGGACCTGCACATCCGCTTCTACGGAAATTGTACGCACCTGCGCACTCTCGCATGCGGAGAAACTCCCGCTCCTGCGACCCAAGGCCTTCTTGGCCTCACCCACATCTGCGATCACTTTTCAGGCACCTGCAAGCTCCCAAGTGCGGAAAATCCTCCGCTTCTGTGACCACTGCCCAGCCTACTCCAGGCCGCTTATGCGATCATTGGGCCGCTTCTGCAAGCTCGCACATGCGGCCAATTCCAGGTAGGTGCAAACGCACCAGACCTGAAGCCACCGGCAGTCCCCCAAATCCAAAACTGAGTCTAATTTCAATCTGTTTCGCATCGGAGGACCCCGGGGCCGCATCCAATTACACTCACGCATCCAACAACATAATACGTACTCGCTCGCGCGATCAAAATACCAAAATAACATCTAGAATTACGAATCAAATGCCAAAACGCATGAATTCGACATGAAACTCAAAAACTTCTAAAAAGACTTCCTCGCGTCCGATTCCTATCAAATCAACTCGGAATGTTGCCAAATTTTGTTTATAAGTCATAAATCACCATATGGAACTATTCCCAGGCTCGAAATCCCAAACGGACCTCAATAAAATCAAAACCTACTCCAAACCAAACCTAAAGAACTTGAACACCTTCAATGCGCCAACATTCAACATTAAACGCCGAAACGCTCCCGGGTCATCCGAAACCCGATCCAAACGCACGTCCAAGTCCAAAATCATCATATGCACCTATTGGGACCGTTAAATTTCGGTTCCGAGGTCGTTTACTCAAAACGTTGACTCAAGTCAAACTTAACCATTATAGGCCACTATTAAGGAACTAAATATTTCAATTTTAACCTGAACCCTTCCAAACCTAAACCAACTATCCCCAACAGTAAAAGCACATACGGGGAGTCTTAATTAGGGGAACAGAGATTTATAGAGTAAAACGACCGATCGGGTCGTTATATCTCTTGTCTTTGTAATATAAGTATTCATTATACAGTGCGTTTCAACTATAATCCTTTCACATAATATGTTTGTTTCCATTACAAACAATGGATGTAAAAATCAAATAGGATAATAAAATGAAGCGAAACATCAAACAATTCTAAGTCAAATAAATTAATTGAGTAAGAACATCAGACAATTTTTAATACACGATAGCACATATAGATATGAAGGTCAAAATTTGGTTGTCGCATACTCTCTTCATTTCTAAAAAGAAAAATGCATAAGTACCCTCCTGAACTATGACCATATTTCCAACTACACACCTTTCCTTTACGGGGGTCCTATTACCCCTGAACTACTTTAGAGTAGAATAAATTCACCCTTGAAATACCACAACCAGACTACTGGTGGGCTGTGAACTACACTCGCTTGACACATGTATATTTCATTTAAAATAATTTTTTTTCTTATTCTTTCACTTATTTTTCTTTTCTTTTTTTCTTTCTTTTTTTTTCTTTCTCTTTTTCCCTTCTTAGATAAAATGATTTACATATAATTCTTACAGTCTTCTTTCTTTTTTCATGGATGAAACATTTGGTATGTATGAAATAATTCCTAAAAACTCTAACTTGTTAAAACTCCAATTTGCTAGTATTCTTGGCTTGAGGCCTTTAAATGGCTATTGTGGTGGAAGATTTTTAGATGGCGGATATCATTAGTAAATATGGGAAACGTAAAAATGGTGGTCGTCGGAATTTCAAGGACTCCATTTTTTCCGGCACGAATAATATTTTTGTCCAGATCTGAGTATGTTTTGCTTTATATATGTATAAATTCTTCTTGAAAGTGTGATTTATGTGTGGGAGGAAGAGAAAAAGAAAGAAAGAAAAAATATAAGCTGAAAAATGATGGTCATCGGAATTTCAAGGACTCCATTTTTTCAAACGGGGAAATATTTTCCTATGATAGATTTTTTGGTCCAGATTTGAGTGTGTTTATAATTTTTTTATTGAAAGTGTGATTTATGTATGGAAGGAAGAGAAAAATAAAGAAAGAAAGAAACAAAAAAGAAAGAATATAAGGGGTCGTCGGCATATGTTGTGTTCGAAGGAACCTGATGTAAAGAAGAGAAGAAAGGAATATTATAGAAAAAGACAAAAAAAAAAAGTAAGAAAGTATATATTTAATTAAATAAATCTCTCCTCACTCTCTTTGAACGAGTGAAATACACACACTATCACATAAGCCTTTAGGGTGGAAATAATTCTACTCTAAAATATTTTGGGGGATAATAGGACCCCGTAAAGAAAAGGTGTGTAGTTAGAAATATGATCATAGTTCATGAGTACTTATGCATTTTCTCTTGTTTTTATATTCTTTCTAAATGATACTACTTTTTATTGGATGTAAGTGGTTATTACTCCTACACAGTAAGACCGACAAGTGAAATTTTCTTTACTAGTATTTCCTTATTAAAGTTTTCCTCAACATTCAAAAAGAATTTAACTAGCGCATAACGATTTTAACATCACTCCTTTTACTATAAAATACATTTTTAAGTGGTGAAAATTAGGCCGAATTCGCCATAATTTCCTTTTGTCATAGAAGATAAGATATGAAATTATTACGAGTCAAACGGAGTCACAACTCTTCTCTAATGTTTTTAAATTAATAGTAGCTATGTAGTTTCATGAAATGAAAGGAAAAAAAGAAAGTTTATTAGTACAACGAATCACATGAAAAAATATTCTTAAAGTCATCCAGTTTACAGTAAAATAGTGAAAGAGAAGAGTCAATAATATTCCAGCAAAGGATATTCAACAAGTCATCCAGTTTACAGTAAATTCAACGAGAAAATCCAATCAATATTTACTAAGCTAGAAATAATTAACTCCATATATTTAAGAGGACTTGCTCGACCTCTCAAAACATGGAAAACAACACCAAAACTAAGAATCACACTCCAAACCAAATCGAATCAACTTATGAATTTCAAGTTCTTCCAACTTGCTCCGAATCATACTTAGGCTACTCGGAATGGCACCGAATTTTGAGTGCAAGTCACAAATCACCATACGAAATTATTTCCAGACTCGGAATCCCAAACAGACCTCGATAACACCAAAACCAACTTCAAACCAAATTTAAAGAACTCGAAAAACCTTCATGTGCCAACTTTCAATATTAAGCGCTGAAACGCTCTCGGGTCATCCAAAACCTGATCTGAACATACGCCCAAGTCCAAAATTATCATATGAACCTATTAGGACCGTCAAATCTCAATTTCGAGATAGTTTACTAGAAATGTTGATCCAAGTCAAACTTAACCCTTTAAGGCCAATATTAAGCAACAAAGTATTTCGATTTCAACTCGAACCCTTCCAAACTCGAACTAACCATCCCCGCAAGTCATAAAACAGTAAAAGCACATACGAGGAGTCTTATTTAGGGGAACAGGGATCTAGAAAGCAAAACGACCGGTCGGGTCGTTACATTCTCCACCTCTTAAACAAACGTTCGTCCTCGAACGAGTCTAGAATCATACCTGGAGTGTTGAATAAGTGTGGATATCTGCTCCACATGTCCTCCTCGAACTCTCAGGTCGCCTCCTCGACTGGTTGGACCCTACACTGAACCTTTACAGTGGAAATCCTCTTAGATCTCAAATGGCGATTCTGTTTAAAAACAATCCCAAGCTCTCATCTAACTGGATAGTGCTGAAGTCTAACACATGTGACAGGTCGGCGTGATACCTCCGGAGCCAGATACGTGAAAAAGCGGATGAACTCCTGATAGGCTGGGAGGTAAAGCAAGCTAATAAGGAACCTCCCCAACTCGCCTCAGCACCTCAAATGGGCCTATAAACCTTGGGCTCCACTTGCCCTTCTTTCCAAATCTCATAATCCCCTTCATCAACGAGACTTTCAAGAGAACCTTCTCGCCCACCATAAATGATAAATCACGCGCCTTCTGATCCGCGTAGCTCTTCTGGCTGGACTATGCTGTGCGAAGTCGCTCCTGAATCAACTTTACCTTTTCGAAGGCATCCTTCACAAAATCAGTACCATATAACTTAGCCTCATCGGGCTCAAACCATCCGATGGGCGAACGACATCGCCAACCATATAAAGCCTCAAATGGAGCCATCTTGATGTTGGACTGGTAATTGTTGTTGTAAGAAAACTCGGCCAAAGGCAAGAATCGATCCCACTGCCCTCTGAAGTCAATCACACATGATCTGAGCATATCCTCCAAGATTTAAATCATTCGCTCTGATTGCCCGACAGTCTGCTGATGAAAGGTTGTGTTGAGCTCTACCCGGGTCCCCAACTCACTCTGTACTGACCTCCAGAAATGCGAAGTAAACTGAGGTCCTCTATCTGATATAATGGAAACAGGCACACCATGCAACCAAACAATCTCCTAAATGTAAATCTGGGCCAATCTCTTTGAAGAATACGTGGTCACAACCGGAATGAATTGTGCCGACTTGGTCAACATGTCAATAATGATCCATACTGCATCCAACTTCTGCAAGGTCCGCGGCAACCCAACTACGAAATCCATAGTAATGCTCTCCCATTTCCACTCAGTTATAACCATCTGCTGAAGTAGGCCACCTGGCCTCTGATGCTCGTACTTAATCTGCTGGCAATTAAGGCACCTCGCTACATACTCAACTATGTCTTTCTTCATCCACCGCCACCAATAATGTTGCCTCAGGTCGCGATACATCTTTGTAGCACTTGGATGGATAGAATACCGAGAACTGTGTGCCTCTTCTAGAATCTTTTCCCTGAATCCATCAACATTAGGGACACATAGACGACCCTGGAGTCGCAGAACACCATCCTTACCGATAGTAACCTCCTTGGCACCACCATATAGTACCGTCTCTCTGAGAACCAATAAGTGCGGGTCATCGTACTGGCGAGCCTTGATCTGCTCGAATAGTGAAAACCGGGCGACGACACATGCAAGGACTCGACTGGGATCTGAAATATCCAACTTCACAAGTCTGTTAGCCAAGGACTGAATGTCCAAAGCTAATGGCATCTCCTCTGCTGAAATGAATGCCAAACTACCCATACTCTCTGCCTTTCTACTCAAGGCATCCGCAATCACATTCGCCTTGCCCAGATGATAAAGGATGGTAATATCATAATCTTTTAGTAACTCAAGCCACCTGCGCTGCCTCAAATTGATATTCCTCTGCTTGATTAAATGTTGAAAGCTACAATGATCGGTGTAAACCTCACAGGACACCCCATACAGATAATGCCTCCATATCTTAAGAGCATGAACTATCGCGGCCAACTCCAAATCGTGCACAGGGTAATTCTTCTCGTGGGGCTTCAGCTGACATGAAGCATATGCAATACCTCGCCCCTCCTGCATTAATACACAACCTAGGCCAACGCGTGAAGCGTCACAATGCACAGTATACACCCCTGAACTGGAAGGCAACACTAACACTGATGCTGAAGTCAAGGCAGTCTTGAGCTTCTAAAAGCTCACCTTTCAATCATCGGATCATCAAAACGGAGCACCCTTCTGGGTCAATCTAGCCAAAGGTGCTGCAATAGATGAGAAGCCCTCCACGAACCGGCGATAATAACCTGCTAACCCCAAGAAGCTCCTGATCTCGGTCGTTGTGGTAGGACGAGGCCAACTCTAGACTTCCTTAATCGTCTTGGGATCTACCTTAATATCCTCGCCCGATACAACATGCCCCAATAATGCTATAGAATCTAATAAAAACTCACACTTGGAGAACTTAGCATATAGCTTCTATTCCCGTAAGATCTGAAGCATCACTCTGAAATGCTGCTCGTGGTCCTCCATTCTACGCGAGTAGATCAAAATGTCATCAATGAAAATGATGACAAACGAGTCAATACATGGCCTGAACACCCGGTTCATCAAATCTATAAACACCGTCGGGGTGTTAGTCAAACTGAAGGACATCACTAGAAACTCATAGTGGCCATATCTAGTCCGGAAAGCCGCCTTCGGAACATCTGAACCATGAATTTTCAACTGATGGTACCCCGATCTCAAGTCAATCTTAAAGAACACCCTGGCACCCCACAACTAGTCAAACAAATCATCAATACGCGGCAACGGGTACTTGTTCTTAATGGTAACCTTGTTCAACTTGCGATAATCAATGCACTTCCGCATAGCCCCATCTTTTTTTTTCACGAATAACACTGGTGTGCCCCAAGGCAACATACTCGGCCTGACGAACCCCTTTGCTAGCAACTCCTCAAGCTATTCCTTCAGCTCCTTTAACTCTTTCAGAGCCATGCGGTACGGTGGAATATATATAGGCTGGGTACCTGGAGCGAAATCAATACATAAATCGATATCATGATCTGGTGGCATGCCTGGAAGATCAAAAGAAAACATATCGGAGAACTCCCGGACCACGGGCATTGAATCAATCGTCGGAGTCTCTGTAGTAGTATCCCGGACAAAGGCTAGATAAGCCAAACAACCCTTCTCGACGATGTGTCGATCCTTCTGAAAAGAGATAACCCGACTAGATGCACTGATAGACGAACCCTTCCACTCCAATCTAGGCAACTCTGGCATCGCCAAGGTAACAGTCTTGGCATGGAAATCAAAGATGGCGTGATATGGAGATAACCAGTCCATGCCCAGGATGATCTCAAAGTCGGTCATATCGAGCAACAGAAGATCCGCTCTAGTCTCATAACCACAGAAAGTAACAATGTAGGTCTGATAGATCTGATCCACAACAACAGAATCGCCCACCAGTGTGGACACATAAACATGTGTACCCAAGTACTCATGAGGAACACCCAAGAAATGAGCAAACAACGATGAAACATATGAAAATGTAGACCCTGGATCAAAAAGTACCGAATAATCCCTACCGCAGATAGAGATAATACATGTGATCACGACATCTGAGGCCACTTCATCTGGTTTGGCCGGAAAAGCATAAAATCTAGTTGGAGCACCACCTGACCGGCCTCCCCCTATCTGGCCTTCGCCTCTAGGACGGTCCCAACCCACCTGCCCTCCGCCTCCAGGTGGCAGCATGGCTGTTGCGACAGCTGGTGCTGTAATCATAGGCTCATGACCCTACTGTACTGCCTTGCCCTGAAGTCTGGGACAAAACCTCTTCATGTGGCCAGGATCCCCGCATTCCTAAAAACCCCTCGGAACGGAGGACTGCTAACCTGAAGTCTGACCCTGATATCCTGAATACCCACTGGAGAAAACTTGAATAGCTGGTAGGCGGTAGGAACTCTCTGGCATGGCACTGAAATAGGGCCGCACTGGGCACCCCGAGAAGACGGCGGTGCAGGATATGTGGGCCTGCTAGGCTGACCTCTCCCAAACTGACCTCTGCCCCCAGACGGAGAACCACAAAACCCTCCAGAATAACGAAACCACTTGTCACGCAAAACCTGCTCTCGGCTCCGCTGACGAACACCCTCGATCCTCCGAGCTATCTCCACGACTAGCTCGTAAGAAGTCCCCATCTCGACCTCTCGGGCCATAGTGTCCTGGATACCAGAGTGCAAACCTATAATAAACCTTCGCACTCTCTCTGCATCAGTGGGGACTATCATAAGTGCGTGGCGAGACAACTCAGAAAATCTTGCCTCATAGTCGGTCACTGACACCTAACCCTGCATGAGCTGCTCGAACTGAAACCGCAACGTTTCCCTCTGAGAGGGTGGAATATACCTATCCAGAAAAAAATGTGTGAATTAGTCTCAGGTCAAGGGAGGAGAACCCTGCTGGTCTGCTAAGAAGATATGACTGCCACCACCTACGGGCCTTGCCCTCCAGCTGGAATATGGTAAAGACCACCCCGTGGGACTCCAATATCCTCATGTTGTGCAGTCTATCCCTGCACCGATCAATAAAGTCCTAGGGATCCTCATGTCGCTCACCTCCAAAGACAGAAAGGTATAGCCTGGTCCATCTGTCCAATAGATTCTGCGGCTCGCTGGCCGCAGCTTGTCTAGGCTCAGGTATAGCTGCTACAACTGGTTGGGCTCCTCCCACGGGTAGTGCACCCAGGGTATGATATACGGCAACTGCATACCTAGGAGACTGAGCGGTGGGGGTTTATGCTCCCCCTCGCGCTTGAGATGAAGCTAGGTCTGCTGGAAATAAACCATCCTAAGTCATAGAATCCATGAACCGCATCATACAGCCCATGACCTCTTGGAATCCCAGTGCGTACATGAAATCCACCGGGGCTGGCTCTGCTGCAGGCACCTCGCCATGCTTCTCAATAATAGGATCCTCTACCGGATCCACTGGTGGTATAATTGGAGCAACTCTAGGACGTCCTCGTCCTCTACCACAAGCTGAAGCTCTCCCTCAGCTTCTACAATAGGAGGAGCAGCTCTTCCATGGTCGGGCACATCCATCGCGCGCGTTCTCACCATCTATTAGAGAATAAGAGAAAGATACCTAGCATAAAATCAACTACACGATAGGAGATGAAGAAAGAGTAGTTTCCTAACACTCTATAACCTTTCGAAGATAAGTACAGACGTCTCCGCACTAATCCACAAGACTCTATTAGGCATGCTCATAATATGTGAGACCTACGTCAACCTAGTGCTTTGATACCATGTTGTCACGACTCAATTTCCCTTATTGGTCATGATGGCACCCAACGTCGCCGCTAGGCAAGCCAACGGTGAACTAACCATGTATTACTCTTGTTAACATTTTAGAAATAGTTGATTGTTATTTATTAAATAACTAAGAGGTGATAAATTTAATAAAATAAAGTGTAACCAATTATAAGACAAGTGTGGTGAAATAAATACTCAAAAATCATCAAATATCTACTAGCAAAATTCCAAGACCTGGTGTCACAAGTGTATGAGCTACTAGTAGCATATACAAAACACTAAACTATTGTCTGAAATAGAGTAGACAGAAAGTAAATACAAAAGAGAGACTTCGAGTGCTACAGAACGGACTCGGAAAGCAGCTCACCACTAAGTCTTAGAGTATCAGGGGTGCGCGCCGGGATGACTACCAGATGCACCTGTCTCAGATCCTGCACGGTTAGTGCAGAAGTGTTGTGTAAGTACATAAACAACATGTACCCAGTAAGTATCCAGTCTAAACTCGAAGAAGTAATGACTAGGGGTCGACATCGACACTTACTATAGGCCAACAATAAAATGCAGAAATTATAAACGGGTGTGGAACATGGAAATAATAATAATAACATAATGACAAGCAGTGAATAAATGGTTCCTTAAATAATAATAAATTCCAAGAATTCTCTAGCCAACACCTACTAATTCCAATTCAATTTATGTCATTAAATAAATTATAACCTCTCAAGCCATGAAATAATATCAAGTGTAATCACGCTCCGAGTATTATCACGCATGATTTATGCCGAGGTCGTATGACCCGATCAAAAAATATATTATGTGTACTGCCGAGGGTCGAACGGCATGACCCATAGATGCATCTATTAACCTGCCGAGGCAAATGGACCGCTCCCATGAGAGTAGAGAAGTTCACCTCGCTCGCGGAAGTACTTGCGATGCGAGTGGACATGGATTTCTCAGAGTTATAATAAGAAATCTAAATTGGAAAATTTCAACCTTACAATCCTTTATCTCAGCTATATTTAAGACAATTAATATGCACAATCAACATAACAGTACAATCAAAGCATGATGTAAATCTAAGACTACTCAGACATCTCATGGAATATAGCTACACATGAACTCTCATCACCTAGTGCGTACGTAGCTCCCCACACAAATAATTCACAACAAAATACACCTAAGGGGATGAGTTCCCTTTTATAAGGTTAGGCAAGAGACTTACCTCATCTCAAAGCTCACTTTTCGGCCCACAATTCGTTCTGAAGCCTCAACTCGGCGCCGAACAATACGAAATTAGTCAAATGTTATATAAATTAATCAATACATGTTCAAAAGTTCATAATTTAACTATTAGAGTAATTACCCAACCCAAATTGGAAGATTCCTAAAATTCACCCTCGGGTCCACGTACCCAGATTTCAGAAATATTTGAAGATAATTGTTACTCACAACCTCACAAACTCAAATATATCATTTTCACCCAATTTCATAATCATTTTCGTGGTTAAATCTCATTTTTATCAAAACCTAGGTTTTTCAACTAAACCCATAATTTTACATGTTAAAATCTACCCATAATCTATGTATTAAACTTGCATTGGGTAGGAATTACTTACCTTCAATAGTTAGGTGAAAACCACTCTCTAAGAAGCTCCAAAACCACCCAAGAAGTGAAATAAATGAACCAAAATGGTCTAAGTCCCGTCTTAAATGAACCTCACTGCCTAGCGATTTTCGCTTCTGCGGAGAATTGGCCGCTTCTGCGGCTCCGCATCTGCAGAAAATGCATCGCAGATATGGCTCTCCTTCAGCTGGCCTGCTTCTGCATCTGCGGAAAGTGGCTCCCTTCTGCGAGCCCGCGCCTGCGGCGTACGCGCCGCACCTGCGACTTTGCACGCTTCTGCGGACCACTGACCGCTTCTGCGGTCACGCATCTGTGCCCCCATGTCCACACCTGCAGACTCAACCCACGCAGTCCAAAGGCCCACCTGTGGCCAACGAGCCACTTCTACGGTGCCGCACCTGCGGCAAATCCTTCGCAGGTGCAAACGCACCAGAAGCCCTGCTGCTTCAGTAACTTCTTCCAAGTCCAAATGAGTTCTGCGCATCATTCGAAAGGCATCCGAGGCCCCCGAGGCCTCGTCCAAACATACCAACAAGCTTTAAATCATAAAACGGACCTGCTCGAACTATCGAAACACGGAATACAACACCAAAACTCCTGCACAATTTTATGAGCAAAACACTGCTCTCTCTGTTCCAATTAATATAGTAACACGTTTTCAGTTTTGAGATTCCTTCAAAACACTAACGCAATTCTATTTACAATTTTATTTTGGGCATTCGCAAACTTTAAATTTTTACATTCACTTAATTATACAAAGAGTTTTGAGATATATAGTATAAAGAAAGATAGAGTTGGAACTAAGTGGAATTTTCTTTATTATTATTTCCTTATTCTTAAAGTTTTAAATTCTCAACATTCAAAAAATTAATCTAATTATAGCGTAATGATTTGACATTGTCTCTTTATATTACACAGTAAGTACGTCTAAGTGTTGAAAATTAATCATATGTGGAAGCAAGTATAATAGCTTCTATTTTTAATTTTTCATCAAAATTCCATATCTCGAGTTAGGGACCTCGGAATTCGATTTCGGGAATACGCCCAAGTTCCAAATTACGATACGGACCTACTGGAATTTTCAAAATACTGATCCGGATCCGTTTGCTCAAAATGTTGACCAAAGTCAACTTAGTTGAGTTTTAAAGCTCTATTTCCCATTTTAATCTATTTTTCACATAAAAACTTTTCAAAAAATTGTACGGACTGCGCACGCAAGTCGAAAAATGATAAGTGGTGCTTTTCAAGATCTCTGAACACAGAATTACTTATTAAATTTAAAGATGACATTTTAGGTCATCACAATATGGCACGGCATCACCCTTCATGCATTAACACTCACAATATAGCACGGCATCACCCTTCGTGCATTAACACTCACAATATGGCATGGCATCACCCTTCGTGCATTAACACTCTCCCTTACCATAATGCAATGCATAAATAACTACAGGGAGATAGAATAACAAGTACAAACCTTACTTCAACATTTGGTTCCATAATATCAATCTCAACTTGAAATAAAAACTCAATTATCACCAGAAAATTCCGTAAATATGATAAGAACGATAATTTGAACAACACTAGTATAACACGTAGCAATTTGGCATAGGAATGAGACAATATCAGAAAAACAGAGAAACATGAAAAAAAAACATGTAAATTGGCAGCGCATAGGTACTCGTCATCTCACATATACGCTGCTAACATGAATTTCACTTAGCAAATAATCTAAGGTTCCTAATTCCCTCAAGTCAGGGTTAGACACAGCACTTACCTCGCTCTAAATGTCACTTAATTCTCAATCACAGCTTTTCCTTTGGAATTCACCTCCAAACCACTCGTATCTATTCAAAAATGACTCAATAATATCAAAAATTGCTAAAGGAATCAATTATATTGCATAAATTAAATTTTCCAAAGTTTTCTCCAAAAAGTCGAAAAATCGACCCCGGGCCCGCTTGGTCAAAACCCGAGGTTCGGACCAAAATTCTTTTACTCATTCACCCATGAGCCCGAATATGTAATTAGTTTTGGAATCCGACCTCAAATTAAGGTCTAAATCCCCAAATTCCTGAAATCCCTATTTTCTACCCTAACCCCTATTTCTACCATGAAAACTCTAGATTTTAGGTTAAAAATTCAAGAAATGTAATGGGTAATTGAAAGAAGATGGTTTAGAATCACTTACCAACAATTTGGGGAAGGAATGACTCTTGAAAAATCGCCCCTCACCGTTTGGTGTTTGAGAAAAATGAGTTTTCTTTTTGGCAAAAATCCCGTTTTGGGTTCTGTTAAGTGCTGGGCGACAATGTTCATCGCGTTTGCGAGAGCACTGTCGCGTTCGTGAAGGGTACTGGCTGCCAAGCCTTCGCGTTCATGATGATCACTCCCCTCTGGCCTTCGCATTCATGAGGAATGGCTCGTGTTCGCGCTGAAGGAACGACCACCCCCTAGGTCCCCACATGCTTTGCATTCGCGTTGAGCCGGTCGCGTCCGTGAAGGGTAAATCCCCCATCACTCCGCGTTCACGACCAGGCCTTCGTGTTCGCGAAGAAGAAGTCTTAGCCTCATCAGATTACTCTTCGCATTTGCGAGAGGACCTTCGCGAACGCGAAGAAGGATATGACAGACACCAGAATCTACACAAACTAGATTTTTCCCAAGTCCAAAATATCTCGTGGCCTATCCGAAACTCACCCGAGCCCTCGGGGCTCCAAACCAAACATGCACTGTCACGACCCAAAATTAATCCCTGTCATGATGACGCCTATCGTGGAACTAGGCAAGCCGACTCATTTCCAAAATAAACTGATATTTTCATTTTTGAAGATAATCCCAAGGTTATTTAACATAAAACCTCCATTTAAAGAGTTCAAATCAAAGAAAAAAATAGAAGTGCGGAAAAGAAAAGCCTGACATCGGGGTGTCACTAGTCATGAGCATATAATACAATCTGTCTAAAAATATCAAGGCTAACTCAGCCTGGAAATTAGCTAAATACAACTAGAGGAAGATAAGAGGGAGAAGAGCAGGGGCTGTGATCTCCAAACAGCTACCTTGCTATCTCCAAGAAAAATCTGCAACCAGAACACTCAATAACTGCTACCGTGTCCAGCTATACCTGAATCTGCACACAAGGTGCAGGGAGTAACATGAGTACGCTAACTCAGTAAGTAACAACAATAAATAAAGACTGAGCAGTAGTGACGAGCAATAAAGCATATAACGTTCATATCATGAAATCTCAGTAAAGTACAACATGCTTTAAAAATCAGTGTTTGAATCGAATCATCTCGTTTAAACTTAGTTCCAGTAAAAATCATTTAAAGATATTTTTCCAACAGTTTTTCAAACAAAGGCTCAATGCAAAGGCGAGCAAAAATGATGAAATCATAAACAGCCCCTCGGGCAAAATATCACTCATAAACAGCCCCTCGGGCAAACCTCACAGTCACTCGTGCCACTCGAGCATACCTCACAATCACTCTTGCCACTCGGACATACCTCACAATCACTCATGCCTCCCAGTCACTCAGCATTCGGCACTCGGCACTCGCACTCAGTAGGTACCTGCGCTCACTGGGGGTGTGTACAGACTCCGGAGGGGCTCCTTCAGCCCAAGCGCTATAATCTGCACGGACAACTCACATGCGATAATAATAAAGTATGCAGCAGGCGGGCAGCCCCGATCCACACTCATCCTCACAAATCGGGCCCTCGGCCTCACTCAATCATAAATATGCTGCAGGCGGGCAGCCCCGATCCACACTCATCCTCAGTAATCAGGCCCTCGGCCTCACTCAGTCATAAACCTCTCAACCCACTCGGGCATTTCAGTAAAACAGGGCATTCGTCCCAAAACATTTATATGCATCAAAATAGAGTCATAAAAAGGAGTTATGCGGTAAACAAGTATAAACATGACTGAGTATAGATTTTCAATCGAAATCAATGAGAGGATGGTAAGAAACAACCCCTAAGGGTCCAAACAGCATTGGCGCAAGGCCCAAACATGGCATTCAGCCCAATTTACAGAAATTCTTTCTAAAACATATAAGTATCATATGGTTTCAACAAAGTATGCAACTTTACAGTTGCTACGGGGCGGACCAAGTCACCAATCCCCAACAGTGCACGCCCACACGCCTGTCTCCTAATATGTGCGTCACTAAAAATAGTATAATGATACAAAAATCTGGGGTTTCATACCCTCAAGACTAGATTTACAATCGTTACTTACCTCAAACCGGTCATATCTCTAACCTGCAATGATATTGCCTCTGGACTCGGCCTCCAAATTCTTCGAATCTATTCACAATCACTACAATACCATCAATACGCACTAATGGAATGAATTCCACAAGAATAACTACAAAACTAGACCAAAACCCGAAATTGGCTCAAACCCGGCCCCGGGGCCCACATCTCGAAATCCAACAAAATTTACAAAACTAGAAATCTCATTCACTCACGAGTCTAACCATACCAAATTCATCAAAATCCGATATCGTTTGGTCTTTCAAATCCTTAAATTACTCTCCAAAAATTCCAAGCCCTAACCCCTCATTTTCACAAATTACCATGATTGAAACAACGGGAAATCACCATATATACAAGTATTAGGGCTCAAGTGACTTACCTCAACGAAATCCCCTTGATTCCCTTTTCAACAAATCCGTTAACCACCCGGAATCACCCCGAGGCCCTCGGGACCTCAACCAAAAATACCAATAAGTCATATATCAACATACCAACTTAGTCGAACCTTCGAATTACTCAAAACAACATCAAATCATCAAATTACCGTCGGATTCAAGCCTAAGAACTTCTAAATTTTCAAATTCGGCAACCGATGCCAAAACCAACCAATCCACGTCCGAATGACCTCAAACTTTGCACACACGTCACAAATGACACTATGAACCTATTCCAAATTTCGGAATTCCATTTCGACCCAGATATCAAATTTTCCACTGCCGACTGAAATCGTCAAATTTCCAATTTCGCCAATTCAAGCCTAATTCTACCACGGACCTCCAAATCACATTACGGATGAACTCTTAAGTCCAAAATAACCTAACGAAGCTAACGGAACCATCAGAATTCAAATACGAGATCGTTTACACATAGGTCAACATTCGGTTGACTTTTCCAACTTAAGTTTCTACTTAAGAGACTAAGTGTCTCAATTCACTCTGAGTTCCTTCCGGACCCGAACTAACTAACCTGATATAACATAATATAGCTGAATAACACAAAAAGAAGTAGAAATGGGGGAAACGGGACTATAACTCTTGAAACAACCGGCCGGGTCATTACATCCTCCCCCTCTTAAATATTCGTTCGTCCTCGAACGGGTCTAGAAACATACCTGGAGTCTCGAATAGGCGTGGATATCTGCTCCGCATCTCCCACTCGGTCTCCCAGATGGCCTCCTCCACAGGCTGATCTCTCCATTGCACCTTCACTGCAGCTATATCCTTTGACCTCAACCTTCGAACCTGCCAATCCAAAATAGCCACCGGTTCCACATTATAAGTCATATTACCCTCTAACTGAACCGTGATGAAATCCAAAACATGGGACGGATCTCCAATATACTTCCGGAGCATAGAAACATGAAACACTGGATGTACACTCGACAAGCTGGGTGGCAAGGCAAGCTTATAAGCCATCTTTTCTATCCTCTGAAGCACCTCAAAAGGCCCAATATACCGGGGGCTCGACTTGCCCCTCTTCCCAAACCTCATAACACCCTTCACGGGTGATACCTTCAGCAAAACCTTCTCCCCAACCATAAAAGACACATCACGTACCTTCCTATCCGCGTAGCTCTTCTACCTAGACTGCATCGTGCAAAGCCGCTCCTGAATCAATTTCACCTTATCTAATGCGTCATGGACCAAGTCTGTACCTAAGAGCCTAGCCTCACCCAGCTCAAACCATCCAACCGGAGATCTACACCTCCTCCCATACAAAGCCTCGTACGGAGCCATCTGAATACTCGACTGATAACTGTTGTTATATGCAAACTCTGCGAGTGGTAGAAACTGGTCCCATGAACCCCCAAAGTCAATGACACAAGCACGCAACATGTCCTCCAATATCTGAATAGTGCGCTCGGACTGCCCGTCTATCTGAGGGTGAAAAGTTATGCTTAACTCAACCTTAGTGCCCAACTCTTGCTGCACGGCCCTCCAAAACTGCGATGTGAACTGAGTACCCCTATCTAAAATGATTGAAACTGGGACACCATGCAGGCGAACGATCTCTCGAATGTAAATTTTAGCCAACTGCTCTGAAGAGTAAGTAGTACCAACTGGAATGAAGTGCGCGGACTTGGTCAGCCGATCCATAATAACCCAAATAGCGTCGAACTTCCTCGAAGTCCGTGGAAGCCCAACTACAAAGTCCATAGTGATTCGCTCCCACTTCCACTCTGGGATCTCTAATCTCATAAGCAAGCCACCCGATCTCTAGTGCTCATACTTAACCTGCTGACAGTTGAGACACCGAGCCACAAACCCAACTATATCCTTCTTCATCCACCTCCACCAATAGTGCTGCCTCAAATCCTGGTACATCTTCGCGGCACCCGGATAGATGGAATACCGCGAGTTGTGGGCCTCCTCAAGAATCAACTCTCGAAGCCTATCTACATTAGGCATACATATCCGACCCTGCATTCTCAGCACGTCGTCATCACCAATAGTCACATCCCTAGCATCACCTCTCCGAACCCTGTCCTGAAGAACGAGCAAGTGTGGGTCATCATACTGATGCTCCCTGATACGGCCATAAAGAGAAGACCTGGAGACCACACAAGCCAATACCCGACTAGGCTTCGAAATATCCAATCTGACAAGCTGGCCTGCTAAGGTCTGAACATCTAATGCCAAAGGTCTCTCTACTGCTGGAAGATATGCTAAACTCCCCAAACTCTCTACCCGGTGACTTAAAGCATCGGCCACCACATTGGCCTTCCCTGGATGGTACAAAATAGTGATATCATAGTCCTTAAGAAGCTCAAACCATTTCCGATGATGCCAATTAAGATCCTTCTGCTTTAACAGATACTGCAGACTCCGGTGATTAGTATAGATCTCACAATGAACCCCATACAAATAATGATGCCAAATCTTTAAGGCGTGAACAATGGTTGCTAACTCAAGATCATGGATAGGATAGTTATTCTCATGGGTCTTCAATTGGCGCGAGGCGTAGGAAATCACCCTACCCTCCTACATCAAAACACAACCAATGTCTATCCTCGAGGCAGCACAATACACGTTGTAAGAACCTGAAGCTGATGGCAGAACTAACACTGGAGTTGTGGTCAAAGCAGTCTTGAGCTTCTGAAACTCTCGTCACATTCATCCGACTACCTGAATAGAGCACACTTTTGGGTCAATTTGGTCAAGGGCGAGGCAATAGATGAAAATCTCTCCACAAAGCGACGGTAGTAAACCGCCAAACCAAGAAAGCTCCTAATCTCCGTGGCTGAGGACGATCTAGGCCAACTCTGCACCGCCTCTATCTTCTTCGGATCCACCTGAATACCCTCGCTGGACACCACGTGCCCCAAGAATGCTACTAAACTGAGCCAAAATGCACATTTGGAGAACTTTGCATAAAGCTTCTCCTCCCTCAATCTCTGTAATGCAATCTTCAAATGCTGAGCGTGCTCCTCCTAGCTACGAGAGTACACCAGGATGTCATCAATGAATACAACGATGAGTGAGTCCAAATAGGGCTGGAATACAGTGTTCATCAAATGCATGAACGCTGCTGGGGCATTGGTCAGCCCAAAAGACATCACCAAGAACTCATAATGGCCATATCGGGTTCTGAAAGCTATTTTGAGAATATCTGAATCCCGAATCTTCAACTGGTGGTAACCGGACCTCAAATCAATCTTTGAGAACACCCTCACTCCCTGAAGCTGGTCAAATAAATCATCAATATGAGGCAAAGGATACTTGTTCTTGATTGTGACCTTGTTCAACTGCCGGTAATCAATACACATTCTCATGGAACCATCCTTCTTCTTCAAAAATAGAACCGGTGTAGCCCAAGGTGACATACTAGGCCTAATAAACCCCTTATCGAGGAGTTCCTGAAGCTGTTCTTTCAATTCCTTCAACTCCGCCGGTGCCATACGATACGGTGGAATAGAAATGGGTTGAGTGCCCGACACCAAATCAATACCAAAGTCAATATCCCTGTCAGGCGGCATGCCCGGTAGGTCTGCAGGAAATATATTTGGAAAATCACGTACCACCGGAATAGAATCAATGACAGGAGTATATGCACTAACATCCCTCACAAAAGCCAAATAAGATAGGGAACCTTTCTCAACCATGCGATGAGCCTTCAAATAAGAAATCACCCTACTTGGTACATAATCTACAGAACCGCTCCACTCAACCCTCGGAATCCCCAGCATAGCCAACGTCACCATCTTAGCGTGACAATCTAGAACAGCATGACATGGAGATAACCAATCCATACCCAATATCACATCAAAGTCAACCATACTGAGCAACAATAGATCCACTCGGGTCTCCAGACCCCCAATAGTCACCCCACATGACTGATATACGCGGTCCACAATAATAGTATCGCCCACATGAGTAGATACATGTACAGATGAAACTAAGGACTCATGGGGCATATCCAGAAAATGGGCGAAATATGAGGAAATATATGAATACATGGAACCAGGGTCAAATAATACTGAGGCATCTCTGTGGCAAACTGAGACAATACCTGTAATCACAGCATCTGAAGCAATAGCATCTGGTCTAGCAGCGAGAGCATAGAAACGGTCCTGACCACCCCTTGATCTGCCTCCCCCTCTAGGGTGACCCCTAGCTGACTGACCTCCACCCCAAGCTGACTGGGTGGGTGGTGAGGTAGCTAGTGCTGTAGTCGGAGGCTGACTCCTCTACTGAGATAGACCTCCATGACGACGAGGACACTGCCTCCACATATGCCCAAGCTCCCCACACTCAAAACAACTTCCTAGTGCTGGCGGCGGAAACTGAATGGAACCCCTAGCACCGGGATGACTGGTAGAAGAACCTGGCATGGAAGAGCCCTGAATATGTGGAGCACGGGACAAAATCTGAATTGGAAGGGTACTAAGTGATGAGTGGCCCTGATGAGAACTGTGAGAACCATGGCCAGATGATGCACCCCGATGAAATGACCGAGCTGACTGAGCCTGTCTGAAATGACGACCTCTACCGTGCTGGAACTGACCCCCAAAAGGAGCACCGCTGAATCCACCCTGACCACGAGGCCTCTTGGCCTCCCTCTCAACCCTCTCCTAACCACGAACCATCTCAATCTACCGAGCAATGTCGACAACCTCATCAAAGGTAGCACTTGAAACCTGCTCCCTGGTCATGAGCAATTGTAGCTGATAAGTGAGGCCATCAATAAACCTCATGATCCTCTCTCTGTACGTGGGAACCAAGTAGATAGTATGATAGGCCAACTCGGAGAACCGCATCTCATACTGCATCATAGACATATCACCCTGGCGGAGCCGCTCAAACTGTCTATGCAGCTCCTCTCTGTGGGATCGAGGCACGAACTTCTCCAAAAAAACCACGGAGAACTGCTGCCAAGTAAGGGGTGCTGCGCCAACAGGCCTGCGCCTCTCGTAAGTCTCCCATCATCTGAATGCAACCCTAAAAAACTGAAAGGTAGTGAATGAGACCCCACAAGTCTCCAAAATACCAGCAGTACGGAGTATCCTCTGATACCTGTCCAAAATGTCATGAGCATCCTCTCTCTCTGTGCCACTGAAAGGTGGTGGCTGAAGTCTCCCAAACCTCTCCAACCTACGCTGATCATCCTCAGGCATAGCAGGAACCAATTAATCCTGAGCAACAGCAACCAGATGGGCTGGTGGTGTCTCTGGTGTCTGAAGTCCCTGAATAACTTGCGCGGGTGTGCGAGCGATGGGAGTCTAAGTGCCTCCCCTGACCTGAGAAGTGGTTGCGGCCGCCGAAATAGAGACCGCCTGAGCAAGGCCAGTACACGCTGTCAGAATCTGAGCTAGGGCCTCCTGAAGGCCTGGAATCACAATAGGCACAGGTGGTGCCTGAGCTGGTGCATCAAAAACTGGAACTTGGTCCTGATCTAGGACAACTGGTGGATCTGTAGGTACTGCCCCAACTGTTGTACGGGCTGCACCTTTGCCCCTACCACGGCCTCTACCACGGCCTCGGCCTCTTGCGGCCCTGGCTGGTGGTACTGGTGGCTGGCCCTCCTGACCGGAAGTATGAGTCCTCACTATCTGTGAGAGAATGAAACAACAGATGTTTAGTTACTAGAATCAATAGATTCCCACGACAAGAATTCAAGAATGTGGAGTTTCCTAAAGGTTCGGCAGCCTCTCGAAGATAAGTACAGACGTCTCCGTACCGATCCGCAAGACTCTACTAAACCCGCTCATGACTCGTGAGACCTATGTAACCTAGGCTCTGATACCAATCTGTCACGACCCAAAACTAACCCATGTCGTGATGGCACCTATCGTGGAACTAGGCAAGCCGACTCATTTCCAAAACAAACCGATATTTTCATTTTTGAAGATAATCCCAAGGTTATTTAACATAAAACCTCCATGTTCAAATCAAAGAAAAAAAACAGAAGTGCGGAAAAGAAAAGCCTGACATCGGGGTGTCACTAGTCATGAGCATCTACTACAATCTGTCTAACAATATCAAGGCTAACTCAGCCTAGAAATTAGCTAAATACAACTAGAGGAAGATAAGAGGGATAAGAGCAGGGGCTATGATCGCCAAACAGCTACCTTGCTATCTCCAAGAAAAATCTGCAACCAGAACACTCAATAACTGCTACCGTGTCCAGCTACACCTGAATCTGCACACAAGGTGCAGGGAGTAACGTGAGTACACCAAATCAGTAAGTAACAACAATAAATAAAGACTGAGCAGTAGTGACGATCAATAAAGCATATAACGTTCATATCATGAAATCTCAGTAAAGTACAACATGCTTTAAAAATCAGTGTTTGAATCGAATCATCTCGTTTAAACCCAGTTCTAGTAAAAATCATTTAAAGATATTTTTCCAACAGTTTTTCAAACAAAGGCTCAATGCAAAGGTGAGCAAAAATGATGAAATCATAAACAGCCCCTCGGGCAAAACATCACTCATAAACAGCCCCTCGGGCAAACCTCACAGTCACTCGTGCCACTCGGGCATACCTCACAATCACTCTTGCCACTCGGGTATACCTCACAATCACTCATGCCTCCGAGTCACTCAGCACTCGGCACTCGCACTCAGTAGGTACATGTGCTCACTGGGGGTGTGTACAGACTCCAGAGGGGCTCCTTCAGCCCAAGCGCTATAATCTGCACGGACAACTCACATGCGATAATAATAAAGTATGTTGTAGGCGGGCAGCCCCGATCCACACTCATCCTCATAAATCAGGCCCTCGGCCTCACTCAGTCATAAACCTCTCAAGCCACTCGGGCATTTCAGTAAAACAGGGCATTCGGCCCAAAATATTTATATGCATCAAAATAGAGTCATAAAAATGAGTTATGCGGTAAAAAAGTTTAAACATGGTTGAGTATAGATTTTCAATCGAAATCAATGAGAGGATGGTAAGAAATATCCCCTAAGGGTCCAAACAGCATTGGCGCAAAGCCCAAATATGGCATTCGGCCAAATTTACAGAAATTCTTTCTAAAACATATAAGTATCATATGGTTTCAACAAAGTATGCAACTTTACAGTTGCTACGAGACGGACCAAGTCACCAATCCCCAACAGTGCACGCCCACACGCCCGTCACCTAGCATGTGCGTCACTAAATATAGTAGAATGATACAAAAATCCGGGGTTTCATACCCTCAGGACTAGATTTACAATCGTTACTTACCTCAAACCGGTCATATCTCTAACCCGCAATGATCTTGCCTCTGGACTCGGCCTCCAAATGCTCCGAATCTATTCACAATCAGTACAATACCATCAATACGCGCTAATGGAATGAATTCCATAAGAATAACAACAAAATTAGACCAAAACCTGAAATTGGCTCAAACCCGGCCCCCGGCCCCACGTCTCGAAATTCGACAAAATTTATAAAACTAAAAAGCTCATTCACTCACGAGTCTAACCATACCAAATTCATCAAAATCTGACATCGTTTGGTCCTTCAAATCCTTAAACTACTCTCCAAAAATTCCAATCCCTAACCCCTCATTTTCACAAATTACCATGATTAAAACAACGGGAAATCACCATATATACCCGTATTATGGCTCAAGTGACTTACCTCAACGAAATCCCCTTGAATCCCTCTTCAAACCTCTCCCAAAAGCTCTAAAAACCGAGTTGAAATTGTGAAGAATGACCAAAATTCGCGAAGGGTTCTATTTATGGTTTCTGCCCAGGTTTTTCACACCTGCGGCCATTTTCTCTCACCCGCGCGACCACACCTGCGGTCCAAGAAGCCTCACCTATGCAACTCACTTAATCACCAGGATTCCGCACATGCAGACCCCTTCCTCACACCTGCGGACTCGCATCTGCGGTCCCAGGTGCGCATCTGCGAAACCAGTCCAAACTTCTCATCTCCGCATCTGCGCACCAGGCCTCGCACCTGCGGGCTCGCAGATGCGGCCAATTCTTTGCACCTGTGTTCCCACCCTTGGCCCAGTGCCTCCCGTACCTGCGCACTCCCCACGCACACCAGCGGCCTCGCACCTGTGACACTTTCTTCCGCAGGTGCGAAAATAGCAGAAGCAGCAGCTCCAGCTGCAATTTCCAACTTCAACAAATCCGTTAACCACCCGGAATCACCCCGAGGCCCTCGGGACCTCAACCAAAAATACCAACAAGTCATATATCAACATACCAACTTAGTTGAACCTTCGAATTACTCAAAACAACATCAAATCATCAAATTACCGTCGGATTCAAGCCTAAGAACTTCTAAATTTCCAAATTCAACAACCGATGCCAAAACCAACCAATCCTCGTCCGAATGACCTCAAATTTTGCACACACATCACAAATGACACTACGAACCTACTCCAACTTCCAGAATTCTATTTTGACCTCGATATCAAATTTTCCACTGCCGACTGAAATCGTCAAATTTCTAATTTCGCCAATTCAAGCCTAATTCTACCACGGACCTCCAAATCACATGTCAGACGCACTCCTAAGTCCAAAATCACACAACGAAACTAACGGAACCATCAGAATTCAAATCCGAGATCGTTTACACATAGGTCAACATCTGGTTGACTTTTTCAATTTAAGTTTCTACTTAAGAGACTAAGTGTCTCAATTCACTCCGAGTTCCTTCCGGATCTGAACCAACTAACCTGATATAACATAATATTGCTGAATAACACAAAAAGAAGTAGAAATGTGGAAAACGGGACTAAAACTCTCGAAACGACCGGCCGGGTCGTTACATGCACACAAGTCCAAAAACATCATACGAACTTGCTCGCACGATCAAATCACCAAAATAACACCTAGAACTCTAACTTTAGCACCAAATCAAATGAAATTCTCAAGAACACTTTAAAACTTCTAATTTCTCAACTGGACGTCCAAATCACGTCATATCAACTCCATTTCTCACCAAATTTTACAGACATGTCTTAAATATCATAATAAACCTGGACGGGGCTCCGGAACAAAAATACGGACCCGATACTAACAATGCCAAATATCAATCAATTCTTAAAAACAAATAAATTCCAAACTTTTAATTTTCATCAAAAATTCTTAACTCAAGCAAGGGACCTCCAAATTCGATTCCGGGCATACGACCAGGTCCCATAATTAGATACGGACCTACCGGGACCGTCAAAGTACGGATTCAGGCCCGTTTACTAAAAATATTGATCAAAGTCAACTAAAATCAACTTTAAAAGTAAAAATTATTATTTTCGTTAGTTTTCAACATAAAATCTTTCCGGAAACCTGCCCGGACTGTGTACGCAAATCGGGGAGGGTAAAAATAAAATTTTTAAGGCTTAAGAGCGCAAATTCAAGTTCTAAAACATAAGATGACCTTGGGTCATCACAAGTGTGTACGCAGACCTTTCCCCTACCCCGAAGAGGTAGAGAGACTATTTTCGAAAGACCCTCGGCTCAAAAGGACAAAAAGACAAAATAAGACAATATCAGTATCACCACAGAAATCATAGGAAAAATAAGAACAACATGAAATCCAGAAGAAAGATGCAAAGCAAAAATGAAAAAAAGCAAAATCAAAAATGATAGCTAGTAAATAGGTCTGACACTGAAACGCAAAATAGTAAGACATGACATTGCCTATAGCTAGCTTAGACAAAAACCCTACCAGACTAGTCTTAAAACGGTACGAAATAAGACAAGACTCAACTACCTCCTAACCTACAACCCTAATACTATAATATATATATTATACTATATATACATCTTATACTATATTATACTATATATATATATATATATATATATATATATATATATATATATATATGTCACAACTCGAAATTCTCGCCTTCGGACCGTGATGGCGCCTAACATTTCACTTGCTAGGCAAGCCAACGTTAGAATAATATTAACCATTTTTAAAATAATTTTAAATTTATTAATAACAAGAAAACAAATGCGGAAGCAAAGTTGGAAATATAGTGAAATAATCCATCAAAACAACGGTGTCTAAATACCATCCCAGAATTAGTATCACAAGTGCACGAGCTTCTAGAATAAATACAAATAAAGGTCTGAATAAAATAAAGCTGTCTGGAAACAAACACACAGCTCAAGTAAAGTAGACGGGGACTTCAAAACTGCGAACGCCGTGTAGTTATACCTCAAGTTTCCTCTGAATAGCTGAAATTCGAGCAAGTCTACGGTACGCTGCTGGGACCAACTCCAACATCTGCACAAGAAGTGCTGAGTGTAGTATCAGTACAACCGACCCCATGTACTGGTAAGTGTTGAGCCTAACCTCGACGAAGTAGTGACGAGGCTAAGGCGGGTCACTTACATTACCTGTACGCAATATTAGAAACAACAACAATAATAGAAATAAATCAAGTAACTCATTTATAATAATTGAAGCCAACTCAGCAGTCATAATCCATTATTATTTCAGCCAATTCTGTTGCAGCGTGCAACCCGCTCTCACAATATATTCCTTTTAATCAAGTCTGTCATGTATTTATTTCAATCAAGTATATATATAGACTTTTAAATAAGTATATATTTATTTCAATCAAGTATATATATTTAGACTTTTAAATATATGCACGGGTCCACTCGGTTGAGCGCCTTTCGCGCTCTCCGAGTTTGGGGTATGACAAACTTGGTATCAAAGCCTAAGGTTTTAAAGTGTCCTAGGATGTCTCAGAGCCGTGTCTAGTATAGCCCTTCTTATCGGTGTGTTGTCGACCACATCTATAATTAGGGGGCTACTTGGACATTTAAGAATGATACCATTCATTGTTGTTCTATATCGTGCGATTGAGCGGAACGTGAGGTTGTTTTCCCCTAACTCGTGCATTGTTCTAACTTTCAGTAAATGGCACCTAAAAAGAGAGAGAGAATTGGCCAAGAAGCCAATGCCACACCAGGAGTGGTTGTTGATCCCTTACTTGATAATGCGGGTGAGGATAATCCCCCTACTATCACACTGCCTGATTCGCCTACTCCAGAATAGACTGCCCCAGTTCCTACACCCGTGGAGGGTGCCACAATTTCTCCCGCCGATATTCATGTTCCACCTCCAGCCCCAGCTCCAAGTCCCGGTATTTCTGATGGGGATCTTAGGGGAGATATTCAGATGCTGACTCAGTTAGTACCTTCTCAGGCCTAGAGGTCAAATGTTGCACCCACCTTATTTAGCTCGCAAGAGGATTCTTCTAGTTCCAGGGTAAACAGGTTCCTTCAGTTAGACCCTCCAGTGTTCACAGGTACTGATCTCGGGGCAGACCCTCAGGATTTCATTGATGAGATGCATAAGACTCTCCGAGTTATGCGTGCTACTGAAGTAGAGGGAGTAGAGTTGGCCTCTTATCGTCTGAAAGGGGTGGCATATTCCTGGTTTGAGATGTGGGAAGATTCCCGTGAGGGGGGGAGCCCTCCGGCGAGATGGAATGAGTTTGCGGATGCCTTCATAGACCATTTCTTGCCTGCCGAGACTAAGGCAGACCGTGCTGTGGAGTTTGAGACCCTTAAACAGGGTAGTAGGAATGTATGGGAGTATCACATGGAGTTCGCGCGCCTGTCGAAGTATGTTGTTCATATGATGCCGACTATAGAGGCAAGAGTGTATCGATTTGTGCAGGGCCTTAGCCCTTTGGTTATTAATGAGGCTGCCACAGCTGCTCTAAATTCTGACATGAACTATGAAAGGATGGTGGCATTTGCCCAAGCTATGGAGGCTCAAAAGTTAAAGCTCAGGATGGAGCGGGAAAGTAGTAGTAGGGCCCGATCAGCGGGCAACCTTAGGGATTCATTTTGAGGGGGGAGGTCAGCTTTTCGGGGAGGATCATCAGGGCCATCCCAGTCTTATGCTCAGTCTTCAGCTAGTGCCCCGCCATCAGGGCACGGTCAGCAGCATGGGAGTCTTTTTAGGCGGTCAGGGCAGCAGGGGGTCCCACCATCAGGGCCGATCAGGAGGGAGATTCCAGCAGCATCATAGGGCCCCATGCCCTAAGTGTGGGAGGATACATTCGAGAGTCTACTAATTGGACATGCCAGTATGTTACAGATGTAGAATGAGAGGCCATATTCAGAGGGAGTGTCGTGCATCCCGTCAGGGTGCGAGCAGGGGCACAACTCAGTCATCCAGTCCTACAGCTGCCACATCTTCAGCACACCCTCCAGCTCGAGGCTCTTTAGCACCCGCAGGGCGTGGTACAACTAGGGGTGGTGCAAAGAGTTTGGGAGGACCCAGCCGATTATATGCTATGAGTAGTCGACAGAGTGTAGAGGCTTCCCCAGATGTCGTCACAGGTATATTGACTGTTCAATCTCATGATGTGTATGCCCTTATTGATCCTGGATCTTCTTTGTCCTATGTTACTCCTTATGTTGCTACGAGCTTCGGGATAGAACCGGAATAGCTTCATGAGTCGTTCTTTGTATCTACTCCGGTTGGCGAGTCTATTATGGCTGCACGAGTTTATAGGGATTGTGTTGTCACGGTGCGTGGTCGGGATACCATGGTCGATCTTATTGAACTAGGAATGATTGATTTTGATGTTGGGAATGGATTGACTTTATTCATGTTTTTCCAAACTCGATTGCCGAGCCAGAATCATGAGGCTTGAGTTTCCTAACGAGCCAACTGTTGAGTGGGAGGGGAATAATATTATGTCAAAAGGTAGGTTTATTTCTTACCTTAAGGCCACAAAGATAATCAGGAAAGGGTATATTTACCATTTAGTCCAGGTTACGGACACCACTACTGAGGTGCCTACCCTTGAATCTGTACCAATTGTAAATGAATTCCCCGATGTATTTTCGGATGAGCTCCCTGGAATTCCTCCAGACAGGGAGATTGATTTTGGAATTGATCTGATGCTGGGCACGCATCCTATATCCATTCCACCATATAGAATGGCACCGGCAGAATTAAAAAAGCTAAAGGAAAAACTAAGGGATTTGCTAGAGAAAAGTTTCATCCGACCGAGTATGTCGCCTTGGGGCACACCGGTTCTTTGTCAGGAAGAAAGATGGATCATTGCAGATGTGTATTGATAACCGGCAACTCAACAAAGTTACAATCAAAAACAAATACCTATTTGTTTGACCAATTACAAGGTGCTAAGTTCTTCTCCAAAATTGATTTGCGGTCTGGGTACCATCAATTGAAGGTAAGGGAACAGGATATTCCGAAAACAGCTTTCAGAACCCGGTATGGTCACTTTGAATTTTTGGTAATGTATTTCGGGCTAACAAATGCCCCGGTAGCTTTCATGGATCTTATGAATCGAGTCTTCAGGCTGTTTCTTGACTCTTTTTTGATAGTATTTATTGACGACATCCTTGTATATTCATGAAGTCGAGAGGATCACGCCGACTACCTCAGGGCAGTTCTGCAGACTCTTTATCACCACCACTTGTATGCAAAGTTCTCGAAATGTGAATTTTGGCTTGAATCTGTTGCATTCCTGGGTCATGTCGTCTCCGGAGAAGGAATTAAGGTTGATCCTCAAAAGATTGCGACGGTGAAGGATTGGCCTAGACCTATTACTCCAACAGAGATTTGCAGTTTCTTGGGTTTGGCCGGGTATTATAGGAGGTTCGTGGAGGGGTTCTCCACTCTTGCCTCTCCATTGACTAAATTGACGTAGAAGGCGGTTAAGTTCCAGTGGTCTGATGCTTGTGAAAGGAGCTTTCAGGAATTGAAATCAAGATTGACTTCGGCGCCAGTATTGACCCTGCTAGAGGGTACTGAGAGGTTTGTGGTGTATTGAGATGCTTCAAGGATCGGTCTTAGGTGTGTATTAATGCAACATGGTAAGGTTATAGCATATGCTTCAAGGCAACTTAAGAATCATGAAAAAAACTATCTAACTCATGACTTAGCGCTTGCGGCGGTGGTTTTTGCATTAAACATTTGGCGTCATTATTTGTATGGAGTCCATGTAGATGTATTCAGAGACAAAAAAATTCTTCAATACATTTTCAAGCAGAAGGAATTGAACTTAAGGCAGAGAAGGTGGCTTGAGTTGCTCAAAGATTATGACATCGACATTTTGTATCGTCCGGGGAAAGCTAATGTGGTGGCGGATGCTCTTAGTCGGAAATCTATGGGTAGTTTGGCTCACTTGGAGGCATGTCAAAGGCCCTTGGCCCGAGAGGTTCACCAGTTGGCCAGTTTGGGAGTTCGTCTTGCAGACTCTAATGAAGGAGGAGTGATTGTGCGGATAGGGCAGAATCATCGCTTGTGACGGAAGTCAAGGAGAAGCAATACAGTGATACAGTGTTGGTGCAGCTGAAGAAAGGGGTTCATAAACATAAGACTATGGCTTTTTCTCTTGGCATGGATGATGGTACATTACGGTACCAAGGACGACTATGTGTTCCACACGTAGATGGTCTTCGGGAAAGAATCATGACAGAAGCTCATACTTCTAGATATTCCGTGCACCCGGGTTCTACAAAAATGTATCATGACCTCAAGGAAGTTTACTGGTGGAATAACATGAAGAGGGGTGTGGCGGACTTTGTGGAAAAATGTTCAAACTATCAACATGTGAAGGCCGAGCATCAAATGCCCAGTGGGTTAGCTCAGAGTATAGAAATTCCAATGTGGAAATGGGAAATGATCAACATGGATTTTGCGGTATGGTTACCGCGCACTCCACGTAAGTTTGACTCAATTTGGGTGATCGTGGACCGACTCACAAAATCAGCACACTTCTTACCAGTTAAATCCACCGACACTGCGGAACAATATGCTCAATTGTATATCAAGGAAATAGTCAAGCTTCATGGCACTCCAGTTTCCATCATTTCCGATCGAGGGGCCCAATTCACAGTTAATTTCTGGAAGAAATTTCAGCAAGGTTTGGGTACGCAGGTAAATCTTAGCACGGTTTTCCATCCACAGACTAACGGGAAAGCAGAGCGGACTATTCAGACGCTTGAGCACATGTTGCGTGCGTGTGTAATTGACTTCAAGGGTAGCTGGGATGATCATTTTCCGCTTATAGAATTTGCTTATAACAACAGCTTCCATGCCAGTATTCAGATGGCGCCATTTAAGGCCTTGTATGGTAGAAGATGTAGTTCGTCGATTGGGTGGTTCGAGGTTGGAGAAGCTGAACTAATAGGACCAGACCTTGTGCATCAGGCTACGAAAAAGGTTAAGATCATAAAAGAGCGGTTGAAAACTGCTCAGAGTCATCAAACATCCTACTCGGATATTCGTCGCAGAGACTTAGAGTTCAAAGAAGATGATTGGGTGTTCTTGAAGGTATCTCCCATGAAGGGGATCATGCGGTTTGGAAAGAAATAGAAATTAAGTCCAAGGTATGTCGGGCCGTATAGAATTATTCAAAGGATAGGTCAGGTGGCGTACAAGCTTGAACTACCACCTGAGATGTCATTAGTACACCCGGTATTCCATGTGTCCATGTTGAAGAAGGTAGTCAGAGATCCGTCCGCTATTGTGCCGGTTGAGACCACCGAGGTTAGTGAAGAATTGTCATATGAAGAAATTCCGGTTACTATTCTTGATAGGCAGGTCCAAAATTTGAGAAAACAAAGAAATTGCATCCGTGAAGGTGTTATGGCGAAACCAACAAGTCGAAGAAGCTACTTGGGAAGCCGAGAATGAAATGAAAGAGAAGTACCCTCATTTGTTTGAATAGCCATCTAATATTTCTATGAAGTTGTTTCCCCTAACGTTTGTATCACTTGTTCGGCTAATATAAAGACACTCCTTTTTAGATATATGTCCCCCATGAGGCTTCGGTTGGTGTTATTTTGCATTTTGTTGTGTCATTTAATTCTATATATGTTGCTAAGGTGTGTTTCAGGGGCTCTCTGACAGGTGGATAGGCCTAAATACAAAGGAAACTCTGGCAAAATTTTCAGAAAGTTAGGAAGTTAGGCAAATCTGGGGCTGATGTTATGTGGTACAACTGAAACTGTGTTAAGCAAACCTTGATCCTCATTCGAGGACGAATGATCTTAAGTGGGGGAGGATGTAAGGACACGTAAAAAATTTAAACAAAAAACTCAGGATTTTGTGGTGCCAAGATAGATTCCTGCGTTATTAAACAGTACTCCACGGACTTAGAGGAAAATGTTTTGCAGAAGAACGCGTTTCTGCGGCCCATTATGCGGCCGCGTAATCACTCTGCGGACCGCATAATGGCCGCAAAGTGAAGCAGAAAGTTTGGCCAATGTGAGGTCAGTTTTGCGGTCAATTATGTGACCGCATAATCGATATGCGGACCGCATATCGATCGCATAATCCCTCTTGAGTTTTTGCGGAGGGAGTTCTGCGGTGCATTATGCGACCGCAGAACGAGTATGCGGACCGCATACTGGTCGCATACCTGGGCCGTAAGTTCAGGGCCCTTAGGGCCATTTCTGCGGTCACTTTGTGGACCGCATAACCATTATGCGGTCGCATATGCGACCGCAGACCTGTGTCGGGGCACCCATTTTCTTAATTTAAAACCCGACCCCCATTCCGTTAAAATACCCCTTAGGTCTATTTTGAGCTCATTTTCTGATGTTTCTAGAGTGAGAACTAGAGGGTTTAAGAGGGAGGGCATAAGTTTTCATCAAATTAATATTCAACCATCACTCAAAGCTTGGAAATATTCAAGTAAAGTACCAAATTCTTCATCCAAAAAGGTAAGACTTCATCACCCCAGCTCTTAATTTCAAGCATAGCTATAATGGGGTACTAGTGTGATACTTCATGGGTATAAGGGTGGTTTATCTTGCATGCATGTATGATAAAGAGTGGGGGAAAAGGTGAGCTAGAACCATGAATGTTTTCCTAATTTTGGGTTCAATTTGTATATTGTTAAAATAGATTGTGGTTGCTAAGGGTTCCCGAAAAAAATTATAGAGACTAAAAAAGCGCAATTGAGCTATGTATGGCTAACTCTCTTCTTCCTAGAATCGAACTCCTGGTGTCCGAATAATGGGTGTAAGTTCTAACTTGATCATACTAGAATTGTTTTGCCTTAGTGTGTTGGATTTAAAGATTCATGTCCCCTAATTGTTTTAGATGGTTACCATGTCATCATGCTATTTGAAAACGTAATTATGTTGTTCCCAAGCTCCTTCTCTTATGTGTGCAATGCCTTATGTGATGGTACTTATCTACATGAATAATGATGTTTTTGAACGGATAAAAAGGGAAAAGACTTGAATTGTAAAATGATCCCAATTGCCAAGAACTACTTAATAAATGAGGTTATTTGTGCCATATAACGAAAGATGGGAAAGAAATGTGAATTGAGTGAACAATTGAAAGAGGTTATGTCTCAAGTGAGATGGCTTAGCCGATCGGGCCAAGATCGGACGCCATATTGTACACATGGTGGCATTTGTATTGGAATTATTGAATTACACTGTGGATATGGATATGTCTCACTTGAGATGGCTTAGCCGGTCGGGCCGAGACCGGACTCCGTGTAAAAATGCGGTGGCATTGTGAGTTGTGGCTTTGGCACTAAAGATTATTAATCTAAAAAGATGGAAAGATTGGATTGGAAACTATGTGACCCTTACTTGGTGTTTTCTTTGTATTTCTATGAAATTCTTATTGATTATTATGATTGTTCATTCTACTAAGATTGGTGTTTGCCTTACATACTAGTACTATTCGACAGTACTAACGTCCTTTTTGTCGGGGGCGCTACATCTTTGAATGGATGTAGGTGTTTCTATCGCAGATAGGTGGTGCTCTCTTTCTCTCCCCACAACAGCCTTGGTGAGCCCCATTTCTCCCAGGGGTCATGTAGTCCCTTTTTATTGTATAAGTTTTCATATTTTGAGGTATAGTCGGGGCCTTGTTGCCGGCGTTGTCATGTTGCTCTTTTGTACTCTTAGAGGCTCCGTAGACGTTTATGTGGGTCATGCATGTATGTTGGGGTGGTCGTTGGATCGAGTTGTATTTTGAAAACTCAACTATAGCATAGTGTATATAATGATAAATGGACTAGCAACGTTTATATATTTATATAACTGACATATTCCCTGTTTTACAAATGGTGATGTGATCCCTTTTTGGATTATGAATGAGTCGGTAGGAAAGGTTTAATAGGATTGCTCGACCGGGTCCACTCGGTTGAGCGCCGGTCGTGCTCTCCGAGTTTGGGGCATGACAGTTACGGTGTGCAATCTGATCCCCCCAATATTGACTTTTTAATAAGTCTGTTGCGGCGTGCAACCCGATCCTCCAATATTGACTTTTTAATAAGTCTGTTACGGCGTGCAACCCGATCCTCCAATATATATACATTTCAATCAATTCTGTTGCGGCGTGTAACCCGCTCCTCCAACATATTCATTTATCAATTCTTATAAAAGAAATTTTCCTGATAAATGCAACAATTAATATAAAACTATAAGATAACAAGCATACAATAATTATGATTTAATTATGAAACAAACAATAACAAATAGCAAATTATTATAGAAATCAGGGAGAAAATAGGCAGTTTAATATTTAATATGCTAAATGTCAAATAACAATTAAAACACATAATTCAAATAGCATGTAACAATTAATGCAGGAATTCAAGAATTAATATTTGACAGAGAATAGGAGAGACACAATTATTATAATAATTAATTTATGATTAAAAATAATTTATGATTTTTCAATTAAGCAGGCAAATAATTAATTTGACGACGTATAGACACTCGTCACCTCGCCTATACGTCGTTCACATGCAATTCACATAACAATTAATTTAAGGGTTCTATTCCCTCAAGTCAAGGTTAACCCTGACACTTACCTCGCTTTGCAAATTCCAATCAATTACTCAACCACAGCTTATCCTTTTAAATTTGCCTCTGAAAGCTTCAAATCTATTCACAAACAATTCAATATATTCAATTCTAATCATAGGAATTAATTCCATATGACTTTACACATTTTTCGGATAAAAATCCGAAATTCATTAAAATATTCGACAGTAGGACCCACGTCTCAAATCCCGAAAAACCTCACGAAATCCGAACACCCATTCCGATACGAGTTCAACCATACAAAATTTGTCTAATTCCGATATCAAATGGACCTTCAAATCTTAATTTTTTGTTTTTGGAAGATTTTATAAAAATCTGATTTTTCTTTCATAAATTCACGGATTCATGATATAAATGAGTATGAAATCATGAAATATAATCAATATAGGATAAGGAATACTTACCCCAATATTTTTCTGTGAAAATCGCCCAAACATCGCCTTACCCGAGCTCAAAAACGGAAAAGAGTTTAAAATGGGTCGAAAGCCCATTTCTAGAACTTAAGTTCTGTTTCTGGGATTTTAGCCTTCGCGAACGCGGTCAGTGCCTCGCGTTCACGAAGCACAAATTTGTGCTGTCCAATTTTACTCTTCGCGAATGCGAGGGCTACCTCGCGAACGCGATGCTTGCCTGGCTTGGCCTTCGCGAACGCAAGATGCCCTTCGCGAACGCGAAGGCCAATTTTCCTAGCCAGCCTCTTTCCCTTCGCGAACGCGGGGATTCGATCGCGAACGCGAAGCTTTGTACCTCGACCCTTCGTGAACATATTCCCTTAGTCGTGAATGCGAAGCACAAAAAGTGCCAGTCCAAATTTCCTCTTCGGGAACGCGAGACTCCCCTCGCAAACGCGAAGAAGGAAACCAGAAGCAGATTTCTGCAGTTTTCTTAAGTTCAACAATGATCCGTTAACCACCCGAAATCATCCTGATCCCTCGGGGCTCCAAAACAAACATGCACCCAAGTCCTAAAATATCATACAAACTTGCTAGCGCGATCAAATCGCCAAAATAACACCTAGAACTACCAATCGGACACCAACTCAAAGGAAGTTTTCAAGAAAACTTTAAAACATATATTTTCACAACCGGACGTCCGAATCACATCAAATCAACTCCGATTCTCACCAAATTTGGCAGACAAGTCATAAATATTATATTGGACCTATACCGGGCTCCGAAACTAAAATACGGACCCGAGGTCAATAAATTCAACATCACTAATTTCTTAGAAATCATTAAGCTTTCAAGCTTTTAATTTTTTATCGAAATTCCATATCTCGGGCTAAGGACGTCGAAATTAGATTCCGGGCATACGCCCAAGTCCCAAATCACGATACGGACCTACCGGAATTGTCAAAATACTTATCTGGGTCCATTTTCTAAAATGTTGACCAAAGTCAACTTAGTTGAGTTTTAAAGCTCTATTTCCCATTTTTATCCATTTTTCACATAACAACTTTCCGGTAAACTTTTACGGACTGCGCACACAAGTCGAGGAATGATAAATGGTGTTTTTTGAGGTCTTAGAATACAGAATTACTTATTAAATTTAAAGATGACTTTTTAGGTCATCACATTCTCCACCTCTAAAACAAACGTTCGTCCTCGAACGGAGTTAGAAAAAAAGTACCTGAGCTGGTGAATAAGTGTGGATATTTACTCCGCATGTCCGACTCGGACTCCCAGGTAGATGCCTCTACCGGCTGACCTCTCCATTGCATTCGAACTGAAGGATAACTCTTAGACCTCAACTGTCGGACCTGCCGGGCTAGAATAGCCACCGGCTCCTCCTCGTAAGTCAAATCTTTGTCCAATTGGACTGAGCTGAAATCTAACACATGGGACGGATCACCATGATATTTTTGATCATAGACACATGGAACACCGGATTAACCGTTGATAAACTAGATGGTAATGCAAGCATGTAGGCTACTTCGCCACCCTTTCAACAATTTCAAAGGGTCTGATATACCTAGGGCTCAACTTGCCCTTCTTTCCGAACCTCATTACACCTTTCATAGGTGAAACCCGGAGCAATATTCTTTCTCCAACCATGAATGCAATATCACAAACTTTACGGTCGACATAACTCTTTTGCCTAGATTGAGCTGTGCGAAGTCGATCCTAAATAATCTTGACCTTATCCAAGGCATCCTATACCAAATCGGTACCCAACAACCGAGCCTCTCCCGGTTCAAACCAACCAACTGGCGATCGGCATCTTTCCGTATAATTTCGCATATGGAGCCATCTGAATGCTTGACTGGTAGCTATTATTATAAGCAAACTCCGCAAGTGGCAAGAAATGATCCCAAGAACCTCCAAAGTCTATAACACAAGCGCGGAGCATATCTTCCAATATCTGAATAGTGCGCTCAGACTGTCCGTCTGTCTGTGGATGAAATGATGTACTCAACTCCACCCGCGTGCCTAACTCACGCTGTACAACCCTCTAGAAATGTGAGGTAAACTGCGTACCTCGATCTGAAATAATAGACACGGGCACACCGTGAAGGCAGACAATCTCACGAATATTAATTTCAGCTAACCTTTCTGAAGAATAGGTAACTGCCACTGGAATGAAATGTGCTAACTTGGCCAACCTATCCACAATGGCCCAAACTTCGTCAAATTTTCTCTGAGTCCGTGGGAGCCCAACAACAAAATCCATAGTACTACGCTCCCACTTCCACTCAGGAATTTCTAACAAGCAAACCACCAGGTCTCTGATGCTCGTACTTAACTTGCTGACAATTCAGACACCGAGCTACATGTGCAACTATATCCTTTTTCATTCTCCTCCACCAATAATGTTGCCGCAAATCTTGATACATTTTGGCGGTACCTGGATGAAAAGTATACTTGGAACTGTGTGCTTCTTCAAAAATTAATTCACGAAGCCCATCCATATTAGGCACACAAATACGACCCTGCATTCGCAGAACCCCATCTTCCCCTACAGCAACCTGTTTGGCATCACTGTGTCGCACTGTGTCATTAAGGACAAGCAAGTGAGGATCATCATAATGTCTCTCTCTGATGCGCTCATATAAAGAAGACCGAGCGACTGTACAAGCTAGAACCCGACTGGGTTCTGAAACATCTAACCTCACAAACTGATTAGCCAAAGTTTGAACATCTGCAGCTAATGGCCTCTCACCAACCGGAATATACGCAAGACTTTCCATACTCACAGCCTTTCTACTCAAAGCATCGGCCACCATATTGGCCTTTCCGGGATGATACAAAATGGTGATATCATAGTCTTTCAACAACTCCAACCATCTTCTCTGCCTCAAATTAAGATCCTTTTATTTGAACATATATTGAAGTCTACGATGATCAGTAAATACCTCACACGAGACACCGTAGAGGTAATGCCTCCAAATCTTCAGCGCATGAACAATGGCTGGCAATTCTAAATCATGAACATGATAATTCTTCACGTGAACTTTCAACTGCCGCGACGCATATGTAATTACCTTGCCATCTTGCATTAATACTGCACCAAGCCCAATGTGTGATGCGTCACAATATACCGTATACGATCCTGAACCTGTGGGTGATACCAATACTGGCGCCGCAGTCAATGCGGTCTTGAGCTTCTGAAAGCTCAACTCACACTCGTCTGACCATCTGAATGGGACACCTTTCTGGGTCAATCTGGTCAATGGGCTTGCTATAGATGAAAATCCTTCCACGAACCGACGATAATAACCTGCTAAACCCAGGAAACTCTGGATCTATGTAACTGAAGTAGGTCTAGGCCAATTCTGACAGCCTCAATCTTCTTAGGATCCACCTTTATGCCTTCTGCTGATACAACATGTCTCAAAAAGGCAACTGAGTCTAACCAAAACTCACATTTTGAAAATTTGGCATATAACTAATTATTCTTCAAGGTGTGAAGCACACTTCGAAGATGTTGCTCATGCTCCTCTCGACTGCTGGAGTAAATCAAGATATCATCAATGAATACAACCACAAAAGAATCCAAATAAGGCTTGAACACCCGATTCATCAAATCCATAAATGTTGCTGGAGCATTTGTCAACCCAAATGACATTACTAAGAACTCATAATGCCTATACCGAGTTTGAAAAGCTGTCTTAGGGACATCAGATGCCCTAATCTTCAACTGATGGTAATCAGATCTCAAATCAATCTTCGAAAATACCTTGGCACCGTGAAGCTGATCAAATAAGTCATCAATTCTTGGCAGCGGATATTTGTTCTTAATAGTTGTTCATGATCAATTATCGAATTGCCAATTAACCTAGTGTTAATAAAAACTCTGGTTGTAAACCTTCACAATACTGATAACGATATGTGAGGCATGAAGACCTCATAATTATTTACCCGAATTAACGAGTAACATTTAATGCCACCTGGGCGAGCACCTACCTCGTAGGTTAAAACTCAATAATTACAAAAATTCAATATTTTGGCAAATATGCATAGAGAATTTTATACAAGAATTCTCAAATAAGCCTAACATGCATGACTCCCTATTAGTACTATAGTACAAATTTAATTTCATAAGGGAGAGCTTAAACACAAGAATTTTCATCACAAGGATCTCGTCCTTATATAACTTCCACCGCAGCTCGTAGCCCGGTTTAAACAAATCGATTTACATTACAAAGGAGAGGATCTCGTCCTCAGGCCTGGATCACAAGTAATATGCACATTGTGCCAATCGAAAATTTCCATTTTCTCCTTTTAAATAATTTCAGTTACACAAAATCTAAACACATAATGAACCCCACACTGGTAGGGCATATAATTCATAATTTGTAATTAATTATCCGTAAATTACATCAAAAAGTTACTGAAATGAGTAACTGAAAGCCACATTTAGCCTCACAGCTCTTATTAGTGACCAACATGGAATAATAGGCGTAGTTATCTCCATAGAATCTCCCAACAGGAGTAAACACATAAGTAGATTATAGAATTACGAAGCTTACTCATAAGTAGAGCACAATAGGAGGACTCGTCTTGACACTCAGAACTGAATCAAGTTAAGGAAATTATTCCTTTATTTTAAATCAAGGTCGTGCCCATAACGATATCATCTGATGTAACGACCTCCGCCATACCATAAAACAAATATAACAACGGATGGGTCTCCACCTCTAGGACGCCTTCTACCCGCTTGTCCTCCACCTCTAACGGTCTGAACTCAATATCTAATGGTTCGACCTCCACCTCTAGGTACCTGACCTCTGCCATAAGTACCCCTACCTCTAGACGAGGCACCATTGAAACCACCGAACTAACGAGGCCTCATATCAGACCTCCGTCCTCTCTCTTGTGCAACAACCATCTCGATCCTCCTCGCGACATTAGCAGTCGTCTGAAAAGAAATCTCACTTCTGGTCTCCTTGGCCATCTGAAGTATGATAGGATGAGTGAGTCCCTTAATAAACCCCATCACTCTCTCTCCCTCCGTAGGTAGTAAAAGGAGAGCATGACGGGTCAAATCCACAAAATGGGACGCATACTGAGTAACAGTCATACTGTCATGCTGTAGACGCTCAAATTGCTTACAGAATTCCTCTCTCAGTGTGATAGGGAGGAACTTTTCCAGAAATAGCTGAGAGAACTGCTCCCATGTAAGTGCAGGCGATCCGACTGGTCGGGTCAATGTATAATCTCTCCACCACCTCTTGGCAGAATTCGTCATCTGAAATGCAGCAAAATCAACTCCATTGGTCTCAACTATACCCATGTTCCGTAGCACCTCATGGCAGCGTTCAAGATAATCATGTGGGTCCTCAGAAGGTGTACCACTGAAGTGAACTGGAAAGAGCTTGATAAACTTATCTAGTCTCAGTAAGGCCTCAAAAGACATGGCGGGCCTATCACCCACCTGTGCCGTAACAACTGGCTGAACTACCCCAACTGTCTGATTCTGGGGAGCTATCTACTCCGCAGCGGGAGTAGTGGGAGTTTGTGCTCCTCCCCCAGCCTGTGAGACGGCTGGCGCCACAGGAAATGTACCATTCTGTGCCACGCCCTCCATAAGACTCAACAAACGGACTAGAGCATCCTAAAGTACTGGAGTAGCTATGAACCTTCTGGGACCTGAGCTGGTCCAATTGGTACATTCTCAACTGGAACCTCCTCTTGAAGATCCACCTAAGGTTCTACAACAGGTGCGGCTACTCGAGCTCTGGACTGAGCTCTACCTCTACTTCTACCTCGGCCTCTGGCGCGACTTCGGCCTCGGCCCTTGCCCCTAGTCGTAGCTGTCCTTGGGGCTCTGGCTTCTATCCGGTTGTAGACACAGTACGTGTTCTCGCCATTTGTGAAAGGACAAGAATAGAAGAGTTCAATCGTCAATGATAGAATAAAATCGCACGACAAAGTAGAATAGAAGTGAAATTGTTCCTAAACTCCATAGCCTCTGAGAGATAAGTACAGACGTCTCCGTACCGATCCTTCAGACTCTATTAAGCTTGCTCACGACTCGTGAGACCTATGTAAACTAGTGCTCTGATACCAACTGTCACAAATCGAAATACCCACCTTCGGACCGTGATGGCGCCTAACATTTCACTTGCTAGGCAAGCCAACGTTAGAATAATATTAACCATTTTTAAAAACAATTTTAAATTTATTAATAACAAGGAAACAATGCGGAAGCAAAGTTGGAAATATAGTGAAATAATCCATCAAAACAACAGTGTCTAAATACCATCCCAGAATTGGTGTCACACGTGCAAGAGCTTCTAGAATAAATACAAATAAAGGTCTGAATAAAATAAAGCTATCTGGAAACAAACACACAACTAAAGTAAAGTAGACGAGGACTTCAGAACTGCGAACGCCGTGCAGTTATACCTCAAGTCTCCTCTGAATAGCTGAAATCCGAGCAAGTCTACGATACGCCGCTGGGACCAACCCCAAAATATGCACAAGAAGTGCAGAGTGTAGTATCAGTACAACCGACCCCATGAACTGGTAAGTGCTGAGCCTAACCTCGACGAAGTAGTGACGAGGCTAAGGCGGGTCACTTACATTACCTGTACGCAATATTAGAAACAAAAACAATAATACAAATAAATCAAGTAACTCATTTATAATAATTGAAGCCAACTCAACAGTCATAATCCATTATTATTTTAGCCAATTCTGTTACAGCGTGCAATCCTCTCTCACAATATATTCCTTTTAATCAAGTCTGTCATGTATTTATTTCAATCAAGTATATATATATAGACTTTTAAATAAGTCTGCTATGGCGTGCAATCCGATCCCCCAATATATACATTTTTAATCAAGTCTATTGCAGCGTGCAACCCGATCCTTCAATATGGACTCTTAATAAGTCTGTTGCGGCGTGCAACCCGATCCTCCAATATAGACTTTTAATAAGTTTGTTGCGGTGTGCAACCCGATCCTCCAATATAGACTTTTAATAAGTCTGTTGCGGCGTACAACCCGATCCTCTAATATAGACTTTTAATAAGTCTGTTGCGGCGTGCAAACCCGATCCTCTAATATAGACTTTTAATAAGTCTGTTGCGGTGTGCAACCCGATCCTCCAATATAGATTTTTAATAAGTCTGTTACGGCGTGCAACCCGATCCTCCAATATATTCATTATAATCAATTATGTCGCGGTGTGCAACCCGCTCCTCCAGTATATTCACATTCACCAATTCTTATAGAAGGAATTTCCCCAATAAATGCAACAATTAATATGAAATTATAAGACAACAAACATACAATAATTATGATTTATTCATGAAACAGACAATGTCAAATAGAAAATTATTATAGAAATCAGGGAGAAAATAGGCAGTTTAATACTTAATATGCTAAATGTCTAATAACAATTAAGACAAATAATACAAGTAGCATGTAACAATTAATGCAGAAATTCAAGAATTAATATTTGGCAAAGAATAAGAGAGAAACAATTGTTATAATAATAAATTCATGATTTAAAACAATTATGATTTTTCAAGTAATTATACAAATAATTAATTTGACGACGTATAGACACTCGTCACCTCGCCTATACGTCATTCACATGCATTTCACATAACAAATAATTTAAGTGTTCTATTCCCTCAAGTCAAGGTTAACCACGACACTTACCTCGCTTTGCAAATTCCAATCAACTATTCAATCACAGATTTTCCTTTTAAATTTGCCTCCGAAATCTTCAAATATATTCACAAACAATTCGATATACTCAATACGAATCATAGGAATTAATTCCATATGAATTTATAAATTTTCGGGATAAAATTCGAAATTCATTAAAATATTCGGCAGTGGGACCCACCTCTCAAATTGCGGAAAAACTCATGAAATCTGAACACCCGTTCCGATATGAGTTCAACCATACCAAATTTGTCCAATTCCGATATCAAATGTACCTTCAAATCTTAAACTTTCGATTTTGGAAGATTTTATAAAAATCTAATTTTTCTTCCATAAATTCACGGATTCATGATATAAATGATTATGAAATCATGAAATATAATCAATATAGGATAAGGAACACTTACCCCAATTTTTTCCCGTGAAAATCGCCCAAAAATCGCCTTACCCGAGCTCAAAAATGGAAAATAATTGAAAATGGGTCGAAACCCCATTTCCAGAAATTAAGTTCTGTTTCTGGGATTTTTACCCTTCGCGAACGCGGTCAGTGCCTCGCGTTCGCAAAGCACATTTTTGTGCTGCCAAAAGTTGCTCTTCGCGAACGCGAAGGCAATGTCGCGAATGCGAAGCCTTGCCAAATTTGGCCTTCGTGAACGCGATACACCCTACGCGAACACGAAGCTTTAACGCTTGGTGCCCGGCCAGGCCTCACCTTCTACGCGAACGCGAACGCTTCCACGCGTTCGCGAAGAACACTGCCCTCTTCCCTTCGCGAACGCGAAGAGTAAATTTTACCTGCCTCCAGTTTCTTCGTCGTGAACGCGAGCCACCTCTCGCGAACGCGAAGAAGGATACCAGAAGCAGATTTCTGCAGTTTTTCCCAAGTCCAAAAATGGTCTGTTAACTACCCGAAATCAACCCGAGCCCTCGGGGCTCCAAACCAAATATGCACCCAAGTCCTAAAATATCATACGAACTTGATTGCGCGATCAAATCACAAAAATAACACCGAGAACTACGAATCGGACAACAAATCAAAGGAAGTTTTCAAGAAAACTTTAAAACTTATATTTTTACAACTGGACGTCCGAATTATGTCAAATCAACTCCGATTCTCACCAAATTTGGCAGACAAGTCATAAATATTATAGTGGACTTATACCAGGCTCCGGAACTAAAATACGAACCCGAGGTCAATAAATCCAACATCAGTAATTTCTTAAAACTTATTAAGCTTTCATGCTTTTAATGTTTTCATCAAAATTTCATATCTCGAGCTAGGGACCTCAGAATTCGATTTTGGGCATACGCCCAATTCCCAAATCACGATACGGACCTATCGAAATTGTCAAAATACTAATCCAGGTCTGTTTGCTCAAAATGTTGACTAAAGTCAACTTAGTTGAGTTTTAAAGCTCTATTTCACATTTTAATCCATTTTTCACATAAAAACATTCCGAAAAATTATACGGACTGCGCACGCAAATCGAGGAATGATAAACGGTGCTTTTTGAGGTCTTAGAATAGAGAATTACTTATTAAATGTAAAGATAACATTTTGGGTCATCACATTCTCCACTTCTAAAACAAGCGTTCGTCCTAGAACGGAGTTAGAAAAAGTACCTGAACTGGAGAAAAGGTGTGGATATTTACTCCGCATGTCCGACTCGGTCTCCCAGGTAGATGTCTCTACCGGCTGACCTCTCCATTGCACCCGAACTGAAGGATAACTCTTAGACCTCAACTGTCGGACCTGCCGGGCTAGAATAGCCACCGGCTCTTACTCGTAAGTCAAATCTTTGTCCAATTGGACTGAGCTGAAATCTAACACATGTGACGGATCACCATGATATTTTCGGAGCATAGACACATGGAACACTGGATGAACCGCTGATAAACTAGGTGGTAATGCAAGCATGTAGGCTACTTCACCCACCCTTTCAAGAATTTCAAAGGGCCCGATATATCTAGGGCTCAACTTGCCCTTCTTTCCAAACCTCATTATACCTTTCATAGGTGAAACCCGGAGCAATATTCTTTCTCCAACCATGAATGCAATATCACGAACTTTACGGTCGACATAACTCTTTTTCCTAGACTGAGCTGTGTGAAGTCGATCCTGAATAATCTGGACCTTATCCAAGGCATCCTATACCAAATCGGTACCCAACAGCCGAGCCTCTCCCGGTTCAAACCAACCAACTGGTGATCGGCATCGCCTTCCATATAATGCCTTATATGGATCCATCTGAATGCTCGAATGGTAGCTATTATTATAAGCAAACTCCGCAAGTGGAAAAAAATGATCCCAAGAATCTCCAAAGTCTATAACACAAGCACGGAGCATATCTTCCAATATCTGAATAGTGCGCTATGACTGTCAGTTTGTCTGTGGATGAAATGTTATACTCAACTCCACCCGCGTGCCTAACTCACGCTGTACAGCCCTCCAGAAATATGAGGTAAACTGCATACCTCGATCTGAAATAATAGACACGGGCACACCGTGAAGGCGGACAATCTCACGAATGTAAATTTCAGCTAACCTCTCTGAAGAATAGGTAACTGCCACTGGAATAGAATAAAATCGCACGACAGAATAAGAAAGAAGTGATATTGTCCCTAAACTTCATAGCCTCTGAGAGATAAGTACAGACGTCTCTGTACTGATCCTTCAGACTCTACTAAGCTTGCTCGTGACTCGTGAGACTTTTGTAACCTAGTGCTCTGATACCAACTGTCACGACCCGAAATTCCCACCTTCGGACCGTGATGGCGCCTAACATTTCACTTGCTAGGCAAGCCAACGTTAGAATAATATTAACCAATTTTTAAACAATTTTTAAATTATTAATAATCCAAGAACAAATGCGGAAGCAAGTTTGAAATATAGTGAATAATCCATAAAAACAACGGTGTCTAAATACCATCCCAGAATTTGGTGTCACAAGTGCACGAGATTCTAGCTAAAGTAAAATAGACGGGGACTCCAAAACTGCGGACACCATGCAGTTATACCTCAAGTCTCCTCTGGTAGATAAAATCCGAGCAAGTCTACGTCGCTGGGAACAACTCTAAAATCTGCACAAAAAGTGCAGAGTGTAGTATCAGTACAACCGACCCCATGTACTAGTAAATGCTGAGCCTAATCTCGACGAAGTAGTGACGAGGCTAAGGCGGGTCACTTACATTACCTGTACGCAATATTAGTAACATCAACAGTAATAGAAATAAATCAGGTAACTCATTTATAATAATTGAAGCCAACTCAGCAGTCATAACCAATTATCATTTCCATTAATTCAGTTACAGCGTGCAACCCGCTCTCACAATATATATATTTTTAATAAAGCATGTTGCGGCGTGCAAACCGATCCTCCAATATGGACTCTTAATAAGTCTGTTGCGGCGTGCAACCCGATCCTCCAATATAGACTTTTAATAAGTCTGTTTGCAGCGTGCAACCCGATTCTCCAATATAGACTTTTAATAAGTCTGTTGCGGCGTGCAACCCGATCCTCCAATATAGACTTTTAATAAGTCTGTTGCGACGTGGAACCCGATCCTCCAATATGGACTTTTAATAAGTCTGTTGCGGTGTGCAACCCAATCCTGCAATATAGATATTTAATAAGTCTATTGTGGCGTGCAACCCGATCCTCCAATATATTTATTATAATCAATTATGTCGCGGCGTGCAACCCGCTCTTCCAGTATATTCACATTCACCAATTCTTATAGAAGGAATTTCCCTAATAAATGCAACAATTAATATGAAATTATAAGACAACAAGCATACAATAATTATGATTTATTCATGAAACAGACAATGTCAAATAGCAAATTATTATAGAAATCAGGGAGAAAATAGGCAGATTAATATTTAATATGCTAAATGTCAAATAACAATTAAGACACATAATTCAAGTAGCATGTAATAATTAATGCAGGAATTCAAGAATTAATATTTGGCAAAGAATTGGAGAGAAACAATTGTTATAATAATAAATTCATGATTTAAAACAATTATGATTTTTCAAGTAATTATACAAACAATTAATTTGACGACGTATAGACACTCGTCACCTCGCCTATACGTCGTTCACATGCATTTCACATAATAAATAATTTAAGTATTCTATTCCCTCAAGTCAAGGTTAACCACGACACTTACTTCGCTTTACAAATTCCAATCAATTATTCAACCACAACTTTTCCTTTTAAATTTACCTCCGAAAGCTTCAAATCTATTCACAAACAATTCGATATACTCAATACGAATCATAGGAATTAATTCCATATGAATTTATAAATTTTCGGGATAAAATCCGAAATTCATTAAAATATTCGGCAGTTGGACCCACGTCTCAAATCCCGAAAAAACTCACGAAATCCGAACAACAGTTCCGATACGAGTTCAACCATACCAAATTTGTCCAATTCTGATATCAAATGGACCTTCAAATCTTAAATTTTTATTTTTGGAAGATTTTATAAAAAATCTAATTTTTCTTCCATAAATGCACGGATTCATGATATAAATGAGTATGAAATCATGAAATATAATCAATATAGGATAAGGAACACTTACCCCAATATTTTTTCGTGAAAATCGCCTTACCCGAGCTCAAAAATGGGAAAGAATTGAAAATGGGTCGAAACCCCATTTCCACAACTTAAGTTCTGTTTCTGGGATTTTTACCCTTCGCGAACGCGGTCAGTGCCTCGCGTTCGCAAAGCACATTTTTGTGCTGCCAAAAGTTGCTCTTCGCGAACGCGAAGGCAATGTCGCGAATGCGAAGCCTTGCCAAATTTGGCCTTCGTGAACGCGATACACCCTACGCGAACACGAAGCTTTAACGCTTGGTGCCCGGCCAGGCCTCACCTTCTACGCGAACGCGAACGCTTCCACGCGTTCGCGAAGAACACTGCCCTCTTCCCTTCGTGAACGCGAAGAGTAAATTTTACCTGCCTCCAGTTTCTTCGTCGTGAACGCGAGCCACCTCTCGCGAACGCGAAGAAGGATACCAGAAGCAGATTTCTGCAGTTTTTCCCAAGTCCAAAAATGGTCTGTTAACTACCCGAAATCAACCCGAGCCCTCGGGGCTCCAAACCAAATATGCACCCAAGTCCTAAAATATCATACGAACTTGATTGCGCGATCAAATCACAAAAATAACACCGAGAACTACGAATCGGACAACAAATCAAAGGAAGTTTTCAAGAAAACTTTAAAACTTATATTTTTACAACTGGACGTCCGAATCATGTCAAATCAACTCCGATTCTCACCAAATTTGGCAGACAAGTCATAAATATTATAGTGGACTTATACCAGGCTCCGGAACTAAAATACGAACCCGAGGTCAATAAATCCAACATCAGTAATTTCTTAAAACTTATTAAGCTTTCATGCTTTTAATGTTTTCATCAAAATTTCATATCTCGAGCTAGGGACCTCAGAATTCGATTTTGGGCATACGCCCAATTCCCAAATCACGATACGGACCTATCGAAACCCCATTTCCACAACTTAAGTTCTGTTTCTGGGATTTTTACCCTTCGCGAACGCGGTAAGTGCCTCGCGTTCGCGAAGCGCATTTTTGTGCTGCCAAAACTTGCTCTTCGCGAACGCGAAGGCAATGTCGCGAACGCGAAGTCTTGCCAAATTTGGCCTTCGCGAACGTGATACACCCTACGCGAACGCGAAGCTTTAACGCTTGGTGCCCGGCCAGGCCTCGCCTTCTACGCGAACGCTTCCACGCGTTCGCGAAGAACACTGCCCTCTTCCCTTCGCGAACGCGTCCCACTCTTCGCGAACGTGAAGAGTAAATTTCACCTGCCTCCAATTTCTTCTTCGCGAACGCGAGCCACCTCTCGCGAACGCGAAGAAGAATACCAGAAGCAAATTTCTGCAGTTTTTCCCAAGTCGAAAAATGGTCCGTTAACCACCCGAAATCAACCTGAGCCCTCGGGGCTCCAAACCAAACATGCACCCAAGTCCTAAAACATCATACGAACTTGCTCGCACGATCAAATCGCAAAATAACACCTAGAACTACGAATTGGATACCAAATCAAAGGAAGTTTTCAATAAAATTTTAAAACTTATATTTTTACAACCGAACGTCCGAATCACGTCAAATCAACTCTGATTCTCACCAAATTCGGCATACAAGTCATAAATATTATAGTGGACCTATACCGGGCTTCGAAACCAAAATACAGGCCCGAGGTCAATAAATCCAACATCAGTAATTTCTTAAAACTCATTAAGCTTTCAAGCTTTTAATGTTTTCATCAAAATTCCATATCTCGAGTTAGGGACCTCGAAATTCGATTGCGGGCATACGCCCAAGTCCCAAATCAAGATACGGACCTACCGGAATTATCAAAACATTAATCCAGGTCCGTTTGCTCAAAATGTTGATTAAAGTCAACTTAGTTGAGTTTTAAAGCTCTATTTTACATTTTAATCCATGTTTCACATAAAAACTTTTCGGAAAATTGTACGGACTGTGCACGCAAGTCGATGAATGATAAATGGTACTTTTCAAGGTCTTAGAACACAGAATTACTTATTAAATTTAAAGATGACATTTTAGGTCATCACAGAAAATTATTATCATGCTAGGGTTAGATAATTTTATAGCTTTCAATTATATTGATTATGATTATGCTAGGGTTTAATTCTTTTAATTATTTATTCTATTAGTTTAATTATAATTTATGATTAATGATAGGGTTAATTCTTTTAATTTAACTAATTTTAATTATGATTAATGTCAGGGTTAGCTAATTTTATGTCATTTAATTATATTTCCCTTTAATGGTCTAATTGAATTTTAAAAAAATTATTTAGGGATATATATATATATATATATATATATATATATATATATATATATATATATATATATATATATATATATGAACTTTCAAATTAATAAGCACTCAAATTATTTAAATTAATTATATTAAAACTAAAGTTTATTATGTAACTTAATTCTATAAATTAATTTGAACTATGATTAATATGATTTATTCGTTCTTTATGTAGATGGAATATCGTAGTTGGATGTATAATAGGAATTATCCTAATCGTCATTTTTTGAGGGAGAAATTTATAGAAGGGGTTAAGGAATTTATTACGCATCCAACGCCACTTGAACCGTCTCGGATTGGAGGGTTGATTAGGTGTTCTTGTGTGAAGTGCAAGTATTTGTATTTTTTTGGATCGGAGGATGTTAAGGCTCATCTTTAGAAAAAAAGGTTTATGGATAATTATTTTGTGTGGACTAATCATGGAGAGATTGATGGTAGTGATGGTGTATTTCATAACGTAGTTGTTGGTGAAAGTAGTAGGTCGGTGGGGAATAACGTTCAACATCCTAGATACCATAAAATGGTTGCGGTTACTTTTGGGATGCACTTCGATTTTCAAACCCATGAAAGTATTGAACAACCTCCTAACGAAGAGGCAAAATATTTTTATGAACAGTTAGAGGCCGTTAGTCGTCCACTAAGGGAAGGGAATAGCTGCTCTTGTTTATTTAATGTAATTGCTATGTTGCATGTTCATTCCTAATCATCAAGTTACAAAGATAATCACTGATATTCTTGGCGGATTGTATAATGCACCCTATCCGACTTGGAGTGACTTTCCAGAGGATCTTGTGCAACAAATGTTCAACCAATTTAAGGTTTTAATACAATTCTTATCTATTTAAGCATTATATTAAGAATATTTTCATCAAACATTACATACTTTATTTACAGACTAAGTGTGCCTGGGAGGACCGGTATAATCGTGAAATTTGTGCAAATTGGGAGTACAAATATCGTAAGAGACTCTCTAATCTTTCTGCTCCGCTCGAAAGGTTAACAAGAAGCCTTTACCGGATTTATGGGAGGATCTGCAGAGGTATTGGGCCACCGAGAAATTCGAGAAGCAGAGTGAACTGGGAAAGAAGGCCCGAGCATCTAAGAAGGTGGCTCCTTGCACTGGCTGGTTTCAAGGAGCATGGGGGATACAAGGAGACAACTGGTAATTCCTTAAAATATTTCGGTATATTTTTATCGAACTATATTTATATATGTTAATTTTGTTAACACATTTTATTATATTTGTAGGAAAAAAATATGGGATGAAGATGAGTCATGATGAGTTCTTCATGGAGACTCACATCCGGAAGAAGAAGGCACCGACAGATCCAACTAGATGGGTTGAGGACCGGGCGGAGATTGCACATGTAAGTTTCATAACTACTATAAATGTTTATAATATTATATAGTTAGTAATTTTCTATCTTCTAAATAAAGGGTTCTACAAGATTAATGTGGAGGAGTACACTTAGAGCTTGCCACCGAATGAGCAAGGCGAGCGATCGCCCATTTCAGATGAAGAAGCGCAGAGGATATGGTTGGATGTTGTCGATGGTCCTAAAAAGGGGATAGCATACGGCCTTCCAGATAAATTATTTCGGCGCTATAGGGCTGAATTGCAAAGTATAGGGACTTCCGTCCAAGGCGAAGCGATTGATAGGTCGACTATATCGTCTATGGAACAGAAGATCGCAAAGATGACAACAGTGTATTGCTAAACAAAGTATTGAACTTGTCAATATTTAGTTGAGACTAGTTTTGAATGATGATTATATTGTTATTTTGTTGTTGAATATTTTAGTAGTTATTGTTGTGGTTGTTATTAGTTGTTGTGGTTGTTATTAGTTGTTGTTGTTGTTGTTAGATAATGGTTGTTAGTGTTAGTTAATAGTTTTTATTAGTTAATTGTTGTTGTTGTTGTTGTTGTTAGTATATTCATTGTTATTGATTAATTATGGTTAAATGACAGCAATGTAATGCTGCCATTATAGGATGAATATTGGTTGTAATTGGCAGGTTGTGTAGCTCAAAAATAGGCATTTTCTGCCCAGTTTTTACCCAGATTTCCGATCGAATTCGGTCGGAAATTATGAATTTATATTTATTTTTTAAATAAATCAATAATTTATTATAATTTACAACTAATTATTTAATTAAATATTTTTTTTTTAAAATTTCCAACCGAATATGGTCGGAAAATAAAAATTAAAAAATTAAAAAATTATTTGAAAATTAAAAAAAAATATTTAATTGTTTCCGACCGATTTCGGTCGGAAATTAAAGTTTGACAGTCAGTCAACGCTTTGATGTTTCCGACCGATTTCGGTCGGTACACGTTTGCGACCATCGTTTTCCCGACCAATTAAAATCGGTCGGAATTAGGTCGGAAATTATCAATTTCCGACCAGTTTCGGTCGGAAATAGCAGACGGAATTACACTGTTTTTTAGTAGTGCTAGTTGAATGCATGTAATTTTGTGAATTAATATTTCAAATAACCACATTAGAGATGAGAGAAACTGAGCGAGGAGATTGACTTGCAGTAAAAGTAGAAATGGTCAGTTAACAGAATTAGAATGGACACCTTGCAAGAATTCATGAAACTCTATTGATAGTACTGCTATTATTTTTTTTATACACCTATAGTCTTATGCAGAGAGCAACGTGAAGAATGTTTGTAGGCCTTTAGATTCAGGTTCTTGCTCTTGTGTTGTCTCTCTCTTCTCTTTTTGTGCTTCTTTCTCGTCGTGAGAATTTGGAAGAAATCCAAGAGCATCATATTGCTTCATGATACATATATTAAGATAGAAGGTAATTGTTGAGTACATTAATGAAGCGCTGCCTTTTTTCTTTTCTTTTTTCCTTCTAGTGTTTCATGATGGTTTGAAGCGCTACTTTAGATGTTAGGCGTCAGTTTTTTTTAAAGTTAGGGTAATTAAGTTTTTAAAAGGGTAAGTGGGTAATTTAATTTTTAACTTTAGGCATTTCTACTTTAAACAAGCCCTACTATTAAATCTACACTTTACCACATATTTGACCAAAGTAATGTTGATGAGATCATGATAATGCAAATTACTCGCATTGTTGCATTTATTAAATCAATAAGTGTATGCCATATATATTTTTACATAAGTTTTATTACTTTTACATGGTTAATTGATATATATTCTTATCACAATCCATCACTAAACTATGGTAAGTTAGCATGACTTTTTTGCATGTACCAAGTGTAAATTGTTTGCTTTTGTAAACGGTAAGATGATTTAATTTTCATTAATCAAAAAATATTAAGATGATTTAGAATTGGCCTAATAATAATAATTTCTTTAATCAAATCAATTAAGTTCTTCAATGAAATAAAAATATGGAAATTCTAGCGATTTGAAAAAAGAATAGTTCAAAATTTCCAAATTATAAAAAGTTGCTTTGGTCATTAAAAGGAATGAAACTAACAGACTACTAATGTTTATAGGATTTTTAGTTTCTTAAACGGATCGGAGTTACAGCTGTGTTTTTCCGGTGTCCTAATTTTAGTTTCCAAAATTGAAAGAATCTGTCTATATATATATATATATATTCCTAAACCCACCTTGGACTCCTAAACCTGCGATACGCTCTTTCTTATTCACATTCTGACAAAGTGTTTTGTGCCATTTTTCTTCAAAGTCTTCAAGAAAGAAGGGAACCCATGGAGAAGAATGTTCAATTTCGTCTCTCTGACACTAATCTGATAATGCAATTGTTGAAATTTTTGGCTGGAAAATGCTTACCAACTGAAGGATTGATTGGCTTTGTAGATATTTACAGCAAAGAGCCATGGCAGTTAATTGGAGACATTAGTTCCAAGAAAACCCATTACTTCCTCTCCCAATTGAAGAAGAAGAAACCCACTGATGCTCGATTCAAAAGAACTACTGGTAATGGGAGTTGGACACAGCAGAATAAAGGCAAGAAAATTCTTGATGAAGATGGAAGTCTGATTATTGGGTATAAAAGAAGCTTGAGTTACAAGCACAAGAAAGACTCCTCTTTGAATGGCCGCTGGTTGATGATGGAGTATTTCTTGGCTGACTCTCTTCTTCAGGAGTTGAAATCTAACGAAGCAAAAGAGTTTGTAATATGTGCGATTAAGAAGAACCCCAGATCGGAAATCAGAGAAAACACTGATGCTACTATTGTAGAGTATAAGAGGTTCATTGATCGTGTCTTGCAAGAAGGGGTTCATCTCCAAACCTCAGAACCCTCACAACAGAGTATTATGATTTTGTCTAAGAACAGTCCTATGATGTCGGAGAGCACTTCCTCTGATGTTTTATCTATGGGACAATTAGAACAAAATAATGGAATGCTGGTTCAGACTGATTCTGATGAATTCTTTGGAATACTGAACGTTCAAAATCAAGAATGCTATTATCAGGAAGGTGATGAGGAGGAATTTGATTGGGATTCTTTTTTGGATTTTGATGATCATGGTTTTGTGCAGAATGACTTGGTTTACTAATTCTGGAAAGTTGAACCTTAATGATGTTTTTGAAAAGGGAATTTTTGATTTTGGAGTTTCTTTGCATCCAAGATTTTTTTAAAATTAAATTAGGGTACTTTTAATGGGTATATCTGTGAGATCTTAGGGATTTAGGAGCATGATTCTGACATTGACTTATGTTAGGAGTATAAACTAGGATGTTTAGATTATGTTGGTGTCAAGGAATACCAACAAAATTGATTTTGTGCAATGTAGATGATGTTTTTTAAGTTCATTCTTGTTGTTTATAATGAAAAGTTCAGTTATGAAAGATGCTCTACTTTGCTTTTGCCCATTTGTTGATGTCATATTTCTTTTATCTGTTTGAAATTTTCTCTTGGTTTGGAGTTCCTTGTATTGTTATGCCTTTCACTCATTATATTAGTACTTGGAACTTTCACTTACCGGATACAAAAAAGAAGTAATGAGAAGAATCCAGTTGTTAGAATTACTCGTGTGTTTATTAGTGCAGCTAGGAACCGAAAAACAACTGCATCAGCAATATCTTTGGAACTGGAGCTCATGGTATCCTACCTCATGGTGGTTTTCAAGATTTCAAGTATGTTCCCTTTTTATTATGTATACATTACGTCTGGACAAATAAAAGCACTAATCTACAGGTCATGCAATCATCTGCTGAAAGTTAGAGGAGAAAGTAACTCCCATTCTAGTCCTATAGATTTGGATAGTAGTAATGTTTCTGAAATGGCTGAACTAGTGTGAATTGGCTTTCTTAGAATTAAAGATCGCACAGGATAAGGCCTAACTTGCAAACTTGTTTATATCTGTAGTGTGACAGTACGTGTTTCTCGGATGGATTAAATTGCACTATACATTCCTCTAGTCGTTAGATATGTTAAACTTCCAGAGAAATGTATATATTAAGCTTGCTGTTTATTAAGCCCACGCAACAGTGTATGGCATTTTCATTGTTTGCCCTTTCTGATCTACAGACATTTCTATCCAATTGACACAAGTTTTTGTACATCACAGGTTCCCTAACAAAACATTGCTTGCACCTGATGGTTCTGAGGAAGATGGAAAAGTTTGCAGCTTCGTTGACGTCGAAGAGGCTAAGGCAATTCTTAGGTTGACTCCAATATGGACTACGTGTTTGGTATTTGCCATTGTTTTTTTCCAGTCAGCCACTTTGTACCTAGCAAGGCATGATGATGGACAGATCTATTGTGTCAAACTTCCAAATACCAGCTGCGTCTTTAGAATCTTTCATTGCCTTATCTGTAATGTCGCTCTTCCTGAATATGACACTGTTCTGGTTCTGCGTCTTAACAATCCGAAGGCAACTGTTCCAGTGAGTATCTGGTGGTTAATACCTCAGTATCTAGTGTATGGCATCTCTCAGGCATTTACCATGATCGGTCTGCAGGAGTTTTTCTATGATCAGGCGCCAACAGAACTGAAAAGCATAGGTCTCTCTTTACTCCTGCGTATTTGGCATAGGGAGCTTCTTGAGAAGTTTACTCATTTCAGTAATTGACAAAGTGACTAGTAAAGATAGAAAAGACAGTTGGTAAACAACATATACGGATCCCCTCCGCCCCTTTTTTCATTACTAATGGAATATCCTTCACTATTTTACTAAAAATGGAACGAAATGATCTTGTTTTGTTCCTCGGTTGAAAAGAGATGTCTTGAGCAATCGGAGAAGCACTTTGATAAACAGATTTGATCTTGACCGATTCAATTAAGGTATTAGTGTTTGTTCTATTATACAACAAAGATCGCATTTTTTTCACTTCGTTCAAATAATGGTTTTTCGAACAACCTAAATCTGCTTATAAGGAATTCAACTGTCTAATAACCAGGTTGGATGTTGGCCATGGAAGATGATATGGAAAGTAAAAATCCCTTACAAGGTTGCTTGCTTTACATGGTTACTAGCAAAAGAAGCGGTTCTAATACAAGATAATCTAATTAAGAAAGGTTTTCACTTGTGCTCTAGATGTTACTTATGTGGAGAGGAGGCGGAGACAATCAGTCATCTCTTTTTGCATTGCAAATTCACTGTTCAAATATGGAGGATTTTTATCAGTTTAAGGGGAATTTTATGGGTAATGCCGGGAAGAATTCTTGATGTTCTAGCTTGCTGGAATAAAGAGGGCTGCCTTTCTAGTTATAAAGAGAGATGGAGAATTGTCCCAGCGTGCATATGGTGGACAATTTGGGAAGAGAGAAATCAGAGATGTTTTGAAGACAAATCCAGAAACATCCAGAAGACGAAGATGAAATGTCTAGCTCTCTTCTATTTTTGGTGTAAAGAAAAGTTTTTGGAGGATCATGAATCCATTTTTGATGTGCTAGATTCCTTGTGAGAAGAACAAGGATTATAAGTGTTTTAATTTCTTTTTTTGGGCACTCATTTTGTAATTATGGGTGAGTTCACAAATTTAGTGAAGTCTATATATTAATATACAAATACGTTAACATCTCAAAAAAACAACCTAAATCGTGCACATCTTGATTGCTTTTATTGGCTTCTTGCTGAATTTAGTGTATTGACATTACTGTATACTTGTATTTCTCCATATCTTATAGCTACTATAGAACAAGTGTTGTGTAAAAGCAACTTTGAGTTATGGATGTAGTATAACTTGAGGATCAGGAAACTTTTTTATTTTGTGTCTCACACAGCAAAACTTAAATTATGTGAGACACTTTCATTGTAGGACAAGTGGACTTGTGGTTTACACTTAATTTATTAAAGAAAGAAGAAAAATGGCAATGCATTATTTGTTTTAATGGGTCGGATAATTATTAGCATTTTTCTTTTGTTAATTTTGACATTTCTTTTTACCCTTTTTCAAATTCATAACCAATTAAATCCTTTTTTATTAAAGGAGCTTCAATATATAAAGGGTGAATAAATTGTTTACCATAAAAGCAAGGTTGAAACTAAATTTTGTTTTTGGATAAAATTAAAAAGCTAAAGGTAGAAGAACCTCATCAACCCTTGTTTTTGTTAATTGATTTTTTTTTTTCATGTATTAATAAATGTCTTCACTTGTCAAATAATGAGATGCCTCGCATAAATTATGTTTGTTATGAAAAATACAAAATAAAATTTCTTCACAGATAAACACGTGGAACGTTTTTAATGGGTTTGAAGTAGTATTACGATTCCGCGAAACTTTCGTACTTGCAGATTCAATATGTCATCATCTTGCTCCCTCTCATCGTCCCTTTTTCTTCATCAATGCTAAGTAGACATTAACACTGCAGCAATTTAAGAAGAATCAAGAATTGCATAACGTACGGTGAGAATACAAAATTAAGTTTAAAAAGTTCGTATGCATTATTGTTTATGCTTTTAAACTTTAGATGGGTAAGTTAAATAAGCTTTGTGTTTGTTCAAATTTCAAAAATCAAAATACAAATGATTTCTCCAGATAATTACTATATAAAATGCAGTTCTTGATGGGCGATTTTGCTATCTCCAAATTTACAATTTTAATGGGCTATGCTTATTCTGTAGCATCAACTTTTCTAAACCTATGATTCAATGCATATAAGGACTTTACTCTATGTACCAAATAAGGCTAGTTATACGGGGATAGTCGGGTTATAATGATTTTATATCCATCTCCCAATACAATGTAGTTCATGGTTGTTGAGAAATATGCTTTACCAGCTCTTGGTTGAAATTCCGTGCGTACGCATTCCCATAAACTATTTCTCTTGTGTTCTATTTCTCAAATGATATCAGAGCTAGACCCGACTCTATTCTTGGTTTACTTAATGTGGGACCCTCATGTTATGTTGTCTCATGTTTTGTTGTCCATGCTTCAAATGTCCAATCTGGGTATGCAAGGTGTTAAATGCCCCATAACCGTTGTCTCCTTATATAGTTTTAGGAAATTTCTCACTTTATGAGTTAGCTTTTACTATTGAGTTAGAACAATGTCTATTTTCTTAACAGTATCTCACAGTTTATGACATGGTTATAAGCAATAAAAGGGCAGCTCGGTGCACTAAGCTCCCGCTATTCGCGGAGTCCGGGGATGGGACAGACCATAAGGGTATATTGTACGTAGTCTTACCCTGCATTTTTGCAAGAGACTGTTTCCACGGCTCGAACCTGTGACCTCCTGGTCACATGGCAACAACTTTACCAGTTACGTTAAGGCTTCCCTTCACCATGGTTATAAGCAATACATGAACGAAAGGGTCTTTTATCTCAAAGAAGAGTGAGTAGGAGAATCTTCAGTTGAACCGTTGGTAACCAAAGTAGTCCGGGCAAAAAGATGCAAGTCATTATTCAACTACACTATATGCTCTTTTCGTCGCTGCTTCTTAGAATTGGCTTTTGCAATTGCAATATTTTTGAGCCGAGGGTCTTTCGGAAACAACCTCTCTACTCCTCGGGGTAGGGGTAAGGTCTGCGTACACACTACCCTCCCCAGACCCCACTAGCGGAATTTTACTGGGTCGTTGTTGTTGTATATCCTATTAAAGCCTATTCAAGCCTATGAGAGCAGTGGGACCCTCCAATCCATGTATGTTAGAGTTGCACATCGGTTAAGAGTATGGGTTGCAGTATCCTTATATGTTCTTGTATAATTGTCACCACTTGAGCTAGTTTTCGGGACATAGTCCACATGTCCAGTCTTGACTATGTGGGGTGTTAGAATTCTACATCGGTTAAGTGTCTTCTTATGTGGTTTTTGAACAACTCTCACCACTTAAGCTAGCTATTGGAGTTGAGTTAAGTGCGGGATCCATTTTCTTAACAATGTTGTTATAAGCCCTTATGATGTTCAACTTTTGTGTAATACCAGCTACTTGGACAAGCATGATAAGGTTAAGCAAAAAAGGGAAGATTTCAAATGAAAATGCATTATTCCAAAGAATATGTGAAATAAGAGATGAAATTGACATAAAATAGATCTACATCCACAATCATCCGATCAACTTTTACCCGACATAGAAGTATTTGGGCAGATTCAATATTTTCTTCAATTTTTGTGGCATTTGTCTTATCTTTATTGTTAAGTTTCTACTGGCTGTCAATCATGCACTAATATCACTTAGTAATGAATTTTCTGGTGCCAATGAGAATAATGATGCTTTCTCTCTGATGCACCATATTTGTACTAATTTTTACTCACTTTTGCTGTTTGTCAAATGATCATGTTTCATGTGGACTAGATGAAAGAGATTAGAGATGGATCGCAGGCTAATCGTATGTCAAAATCTGCATCTTCTGACTCTAATCCACTAGTTCTTGATGTAGATGATTTCAAGGTGATGTCTCAGTCATCATTTAGAGTGGAAAATAATCCAAACTTAATTTAAAATATTCAATTGTTAATTGTTAGCAATGTGCTATATTGGATTATGCAGGGAAACTTTTCATTTGATGATTTGTTTGGTAACTTGGTGACTGAGCTATTGCCTTCTTATCTGGAAAAAGAAGCAGACTCATCAGAAAGTCACGGGAACATCGTTGGAATTGATGCACTATCAAATGGGAATTTGCGGTCAAATGCAGGAAAATCAGCTCAAGGACTATCAAGCCCATTGTTCCCTGAAGTTGATGCTTTATTATCTTTATTTAAGAATTCAAGCACCCAATTGGTTGATCTCAAAAGGCAGGTATATGTAAAGGACATTGTGCTGATCCACTGAGGTTTATTCTTTCTGAATAGTTTTTATCTAAAGCCCTTGTCTTTGGTGTAAGGTTGATGGTAAACTAAACAATCTCAAAAAAGAAGTTGCTGTCCAAGACTTGAAGCACCGTAAGACACTTGCTGAGGTCAGTAGGACCAGGAAATTCACGCTTATGTTTAGTTCTGGCATCACAAGATAAAATCATTAGTTTGCTAATGGAACACCTTTTCGGTTATTGCTTGGAAACGTTAGCTCACCTGTCATGGAATCCTTCTCTTTTTTTTTTTTTTTTTTGAGAGGAAGAACATGGGAATTCATGGAACTAGAATTGACTAATTAAAGAACAAAGTAGTGTCCTAGTAAACATGTTCAATGACACTCTATGATGTGAAAATGTACTTGATGTGCTTACTATATTTCTCTCTGGAAAGCAGGATTGAACCATTTGTTTCCTCATTTGCCTCTCACATCATCTTTTATTCACATTGAACTTCTAATCATGTTCAGTATCTTTCGTGGTACATGGAGCTTCTTTATACACATTGATCTAACGAAAGCCTAGAGAGCTTAGCTTTGATTAGTATTAAAATGTGCAGCTGGAAAAAGGTGTAGATGGATTGTTTGGTAGCTTTGCACGTCTAGATTCACGTATATCCAGTGTGGGTCATACTGCAGCCAAAATAGGAGATCACTTGCAGGTAAATATTATCTTTGCTTAATTAGCTTCGCTATTTTGTTCTTTGCTAGTGTTGCAAGAAATTGATTAAATGCATGACTTGGGTTATTTTTATCTGATACATAAGTAAGAAAGTAAGATTTGATTACTCCCAGAAAAACTTAAGTGTTCTTCCTCCGTTAAAAGAATGCCACTTTTTACGAGGACAAAAAGAAAAACATTTGTTCTAAATTTTTTAATTTTCCCTTTATCAATTTGTTTCCTGAGTTAGTTGAGACTAAGTTGGTATTAATGAACCTTTGTTGCTGGTCAGAGTGCAGATACGCAGAGAGAATCTGCCAGTCAGACGATAGAGCTCATAAAGGTAACATTTTGATGAATAACCATCTGAAAGTCATCTCATTCATGGTGCACAATGCATAAACTCATCCTTTGCTTAAGAATCTCTTTTTTGTGTTTATTTTTATACAAAAAAAAATTGACGGTATTACATTGACTTGCATTCAACAGTACTTGATGGAGTTCAATAGAAGTCCAGGAGACCTGACAGCACTTTCTCCTTTATTTACTGATGATAACCGCGTTGCTGAAGCTGCTTCAATTGCACAGAAATTAAGTAATATTATTACCCTTCTCTGGATATTCTCAAAGCTATAAATGTGAAGTTTCCTCACCAAAATTTGTTTTACAATCTTCAGTTGAGCTCACCTTCTTAAGGACAAACTTGGTAACTGGTTGTAACTAGTAGCTACTATTAAGGAAATGCCCCTGCTTGGCTGCTTATGCCTCTTCATTTTTTTTTCTTTTACTTCAGCTTTCCTGTTTTGGATAGTTAAGGTGCTTGGCTGTATGGGGCATTTCCATCTGGTTTTCCTTTGCCTACAAAAAATAAAAGTGACTTTAGATGCCTTCATTTATCGTCCTTTGTCCCCCTATTCTTTCTTTCTTCTTCGTCTTCTTCCTTTCTCTCTCTTTTCACCTTTTCTTGAGCCGAGAGTCTATCGGAAACAGCCTCTACCTCGCCAGGTAGGGGTAAGGCCTGCGTACATACTACCTCCCCAGACCCCACTTGTGGAATTATACTAGGTATGTTGTTGTTGTTGTTGTTTAGATGCCTTCATTGGAAATCAATTAGCAATATTCTGCTTCCTTTAATTACTTTTACCAGAGAAAGCTCAGTGTTTCTGACTCTCAGACAACTTATATCTCTCAAATACCAGGTTTTGGTTTTGTGATAACTATGTAATGGTTCACTAGTCCTCTTTCTGTGGAGAGCCATCACATTTGAGAATACTTGACACAAATGGCTGGGTGCTCTGTGTCCTTTTACTTTTGGGGTTAGGTGGTGGGACTGCCTGAGAGTTTACTTCAGAGTGGCGATGGAGAAACTTGATAGCCCTTTGGTTTAGGTTAATGACTTAATTCTCTCAATAATTGCCTGTTCTCCCATTGGTGATGTTGCTTTAGGTTTTGTTTTTCATTATCAGTAAAAACACTAATATATTTACTTCGCAACATGTCCTTAATATGTGAGGATATTAGAGGATTTTGCCGTCCACTTGTTTAGCTTCTTCTTTTTGTACAACTAAAAGCAATGTCTTGATCCCTGATTCAATACTTGGGATTGAGGATTGTAACAACAGAGAATTTTTCTTGCTGCATTTAGCCATTTACATTTCTCTTGTTTTTTGATTTAAAAGGAAGGATTTGAGTGACTAATCATATATCCTTCGTCTGAAGATTTTCATCTTTGATATGTAACACTAAGATTTTTTCCCCTGGATATAATCACATTTCATTTGTTTTCAGGATCATTTGCTGATGAAGATGTTGGAAGACAAAAAACAACTGTCTCCTCTGCTGTTGGCAATGCAACTTCAAGTAAAGGATTGGAAGTTGCTATCTCAAACCTTCAAGAGTACTGCAATGGTACAACAGTGAACAATTCTTTTCTTTGACTACTTGTGGTTCGGTGCTCCTCATGAATTTTTTCAAGAGCTGTAAAATAGTTTTGAAATACTGCTAAGTTTGCAACTGCTGTTCTCCTTGACAAGCTAGTAATTCACAAGCTACCTCAAGGAGAAATGAAGAACCTAAATCCACTGCTGGAACTTCACTTTTATGTTTAAGGAGAAGAATATTTGATTGAACTTGTGCTGATGAAAAAAGTAGAGCAGAAGTAGTTATTCGTCAGTAGAAACACGAGATGGAGTTTTAAATACCTTTTGACAACTCTTAGAGGAACCCTTTTAAGATACTTCTTAGGATATGCGCATTCTCACACTGTGCTTCCTCAGTTGATAAGCTTCTATGGTTACCTTATTCTTTTCGGGAAGCAAGTGGCAGTGTCATCAATGGCTCACAAAAAGGCATTTTTAGGCCATAAACCTAGGTGCTGAACAGGTTAAGTGCTTCACCTCGCTTAGGTAGTGCTTCAGTCCAGGCACCAAGGCAATAAGACCTGCGTCTTATCACGCAATGGGTTCTATATTGATGATGGAAGCACTAAACAATAACTATGTCACCTAATTATAATTTTTATCAAAATTTTAGACTATAACATTGTTGTTTGACACAATGATTTTCTTGTCTGGCATGGAACATTTGACACCAATGGAAGTGCTTAAGACTTTTAAGTGACGGACTTTATAATTATAACTAAGGCAGAAGGTTCTTATACTTTGGATGGTCCAGCACGAAGCATGTTCGGGACCAATGAACATGCACAATACCTATGAAACTCATATCATCGATGTGTTGCCCTTTTTCACATGTCTCTTGACTTTTTTTCTTTTTGGAAGATGTAAGGTCGTTTTATTTAAGGATGTTGGGACTTTTGTTTAGTGCATCTGTATCTCTAAGAAGAGGAGAAAAGAACATGGAAAGAGGTCAATCAAACATTTGTTGTTAAAGTAAGGGAATAATGAATACCAGAATATTATGTTCCAGCTCTTTCAAAGATCAAACTGCTCTGAATCTGAAGTTGTACTGATCTTTGTAGTGGATGGTTCAGTTTGAAGCTCTGAGTTATAAGCCATTAACTTGAATTTGCTCAACTTGTGACAGTCCTGAATATTTTTTACAATAAACATAAATTTGACATATCATAGCAGGGTAGTGTACATTTAAAGGGCATCTGAGTTACCAATGCCTTTTATTCATGCTCAGGTTACTGGTGTTTATTTCAAAAAGTTTCATGGGGAGAAGTAGCTACATCTGTGAAGATCTGTGGATCTGCTTAAACTTGTAAAAATTAATTTTGTCAACCATTACTTGGGGTATTGTCTCTTTAGTTTCAAATGGATTTTATGAGATTGACAGACAGTACTGCATTTTAAGATCTAAATTGTTACTAGTGGGGTTCTCGATTTCTACATTCGCGGTATGAATGTCTAGTTTTTTTTCTTTCTACTTGTGATGGTTTTTGGTAGCTAAAGCGTCTATTTCTTTTTTTTTTCCTTTTGTGTGTGTTTCCTCTGATGTCGCATCCACATTTTCATCTTGAAGGACATTCTAAGTCATCTTCTTATTTGGTGACCTGTAGAGTTGGAAAACAGATTATTAGCTCGATTTGATGCGGCTACACAGAAGCGCGATTTGACTAGGATGGGTGAATATGCTAAAATTTTGTCACAGGTAAAATCAAGCAGTTTCAATAGACCTGTCAAAAGTTCTTTCATCAGATTATTACTTTATGAAACTTACTGGAAAAATGGTATAAGGTGCAGCTGATCAAAATGTATGAATAACTTAAGGGGATTACTTTTTCTTTGCTCACATATTCTGGACAAGTCAGAGTCTCTTAAAGTTTTGGTTGTGCTCCATTGGAAACATCTGAAACGTTCTTTCTTTGAATTATGTACCAAATATCAAAAAGAACTCTTCATTTTTTGACATGTTCGTTCATCGAAACAGTTTAACAGGGGTACCAGTGCCATGCAACACTACGTAGGATTACGTCCAATGTTTGATATTGAGGTGATGAATGCGGATGCCAAATTGGTTCTTGGTGATGAGGGTGCCCAACCCAGCCCTAGCAATGTTGCTAAGGGACTTTCTTCAATGTTTAAAGAGATTACAGGTTAATCTGATTGAAGTTTAGAAAAAAGGTGTTTCTCTTGTAAATATATTCCTTGTAAATCTTAGCACATTATGCTCTCTTCCAGACACGGTGCGAAAAGAAGCAACCACCATAGCAGCAGTTTTCCCTTCCCCTAAGGATGTAATGTCAATATTAGTTCAGGTACGGTTGATTAATACTTTTTGAGGCAGTTTAAGTCCTAGTTTTATCTTCTTTTTGTATGATGGTGCTGTATCTGAAAAAATTAAGCTAGCTCAGGCTATGTTGTTAAATAGCTTTGGCAATATATGCGTAGAAGGATTAACAATTAACATACGTGCTTTGACATGGCATTGGTTATTTTAGAAGTAGACAATTTCTATCGATGAATGTCTTGAGCTTCCTCCAATTTGTCTGCTGTACTTTATATATTCTGATTGTTTCCGTTCCAGCAAAGTGCTTTCTGAATGAGTATAGCAAAGAAAAGAAAGTGAAATGGTGGAACTGGTGACTAATTGATTGAGATTATGAACAGCGTGTCTTGGAGGATCGTGTTCCAAAACTTCTAGAGAAGCTCTTACAGAAACCATCTCTTGTTAACCCACCTTCCATGGAAGAAGGTGGACTTGTATTAGTAAGTGACGTCACGGAGATTGTGTTTTCCTTTGTACTTATCAAAAAGGGAAACTAAGGGCTTTGACTCTTTTCTTGCCTTGTTAAGTATCTCAGATTGCTGGCCGTTGCATATGAGAAGACACAAGAGTTTTCTAAGGACTTACGAAGTGTAGGATGTGGTGACTTGGATGTTGAAGGTACAAATAAAAAGTAACCATTTACCATCTTGTTATTACTTGAATGTAGCTGTTGAAATTGAATACATGTGCTATAACCTTTAACAGAGGTACCGAGTGCCAAAATCAGCATTTGGCTGCTTTTAATTTAGAGAATGTGCTGCTTCAAAATGGTACTTTAAGGATTTACCTTACAAAGACACTTGTAAATGGATGATTTAAGCCTTCATTCTAAAATCTCTCAACTTGGACAGTTAGTGAAAGGTTCTGAAGCAACTGTGGCCTGCCGCTGTGGTTGAATTCTTTGAAGCAACTCAGTATTTTTTAACCACAAGGCCAATATAGATTGTCCTGATCACAAACTATTTCCTTTTCTCATTTCTTTGACCGACTTTGTTTATGTTGATTATATTTGTCATCTCCATTTTTCTTCTGGTTCAGGTTTGACTGAGTCTTTGTTTCTACCACACAAAGACATATACGTGGAGTGCGAGCAAGCCTCTCTTAAGCAACTTTACAAAGCTAAGGTGTGTGGCAGTTTCTCTCTTTGAACAGTCTGTCACTCCAAGTTTTTGTTTAAGGAATCCATTTCTCTCTTTTGCTCAAGTAGAAGAAGAAAATTTTGAAAGAAGTTATTTTTCATGATATAAATAATCAAAACTCCTGAAGTAAAATATATCATAACAAATAAAGGAAAGAATTTATTGGTTGTCGAATTTCTGGTATAAACTGGTTGTTGGGAACCTTGAGATACTTCCGATCCAAAGCACCAAGTAGGTGCCATATAAATTGCAAAAGATTTACTCCACATTGGCTTCCGCCAATTTAAATTTAGTTTGCATGAAATTTTTGCACGGTAGCTGACAAGGCTACCTGTCTCTGGAGAGCACTAAACAATCTTGAAACTCCACATTGTCATTGTAATAATAGACACTTCTGAACTTATTAGATGTTTATGAAAGTTCTCCACCTGTAGGATATCATTCTACTGAACCCTGCTCTTGAACAATATTGAACAGACTTCTTGCTTTAATTTGCAGATGGACGAACTACGTAGTGAAAGCCAGCTGTCCTCAGAGTCGTCTGGGACAATTGGACGCTCAAAAGGTGCTTCAATGGCACTTTCTAACCCGGAAATTTCTGTAGCTGTGGTGACAGAGTTTGTTCGCTGGAACGAAGAAGCAACATCCAGATGCAGTTTGTTTTCATTACAGGTACATATTACATGTTTCAAGATCTTGCTGAAGCTGCACCTTCATCATCTCTCAATCTTTTGCCTTTGCCTGGCACACTAAAGGGAACTATTTATTGCATTAGGCTTGTTGAATTGCCTGAGTAGATTTCGTTCACACCATATCCATTGGAATCTAATCGAGTTTTTGACCTCTTCTCTTAAAAAAGATGCCGCGGGCTAGTCAGATTAGAATTTGGATTGAAAATTAGGCCGTTTGACTGCTGATAGTGAAAGCGCAAGATTCTCTATTTTGGACATCTTGTAAACGCAGATTCCCGTATCACATCAACAAATTATTTAGTTCATAGAAAGGTCGGTAGAATAGTGAAAACCAATAGTTGGCTTATACATACAGAGGGAGTGACAGGCTCTTCCATGCTTTCTTTTGTAAGAAAAATACATTTTATTCAAAGGACCTCAGCATAAAGATTGCACTGGCTATATGCAAAATAGATGGATTTGTCCCTTTAAGTATGTCGGCTATCTGTAAAATCCAGCATTTTATCTATGTCATCTGCAACCATTCTCTTACACCAAATTCTTAATTAATTCTGAAAAAAATTCTAAACTTTACAAGAGAATTATCTGATTTCTCCCGAAACACATGGTTTCTTTCTATCCTAACTGTCCAAAATACAGATAAAGGAATTCTTCTCTATGCCTGCATCTGATCCTTAGCTTTTTTCCTTTCCAACTGATTATCAACTGAAAGCGTCAGCACTGGATTCAGTTAAAGTTCAAAAAAATATACCAGATTGCCAAGTAAATTTACGGTGTGACAGTACATTTTGCAGATTCAGCCAAATCCTCAATAAAAATATCGCCACTATATAGGTTAAATACTCTTATGTGCAAGTTGTTTTGAGCTTGATATGCCTCATGTAGAGTTAAACATCCCAGTCAAGACACTTATTGGGGCTCCAGTTCTCCAAAGCATTCTCGCTGGCCAATTAACCATGTTCCCTGGTTTAATTTTTCTAAGGAGCTTGATAACAAGATTTAAGTGAGTATCTGCCATCCTATTTAGCTTGTTACCATAAGGAGTCTTTTGCGCTTACATCCAATGCCAGCTTCTATCAATTGTAGTAGCATATGGACCCTATAAGTCTCCCATCCATTAAAGTTTCTCCCAACTGTATCTTCCAACCATCAATTACTTTTTGAGTTTTTGAACAACAGCCTAGAAATTTGTCGCCAAATGTTGCTTGTATGAATCCCTCTGTCAGTAAAAGTTTTAGACCTTCTATTTGCTTTAACTCCCAAGTCCTAGAGTCGTATTCTTTTCTCTTCTACTTTTTGAGTATTTTCCTATCCCTTACATACCCATTTTCTGGATGCTCGTATTCAAAGGTTTTTATAATTAATGTAACAGCAAAATACACTTTGGATAATCGTATCACATGTGCTAGTATGTGCATCTCAGCTGGACACTGGATACCAAAAAACAGAAGTGTCGGATGTTGTTTCCTATATATACGTCGCCTCTGTGCTTCCACTGTATTTAGTAGAAGACTTTGTGTTTTGTTATTTATTTCAGCAAAGTGTGATATTGTTAAAACATTATTATGCAAACAGGATGCAAACGTTCTACTAGTGTTATCTTTTGTGACAATAACACCTGGGTCAGTAGTCTTGTCAATTTTACTAATTACTACTTGCATGTTACTTCATCTTTTGAGGAGAACGAATTCAATTAATTAGTAAACAAGTACTTGAAGGACTATTATCTCACACTTTTATCACATTTCTCCTTTGATGCCCAGACCAGCCTCATAAGTTCATTGATGCATATGCTAGTTATCCATGGAAAATTGAGGAGAGCTGGTGCTAATTTTTCAATGGCTTCAATTTAAGCTTCACGATGTCATGTCCTCAATTTGCAATATGTATATAAAGACAATTGTAGAGCATTAATTCTTGTAGTAATCAAATATGTCGTATTTACTTATCTTTTTTAATGTCTTCCACTGGTACACTTAGAATCCCATTCTCTTGACATGATCTATTTATCAACTGATTTACTTCTCAGTTAGAAACCTACAGGAAGAAACTTAATGATCATTACGTTTTGTATACAGCCTGCTACACTTGCTGCTAGTGTTAAAGTTGTTTTCACATGCCTTTTGGACCAGGTAAGTTCATCATCTTTGTTTACATTTAGAGTTTGCTCCTGTTGATGCCATCTTATAGCTTTCATCATGTTATTGGAGAGTTGAATAATTGAATTAGAATTTCATAGAAGGTGAAGGGGAGCCTTGGCGTAGTTGGTAAGGTTGCTGCCATGTGACCAGGAGGTCATGGGTTCGAGCCGTGGAAACAGCCTCTTGTAAAAATGCAGTGTAAGGCTGTATACAATAGACCCTTGTGGTCCAGCCTTTCCCCGGACCCCGCACATAGCGGGAGCTTAGTGCACCGGGTTGACCTTAGAATTTCATAGAGAGTAAATTATATATCTGATAGTGTTTTTTTTAGGCTGCTAGTGGCTCCAGTTGTGTCCTTAATATTTCATTAGGTTTGTAGGTTAGGTTGTAGAAAGCTAGTCTGGAAGTGTTTTGTCTAGGATGTTAGTGGCTCTTGTTGTGTCCATATTATTCCATCGCTTCTGTAGTACTGTGCCATTGTTACTGCTTAGTGTTATTACTTTTCTCTCTATTTTCTGGTTATTACGTTGCTGGTGTTATCTTTCTGGACTCCTTTGTTGTTACCGCTACACTGTCTCGTTTCATCTTATTGTGCCGAGGGTCTATCGTTCCTCCGGAGTAGGAGTAAGGTATGCGTACACATTACTCTCCCCAGACCCCACTTGTGGGATTTCACTCGGCTGTTGTTGTTTGTTGTATATGATAGATCCAAATTTCTGTAGTTGATTTTTTCTGCAGTTCTCTCAGATTGAGAAGTCATGTAAGCAATTCCTCTAGTGAAGATTAAGGAGTTATTTTGTTCGCTTTACTTGTCATTTATTGTGAAAATTATCTTGAATTTGTATAGAAACATATTTGACGATGAAGGCAAGAGTCCCATTCAATTTTTGTAATATCTTTTTGTTTTATTGTGGTTGAAAGGAGCTTTGACAAGTGTTAAAAGAGTGGGAGGAGATACAAAGAAATTTCCCATAATTATGGGTTGCACCATACTTGTTTACCCTAGTTATTAATGAGCTAATCAATAGTATACAAGATAGGATTCCATCGTATGTTAATTGCAAACAGTGTGTTAATCGACGAAATTAGCAAAGAAGTCAACCAAAATCTTGATTATGGAGAAGCACTCTAGAGAGCAATGGAAGTGTTTTGTCTAGGATTGTATTTCATTAGGGTTGTAGGTTAGGTTGTAGAAAGCTAGTCTGGAAGTGTTTTGTCTAGGATGTTAGTGGCTCTTGTTGTGTCCATATTATTCCATCGCTTCTGTAGTACTGTGCCATTGTTACTGCTTAGTGTTATTACTTTTCTCTCTATTTTCTGGTTATTACGTTGCTGGTGTTATCTTTCTGGACTCCTTTGTTGTTACCGCTACACTGTCTCGTTTCATCTTATTGTGCCGAGGGTCTATCGTTCCTCCGGAGTAGGAGTAAGGTATGCGTACACATTACTCTCCCCAGACCCCACTTGTGGGATTTCACTCGGCTGTTGTTGTTTGTTGTATATGATAGATCCAAATTTCTGTAGTTGATTTTTTCTGCAGTTCTCTCAGATTGAGAAGTCATGTAAGCAATTCCTCTAGTGAAGATTAAGGAGTTATTTTGTTCGCTTTACTTGTCATTTATTGTGAAAATTATCTTGAATTTGTATAGAAACATATTTGACGATGAAGGCAAGAGTCCCATTCAATTTTTGTAATATCTTTTTGTTTTATTGTGGTTGAAAGGAGCTTTGACAAGTGTTAAAAGAGTGGGAGGAGATACAAAGAAATTTCCCATAATTATGGGTTGCACCATACTTGTTTACCCTAGTTATTAATGAGCTAATCAATAGTATACAAGATAGGATTCCATCGTATGTTAATTGCAAACAGTGTGTTAATCGACGAAATTAGCAAAGAAGTCAACCAAAATCTTGATTATGGAGAAGCACTCTAGAGAGCAATGGAAGTGTTTTGTCTAGGATTGTATTTCATTAGGGTTGTAGGTTAGGTTGTAGAAAGCTAGTCTGGAAGTGTTTTGTCTAGGATGTTAGTGGCTCTTGTTGTGTCCATATTATTCCATCGCTTCTGTAGTACTGTGCCATTGTTACTGCTTAGTGTTATTACTTTTCTCTCTATTTTCTGGTTATTACGTTGCTGGTGTTATCTTTCTGGACTCCTTTGTTGTTACCGCTACACTGTCTCGTTTCATCTTATTGTGCCGAGGGTCTATCGTTCCTCCGGAGTAGGAGTAAGGTATGCGTACACATTACTCTCCCCAGACCCCACTTGTGGGATTTCACTCGGCTGTTGTTGTTTGTTGTATATGATAGATCCAAATTTCTGTAGTTGATTTTTTCTGCAGTTCTCTCAGATTGAGAAGTCATGTAAGCAATTCCTCTAGTGAAGATTAAGGAGTTATTTTGTTCGCTTTACTTGTCATTTATTGTGAAAATTATCTTGAATTTGTATAGAAACATATTTGACGATGAAGGCAAGAGTCCCATTCAATTTTTGTAATATCTTTTTGTTTTATTGTGGTTGAAAGGAGCTTTGACAAGTGTTAAAAGAGTGGGAGGAGATACAAAGAAATTTCCCATAATTATGGGTTGCACCATACTTGTTTACCCTAGTTATTAATGAGCTAATCAATAGTATACAAGATAGGATTCCATCGTATGTTAATTGCAAACAGTGTGTTAATCGACGAAATTAGCAAAGAAGTCAACCAAAATCTTGATTATGGAGAAGCACTCTAGAGAGCAATGGAAGTGTTTTGTCTAGGATTGTATTTCATTAGGGTTGTAGGTTAGGTTGTAGAAAGCTAGTCTGGAAGTGTTTTGTCTAGGATGTTAGTGGCTCTTGTTGTGTCCATATTATTCCATCGCTTCTGTAGTACTGTGCCATTGTTACTGCTTAGTGTTATTACTTTTCTCTCTATTTTCTGGTTATTACGTTGCTGGTGTTATCTTTCTGGACTCCTTTGTTGTTACCGCTACACTGTCTCGTTTCATCTTATTGTGCCGAGGGTCTATCGTTCCTCCGGAGTAGGAGTAAGGTATGCGTACACATTACTCTCCCCAGACCCCACTTGTGGGATTTCACTCGGCTGTTGTTGTTTGTTGTATATGATAGATCCAAATTTCTGTAGTTGATTTTTTCTGCAGTTCTCTCAGATTGAGAAGTCATGTAAGCAATTCCTCTAGTGAAGATTAAGGAGTTATTTTGTTCGCTTTACTTGTCATTTATTGTGAAAATTATCTTGAATTTGTATAGAAACATATTTGACGATGAAGGCAAGAGTCCCATTCAATTTTTGTAATATCTTTTTGTTTTATTGTGGTTGAAAGGAGCTTTGACAAGTGTTAAAAGAGTGGGAGGAGATACAAAGAAATTTCCCATAATTATGGGTTGCACCATACTTGTTTACCCTAGTTATTAATGAGCTAATCAATAGTATACAAGATAGGATTCCATCGTATGTTAATTGCAAACAGTGTGTTAATCGACGAAATTAGCAAAGAAGTCAACCAAAATCTTGATTATGGAGAAGCACTCTAGGAATTAGGATAAGTAGAAGTAACAAAAAAATAAATATACACCACAAATTTAGCCAGCATAAGAAGAATGATATAAGGTGAAATAAGGTGCATTGTGTTGCCTAAATGCAGTCAATTCAAATAGATGAAGCTGTAAGACAATTAGAAAAGGATGACTGGAATGGAGAAGTGCTACAACAATGTTATGTGATAAGAGTTTACCTGCCAAAGTAAAAGGTAAGTTCTACAAAACGTCATAAGACCTGCAGTGTTATATGGAAGTGAATGTTTGGTCTCCAAGTCACAACGTGCCCACATATTGAGTACCCTTGTTATTTGTACATTAGGTCTTCGTCCTGGGTATGTACACTTACATTAGGTCCTCGTCCTTGGTACACTTGCATTACATCTGGTGTTTGATAAGAGTCTTTTCAGTTCAGGTATGTATATTATGTTTATATGTAGCGATGACTAGTTGGATAAGGCCTAATTTGTGCTAAAAGACGAATTATTGAGTACAGAATGAAACAAGCCAAATAGAAATGGTTATTGAGGATTCATAAAACTAACCCCAACTAGTTTGGGACTGAGGCACTAGTAGTTGTTGTGGTACAATTGCTTTCCTTACTCTAGCCTTTCGCAGGTCAGTCAGTACATAACAGGAGGTCTTGAAAGAGCCCGAGATGGTCTTACTGAAGCTGCTGCCTTAAGGGAAAAGCACTTGCTGGGAACTAGTGTTAGCCGAAGAGTTGCTGCAGCAGCTGCTTCTGCCGTAATTATTCTGTCTTTTTTTGTGATCTAAAGTTTGTACTTTGTATAACATCTAAATGGTAGAGAATGACCAGCTGGCTTATGATATGTTTGGTGGTATATAGGCAGAAAATGCAGCTGCTGCTGGCGAAAGCAGTTTCAGATCTTTCATGCTCTCTGTGCAACGTTGTGGAAGCAGTGTGGCTATTTTGCAGCAAGTGGGTTGGTTTGAACTGTAATTAGATTATTTTTTATGCTTCTTGAAACACTCAATTGCAACTAAAGTCTTGCTTTTCTTCAGTATTTTGTGAACTCCTTATCGCGGCTTTTGCTTCCTGTGGATGGTGCTCATGCTGCTTCCAGTGAAGAAATGGCAACAGCTATGTCTCGTGCAGAGAATGTTGCCTGTAAGGGGCTTCAACAGTGCATTGAAACTGTCATGGCTGAGGTTTGTGCTTCATAATATATGCTTTGGTGTATAGGCTTGATATGTGCTATATGTGGACACCTTATCCTCCCTAGGCAAAACATCCTATTGATCACTTTTACCAACTATTTTAAATTTTCCTGTTCTTGTGTATGTGCTCTCAAACCAGCATTTTGTTTGACACCGTGTTTCCCCTTCTTTGACTGTTATCAGGTGGAAAGGCTACTGTCAACCGAGCAAAAAGCAACAGATTATCGATCACCTGATGATGGCATTATCCCCGACCATAGGCCAACAAGTGCTTGTGCATGGTGAATCTTTATATATATTAGTTACAAGATGCATATATGTTAATCTGGGGTCTTTTATATTGCTCCCATTCAGAAGCAGAAAAATATCATATTCTTGACACAAAAAATACAAACTTTCAGTTGACCTTATCTCTGAAATTGATGTCCGTTTCTATCTATATTTACTTTCCTCATTTATCCTGTGCTGATAATATCTCGATTGACCAGTGTTGTTGCATATCTTTCTCGTGTTCTTGAGTCGGCATTCACTGGATTGGAAGGGCTCAACAAACAAGCGTTCCTGACTGAATTGGTATGTTAATGTTCTTCTTGCTGCTAATGCTCTTATTCTTTGTCCAACCCCTTGATGTTGGAACTATTCTCATAATTATCTGTCAAGTCTAACTTTCTTCTTGAAATTGCCCGGTCCAATGTTGTTTCTAGACGTATGACAATTGATCCTTGCCCCAATCAGCTATTTTTGTAGTTTCAAGGAATTCTGTTTTTGGAAATTGTTCAGTAGCTTTTTTGAATTGGCATAATCTACTTTAATGACATTAAACATGCCCTAGCGTGTAAGTTGTAACTCTCAGACTCACCAATTGTTTGAATTGATCTTGCTAAGGGTGCCTCCATACATTTGTTATATGAATGCTGGGATGAAACTAAAATTTTGGCTCTCGCATCCATTTAGTGCTATGCTTTTCTGTTGTATCTGACAGTTCACCAATGTTCGAATTATCTACAACTGTTTTTTGATTCCGTATTTAGTATTCTTTGAATCAGAATTTCTAGTATTGACACTGCGTTTTTCTATGTTTAAAATCTTTTATAGGGGAATCGCTTGCACAAAGCGTTGCTTAACCATTGGCAAAAGCTCACTTTCAATCCTAGGTAATTCCTTTCTCTTATGAAAATATTTCATAGTTATTATTGTTATTATTATTATTATGAAAATATTTCATAGTTAAATCTTCTTTGGGAGCCAAATAAAAGGTTAACCATGATATAATTAGGCAATGTAATGTAATCAGGCACAGATCTTTATGCAAGAGAAAGATCCCACTAAAGACAATATATGTTGGAATTGTGGTGATTCAAGACTGATCCCCAGAAATTGTGATAAAAATGTAGAAGAATAGAGAAAAAGAAAAAAGAAGTCCAACAAAAAATCAAAAAATTTTAAAATGCTAGTTTAGCTAATGAGAAGGGTGATGTTGATGTTCTTTTTGTGCCAATTCATAGCACAGATCAAATTATGATTTGCATTTGCTCAAAGTTGCTTCATCTATTTATTATGTTACTGTTAATTGACATAATTTCTCTCTGACTTGTGCAGTGGAGGGTTGCGTTTGAAGCGCGATATAACAGAATATGGCGAGTTTGTTCGTAGTTTCAATGCCCCCCAGATTGATGAGAAATTTGAACAGCTCGGAATGTAAGTTGCAAGTGTACTGAAAATTGTAGGCCTTATACAAAATATATTCTCCCCTAATGATTCCTGTCTTTTGCTTCAGCATCGCAAATGTGTTTATTGTTGCTCCTGAAAGTCTTGGCCCGCTGTTTGAGGGAACTCCAAGCATTAAGAAAGATGCTCAAAGGTAACTAAGATGTTGACATATTCTTGTACACTGTGTGCACAAATCTACATTGTGCTTCCTGCAGATCTCTCACATGATTACTTCTATGACATATGTTCTTTGTCACCCGCAAGGGGTGGCTGAGTGGGTTGGGTGAGTGGTTTCCCACATGGAAGACCTGGAATCGATTCCCCTCACCAGAAGCCTCCTCAGTCAGAGCTCGTCGCACCGGGCTTGCCTAGTGCGGTTTAAATCTCCTGTGTGATTTGCGAGCTGTTGCATAGTGAGCATGTTACCCGGTGCGCACCCGAAAGATAGTGGCTGCGGGTTTCCCCGTGGAGTTTTCCAAAAAAGGAAAAAATTATGTTCTTTGTCATGTTATGCATGTGTTTAAGTGAAATGTCCACCACAGTTTTTAATAACCAAAAATCTGTTTTATGATTAGTAGACACCAAAAAGGTTGAATGACTTGTATTCCGTATATGGTTGTGAGAAGGGACAGTTTTTTGAGTTCTTTTTTACTTTGTTTTTCAACCTAGGATAACATTTCTTGTGTCTGCAAACTCAGGTTTATTCAACTTCGCGACGATTACAAGAGTGCAAAACTTGCGTCAAGGCTCAGCTCCTTGTGGAATTAGCTTAGTTTGGATCAGAAATTACACTCTGAAAGAAGTTAAGAAATAATATACTGCTGATAGCATAGAATATAGATAGAGTTGACGTTTATATGGCAAGGCTCGTCCATCTCAAACTGGAACTTTTTATTCCTGAGCTGGAAGATTTGGGGAAGCTTTTGCTAATTTAGAGGTAGTTCATCTTAGTTCTAAGTTATATGAACCTCTTTCCTGGATTACTTTTTGTTGTTTAAGTTTTTGAAACCTGCAAAAGTTTCTGATGTGCTATACTGTTAATAATTGACGAGAAAGATATATCGGGTAGACTTAATACTGTAAATTTAGAGGTGGTTAATGGTCATGTTAGTTAATTACTTCCCAACTCTCACCATTACTGCGATGATTCCATTTTCAACACATGAAAGCTTAGGAATTCATACTTAAATATTTTTTATGGAAATATCAAAGATGTAAAGGGTTGGAAATGTCCAACTCTCATGTAAGATTTGAGGAGGTAACGTTGCATATCTGATTCCTTCATATATTCATTTTTTTGGATTCTAATATACAAGATAAATTGTACAATCTTTTTGTTTGTTTTCTTAAACCACAATAGTCAAAATAGAGAAATGCCTATTTTCTTGCAAATACTAAATGATTTTAATTTTTCTAAGAAGATATCGAGTTAAGAAGAAACTAATGTATGCAGAGTATACCAAACATAGAGCGCATAAAATAAAGTGGCATCAGATATATAACTAATAAATCTCGTAAAATGATGCGGCTGCTGATATGCTAGCTTATTTTGGGAAGTGATTATTTTAAAAACTCATCCAAGGCGTATTTACGGAAGTAGCAGGGAACTTGACCGTACTTTCGAAAAAAACAGTTTGTGTTTGACTAAACAATTTGAAAAACGCTTTTAAAAAATAATTTGTGTTTGGCCAAACTTTTCAAAAAATGTCTTTTAAGTGTGAAATTACGAATAAAGACATGACGAGATTTGCTTAATAGTTAATGTTATATAATTAGATAAATAATCACAAATATCTATTATTAAAGGTAATAATTAGTTTTTTATTTGGTTTATGTAAAGTATAAAAATAAAATTGAAAAGTATTTTATCCTTTCAAGATAATTTCAATATATCAAAAAATCATTCAATAAATATGAAAGTTCATCTCAAAAGTCATTATATATTATTTAATAGTTTGTTATTTTGGTATATATAGTATTTTGCTAAGGGTATTTTTGGTAGAAAGAAAAGTTAAAACTGCTTTTGCTTCTAGAGAGAAACTATTTTTTTCTGATTCTAGCCAAAAAATACTCCCCTCCCCCAAATAAAGCTTGGCCAAACACCTTAAATTGATAAAAAAGCACTTTTTTAAATTAAAAAAAATTACTTTTGGCTTGAGGAGAAACTTAGTGAAACATGCTATTAGATACTTACAGGTAATAACTTTATCGATAGTGAGAATTTTGTAGTCAATAAATTTGCCTTCAGGGGCGTATGAAGTGTATTACTGACAGGTTGAATTGAACCAATAACTTTTGACCCAAATAGTAGATATGAAGCCATAATTTTAAAAATATAATGAGTTCAATATTTAAAATCTTAAAAGATGATCTCATTGAGATTAAATTTTGGATCCGCCTCTGATTACCTTAGTAACCTTCACCACATCAATTCAAGCAATGCCAGTCCAAAGACTAAATCTCTTACCTTTCTAACACATCAATAATTGCATTGCTCTTCTGCCGTCGCCAATATAACATTATTGCTAACCGCTTTAAATTGGAGCCTAATGTGTCAAGAATGATATACTTCATTGAAACATCTATCTATGCAGGGACCTAGAAAGTAATGTTGCATCTCTTATTGATGAGGGATTGTATTTATTTATTACCTCTAGGAATTTAAACTCAATTATTAAACTTTTAAAAAATATGTCTCAACCTGAATCAGAAAAGACGTGTCTTTTAATATTCTTTACAAACTACAAACGTTTCAAACCCAAAATCTTCATGCCTTATATTTATCTTCTCCACATCAATCGGAATCTATCCCATTGATTGCGCAACATCAGTATCAGTATGAAATAAAATATTACGTACTTTTCATTCTCGGCGAATGGTTTGAATAAATCGAAGAAATTGGCGAGTAAGAGCAAAAAATAGGTAATTTAATCAAATTTTTATGTCGGTTATTCTCTGCTCTGGCTAACAATTCGTTTCCCTTCAATATGAAAAGTTTTTTTCTTTCAAAATTCGTATAAATATACGTTACTCTATAAGTATTATATAGAGATCAATATCTGAATTGGTTCAATTTAAAACGCCGAGTTCTATGTCTTCTGATGACCGTGCAACGAATCCTTACGTTGATTTTACTGCTTTGGCCAAGAATTCATCTTCTTTCAACACATATTTTAATTTCTTTCTTTATTTGCAAAAATATATCGGATATTAGACATTGTATTTTTGAATCGGTTTAATGTTTATTTGTTTTAGTAAAAAATAATTGGAATTGATCTTTCTGTGGAACAATTGTTTGGAACTGGAGCGTTTGGATTTTGGAGCAACCTCATCAGCATCAGTACTTGCAACTTCTTTTGGAAATTCAATGTCTTTTGGCGGTAAAAACTTGAATATAACTAGATGATTTTTTAGTTTCTTAGTGATTTGGAATCAGTATTTTTATGCTTTGTATTGGCAATGTTAGATTTCATGAGTCATGTTGAAGACTCAATTAAGAAACTCAAAAGTTATTTCTACTATCTTGAGCTAGTTTTTCCGTGAATTTTGATAATATATATAGCCAAAAAAATTCTTCTCCGGTCGACTTATATAGTACACATGGTATGCAATGAAAAACTTCAAATGTGGTTATTTATATTTATCAAATTTGATTGCGAAATTAGGAAAGAATTCTGTAGGAATCTTTTTTTCTTTATCTTATTGCTAAGGAGTTCTTGTGGTGGCAGAAAAATTGGTAGGAAAAGGCTGTCCCGATAAAGGTTACAGCTAAATTTAAGCAGAGGCCTCCATCTTATTAATTCTCTGACATTATTCCAATATTCAAAAGCTTTAGGAAGTTTTACGTTTCAAAATAATACGTTCTTTTGGTTAATTACATCCTTGTCTCCAGAAAGTTTTTGCATTAGAAGCATAGTGACTGTGAGCTTTAGTAATTAATGTGATTCAGTCATACAATAGTAGTTCTTGCTTGAGCTTCCTATTAGCGTATAATGATAATGCTAGCTGCACTTTTCAAATTAATGATAGTGCTTTGTTTTATATATGATATTGTGTTTTGTGATTTAAGATCCTCACATTTTAGTAGGAAGAAACAAAAAAAAAAAATATGTTCTAGGAAATTCCTATTCCAGAGAAGCCAACATAGAGATGGGATTAGTATACTACACCATCAGTTTATCTTCCTTTCTTTTGTTTTGTTTGCTTCTATATTTAACTTTTTTTTAGTATTTTGACTGTTCAAGTCATGTAGTTTTTTTTTGTTGAATCTGTTGATGAGATTTTGAGACATTTTAGTTGTTTAGTACTATATATATGCAATCTATTTATCTTCTTTTTCTTTATGATATGCATGCCTTGATTTCTTTATTCACTTCTTTCATTGACCAGAGAACTAATGCTAAAATTCCAATGATAACCTGCAGATTGAAAACACATTGTGGTCAGCAATTTGAAAAGCTTAAAATTCTCAATTATTTAAACTCGCCAAGAGCAACGTACCTCGAGCAGTGATGAATGCAATTCCGAAGATATCATCAGCTGTTTGTAAACAATTTTGGTCTATCAGTGGAAACAATTTTAAGCCTTCTTCCCCATTTGTACCAGTGTTGCTAAGGATCATATGGATAAAATTTCGTAGTTTCCTCAATCTTTTTTGTCCCTTTCCCTACTTTTCTATTTATCTTATTGTAAGATATATAAAAGTTTCAATTGTTATTACTCCAACCTTTTCTATCATGTATAGTGAAAAGTCTAAAAGTCTTCTCCAATCTTTCATATCCCTGATAAGATTTTTCAAGGTCTGTTAATAAATTATAATGCTTGTTATAAGAAAAATCAAATTATGGTGTATGTCTACTCTTCCTCCATGATCTTCTCAAATGCTTAATGACATATTCAATGACATATTTCTATGCTTAATGACATATTCAATGACATATTTTTCTTCACTTTTCATGCCTATATAAAAGCCTTGTAATAGATACGAAAATACACACAATTGAAGAAGAAAATCTCTTCATTCTCTCTATCTCTATTTCTTGTTCATGTTTTACTAAATTGCTTTTATTTCATAACAACATGTCTTGTTCATATTTTACTAAATTACTTTTATTTTATAACACGTTATCAGCACGAATTGCTTATTTCATGATCTTCTACGTCAAGACTGTGTAAATTACAAGCAGACAATGAGATCAAGTACAATGAAAAATGTCTTGGATGATAATACAAAGATAAATTTTACATCCATCTAAACTCATTCATACTTTCATATCTTTGCATTAACTTTATGTGAAGTGTTTAGTTAAAATATTTTTTTCAATTGTATCCAGTGAAATAAAGAATTGAAAAGTTATTTCTTTATTTACTACATCTCTTATAGGACAAAGATAATATTCCAATATATATATATATATATATATGTTCTGACCGTTTACATACTATGATAGATAATTATTAAGGTAATTTAGTAATAATATTTTTACCATCACGTGGTGTATTTCATTGAAAGCAAAATTATCAAATATGTAGGCGATTTTACAGTACCTTACAAATTTGGCATTCAAATATACAATCAATATAAACTCATTATAGTTATAATTTATAATAGTCACGGTTATACATTAAGCCTTAAATATTTTTGCTGGAAACATAAGGCTCATTCCTCCGTATTAGATTTTTTTGGTGAAGTTCTTATAGTCTTTGAAATATAAGTGGTTATAGGTTATCTGCACCATTCTCCTAATTAATTTATTAAAATATAAAAGTGATTGTATCATTTAAAAAAACATAACTAGCATTTTTGTTGCAAGGAACTGTTTCAAGATTGAAATAGTTATATATGTCTTCTTGAAAGTTAATTTATTTATGCCTATAATTATGAAGTAATAATATTTTAAAGGCTCGAGTGCGAGTCCTAGTGAATTTTGGCCTATTATGCCAAAGATTGAGGGTAAGACGATGGGTTCAAGTCCCAACGCACTATATTGATGAAAAGACATTGGATTCAAGTTCCAACGCATTATGGCCTAGCATGCCTTTATATGAGTAAGACGTTGGGTTTGAGTCCTAATGCACCATATTAATAATAATAATAATAATAATAATAATAATAATAATAATAATAATAATAATAATAATAATAATAATAATAATAATAATAATAATAATAATAATAATAACTAAAGAAAAATAATGTATTTTTCATGAAAAAGCATGAAGCTTGTCTCATTTGATTTGCTCCATTCTTGAAGTGAATGTGATAGCAGTGCATGATAAGTCTAAATAAAGACAAGTGGTTGACCAATGAATGTGGGCGTGCGAAAGACCAAAATAATAATAGTTATCACTATGGTAATTATAAAAGGGAGAACAAGACAATGTTTACCATTAAATTGGTATGAGAAAAATAAAAAAATAAAGCACATTGTATGATTATACTCCATTCTTTGAAGAGAATGTGACTTGTGATAATCATTGAGAATGCGTACTCATTCCTGAAAGTGAATGTGAAAATATATATGTGATAAAGATTATGCTTAATAATGTACTTGTGCATGGTTGGATAAATACTACAACTCACCACTAAGGGAGGTTTGAGACAAAGAAAGATAATAAATATTACTGTGTAGTTATATGAATATATCATTGGTCGCATACATGTGATACGCTAAAATATTTTGTCAAGCCTTATGAAAGTTATTAAAAGCAAAATTAAAGCAAGAAATTATTTTACTTATGATGATTTTGAACATGACAATTATTATGATATGATTCTCTTTGTGAAGGAGACATTCATTATATGGATGGTGTGACAAAAGATCTTGTAGTACAAAAGCAGTTAAGAGCTCTGAAAGAACTAACTTGCTACTACCCGGATAAATAAAATTATTCATGACATTAATATTGTAGTAAGTCTCAAAAGAAATATTTTAATTTACAAATATATTAGCCAACGTAGTTGGCATATTGAGACTATAAATGAAAAGAAGATTGAATATCTTTATATTACTGTAATCATACCTGGTAAATATGAAAGGTTACCTGACTTTTCTTCTATTTGTACTACACAAGTATAAGCATGATGATGCAATCACAAGCCACAAATAAACTAGAGGTTTACTGAAATAAATATTAGTTGGCATGACCGGTTGACCATCTCGGTTCAATTATGATGCGAAAAATTAATTGAGAATTATATTGGCATATATTGAAGAAATATAAGATTCTTCAAGAATTCTCTTCTGCTGCTTATTCTCATGATATACCAGTTAAGGTTGGGATTGAATCCCTTGATTTATAGAACGAATAAAGGTGATAAATATATGGGCACAGTCACCTTTCATGTGGACCATTTACTTTTGCAAGATTTTAATAGATGCATATATTCTATGGTCACATGTGCATTTGTTATCAACTTGCAGTTTGGCTTTTGCATGCTCAAATTATTAGATCACGATTCCAGAATATAAATTATGATGATTTATCTTGATAATACTAGTTTAAATCTAAGTTGGTTTAACAGAAATTGTATGCCTCCAATTATATCTAAACCATTGGTTATGAGAACAAAATTGCCAAAATAAAATTTGGTATGTGATGTATTATGTAATATACAACAGCACTTGTACGCATCTAGCCAAGTTATGATAAGTTCTCCCTATCACAATCGGTTCAGGGTCAGGAACCAAATAATTTCCATCTAGAAATATAAATGTGCTATATGATTTAATTGTTCCACCGTAATTCACAAAGATGGATCCCCAAATAAGGCTAGGGATATGTGTTGGTGATCCCAACAATAGGGGGAGAAAATAGGTAGCTGAAAAAGTAATGCATGTAATGAATTATTATGAGTACATCTATATTCTCGTACGAGAAAATGTGAACTTGAAGTTCAAGTGATAATTCATTTGCAAAATATTGCCAGACGTATTTGCTGACCCAAAGCTAAATATCATATTCAGCTGCTAATGCTCCAAATAAAATAAAGTTCATAATGAATAGAGTCCATGGCATGCATGAAGCATAATAGACTAATCGGTTCCAAAGATAAAACTCCTTGAAGAAGGAGAGGAGCAAATGTTCAAGATGGTCATAATAAGGAGGCAAGTGCTTTAGAAGAGCACCACGACATAATACTTCATAAGACCTCATGGGAGAGGCTCAGGTACCTGAAAATAATAAGATACAGAGATCTCAATAAGTTATGTCTTTATTGGGTAATAGTAGAACCGATATAAAATGATCGTCGGCGATATTGTTAATATAATGTAGCACTCAATATTATTAATATTGACGAGGATCTTGAGCTCAAATTTGTCATAAAATTTGGACAGATAAATGATTGGCCAAATGAAAAATACGCAATGAAAATTGATTTCACCTGAAAAATATAAAGTTGGAGATAGTCCCAACACCTGAAAGTATAAAGTCAGTGAAAGTATAAATGTGTTCTTGTGCGGAAAAGAAAAAGTCAAGTCGATAGACATAAAGACGACTTGTGTCACAAGAAGATTTGTAAATATCCTGGCATTGATTATATAGAGACATGTTCTCCTGTGGTGGATGTCGCCATTTCAGGTTTTAATCTGCAATACAAGAAAAATGTGATATGCGTATAATGGAAATCATTGAAGGATTTAAATTGTTCTGAAGCATATTAAGGTTTCCAAAATATTTATTAAATAAAGTTTCAAAAATCCTTATACGGATTGAAACAATCAGGGCGCATGTGGTATAATCGCCTGAGTGAGTACTTGTTAAAAGAAGGGTACAATAATGATTCAATTTGTCCTTGTGTCTTTATAAAAAGATCCGGATCTAAATTTATTATAATCGTCATGTATGTTGATGATTTAAATAACATTGGAACTCCTAGGGAGCTTCCTAAAGCAATAGACTATTTAAATAAGGAATTTGAAATGAAAGGTCTTGGAAAGACAAAATTTTGTCTTGGTCTACAAATTGAGTATATGAAAAATGGAATTTTTGTCCATCAATCAGCATACACTAAAAAGATTTTAAAGCGATTCTATATGGATAAAGCACATCCATTGAGTACCCGGATGGTTGTGAGATCACTCGATATAAATAAAGATCTATTTCGACCTCATGAAAATAATGAAGAGTTTCTTGGTCCCAAAGTACCATATCTTAGTGCAATTGGTGCACTAATGTATCTTTCTAACATTACAATGTCTGACATAACTTTTTCAGTTAATGTCTTAACAAGATATAGCTCTACTACTACAAGGAGACATTGGAATGGAATCAAACAAATATTGCGGTATCTAAAAGGGACTACCGATATGGGATTATTTTATGGCAATGATTGCAGTCCCGATCTTGTTGGTTATGCCGATGCTGGGTATTTATCTGACCCACACAAGGCTCAATCTCAAACAGGCTATGTGTTTATATATGGAGGCACTGCCATATCTTGGCGATCGACTAAACAATCAATCATGGCTACTTCATCTAATCATGCTGAGATAATTACTATTCATGAAGCAAGTAGAGAATGTGTATGGTTGAGGTCTATAATACACCTTATTCGAGACAAATGTGGTTTGAAGTGTGACAAACTACCCACAATTTTGTATGAAGACAATGCAACATGCAAAGCCCAATTGAAGGGAGGATTCATAAAAGGGGATAGGACAAAGCACATTTCACCAAAGTTATTTTTCACACACGATCTTCAAAAGAATGGTGATATCAATGTGCAACAGATCCGTTCAAGTGATAATATGACTGATTTGTTCACCAAATCTCTACCGACGTCAACCTTCAAAAAACAAGTGTACAAGATTGGGATGTGAAGACTCAAGGATGTGAATTGATGCTCTCATCAAGGGGAGTTAATACGCGTTGTACTCTTTTTTCCCTTACAAGGTTTTGTCCCACTAGGTTTTTCTTGCAAGGTTTTTAACGAGGCAACCAAAAGGCGTATTTCTAAACATGTGTACTCTTTTTCCTTCACTAGGATATTTTTTCCATAGGGTTTTTTCCTAATAAGGTTTTAACGAGGCACATTATCTATGGACATCCAAGGGGGAGTGTTATAAGAAAAATCAAATTATGGTGGATGTCTTCTCTTCCTCCATGATCTTCTCAAATGCTTAATAACATATTCAATGACATATTTCTATGCTTAATGACATATTCAGTGATATATTTTTCCTCACTTTCATGCCTATATAAAGGCCTTGTAATAGATAGAAAAATACACACAATTGAAGAAGAAAATCTCTTCTTTCTCTCTATCTCCATTTCTTGTTCATGTTTTACTAAATTGTTTTTATTTCATAACAACATGTCTTGTTCATATTTTACTAAATTACTTTTATTTTATAACAATGCTATTCTTTTTGCCATTTTTCCTCATTATTTTCATTCCACTCATGTTTAAAAAACTCAAAAGTCACTATTAAAGAAATATCCATTTTCCCCCAAAAGTCAAAACCCCTAGAATTCTCCTACACTAATGTATGTGCTGATAAGTCAATCAATTTCATTATACTTAAAACTTTATTCTGTAGTTATTGTTGCTTGATGGAGGAGTATGTTAGTAATGTAAATTTTATTGTTGAAATGGGGGCAGTTGGGACTATGACTATACTAGGAAAGATTGATAAATTATTTTTATCAAATGGGATATTTATGATACTTCTATCCGGTCAAGAAGGAAATGCAAATTACTCTTAATAATAACCTATTACAGCTACTTCATTCTTTTATTTACCTGTTACGTTATTCCAAATTTTCATCAGCATGGTCTTATCCTTTTTATTTTTTGCTGAAATTCTTGGTCTTCTCTAAAGATGCGAAACTTTGGTTCCAATTAATATTATTATAATTTCTGATGTTCTTTAAATCATATGTTCATGTTTATGGTCACGAATGCCTTTGCTTTCACTTCAGAGTAAATGGTGCTTCTCCTACAAATTTGCTTCCACATATTGCTTCTCCTACAATGTATTTATCTGATGTCCCCTTTTGTTTAAAGTCATAATTTTTTAATATTTGAGTATTAGAAAAAGAAGTTTGTAAATTCAATGAAGTTTCTTATGATCGCGCGAAGCGTAGACAATTCCACTAGTCTTAATATAACTGAGAGACTTTACTTGACTAGACAATTATCGTTCATGCAATTGTGGAATTAAAACATCTTTCGATCATTCTCCTTAAATACTTGATTTGAAAGCCCAATAAGTTATTAGACAATAACATGTTTGGCCATGCTTCTAAAATCAACTTATTTTGAAAAATACTTTATTATTTTTTGTGAGAAGCAGTTTGTGTTTATCTAATAAGTTTAAAAAACACTTTTTTGAGCAACAATTAATGTTTGACCAAGCTATTTTCCTCAAAAATGCTTTTCAAAAAGTGCTTTTGAGAAGAAACTACTTTATTTCACTTCTCAAAAAATGCTTCTGCTTCTATTGAAAAGACTTTTCCTTCTAAAAACTTGACCAAACACCTTAACTTTGGAGGAAAAAGTACTTTTGGCTATAAAAAAAACACTTCTTGCAAAAAAAAAAGCACGGCCAAACAGGCTATAATTATAGTATCATGTGATAATGTTGCACAAATTTCCTTTGTTTCTTAATCTGATTTTCAAGAAGTTCAGATTTTCAACCCGAAATAGAAACCACATCTCCTACATCCTAGTTTAACTCAACTTTACGCAAATGATGAATAAGATTTACAATTATCAGGTTCGAGAAGAAAATAGTTACTGGAGAATAGTCATGTGGCTGGCGTAGGATGGTGAGGGAATTGGGGGGGGGGGGGGGGGGGCAAGAGGCTAGTAACCTTCTTCTTGGCAATAAAAGACTCAGAACACAGGGAATGTCATAAGTGACATCTTATACATTGAAAACCACATATTGCTCCAGTTTGGAAGAACTGAGACGAGTAAATTGTCGCGAAAATAGATTTGCAAAGCCAATAGAACATATAAATCCTTTGCCTTGGGAGGAAATCCAGCAGGCCGTGAAACGAGAAAGTGGTCATTGTGTTTCAATCAAACCAGTTCTATGCCTACTTCTTTCACTGAATCAATAACTGCTTTGACCTTTCCATGGTATCTTTGCTCTCTCTTAAAGAAAACAGATATGGCGGGAATACCTTTAGCCTGCAATCGCTCTCCTAACAACTTACCGATTTTTGCAGCAGCAGCAACATCTCTAGTATTTTCTTTTCCTTCTACCATGGCAAGCCTTAAGCCTTTCTCTTGTGTGCTTGCAGAAGCAGCCACTGTTGCAGTTGGTGTGTGAACTACTTGAGCATTTACATACTTGTTTGTGAAGTGCATCCTCAGCACGTAAGGTTTGAGATACTTTGTCACTCTGTCTGGTCTAATTGGGGGGGGAATCACCATTCTGCTAGAAGTAACAAAGACATCAAAAGAAGTATCATCAAGGAAGTTAACTCAAAAGAAAAAAAGGGCAGCCCGGTGCACTAAGCTCCCGCTATGTGCGAGATCCGGGGAAGGGCCGGACCACAAGGGTCTATTGTACATGGCTTTAACCTGCATTTCTGCAAGAGGCTGTTTCCACGGCTCGAACCCGTGACCTCCTGATCACATGGCAGCAACTTTATCCGTTACGCCAAGGCTCCCCTTCCATCAAAGAAGTTAAATGAAATATCAAAAAATCTTAGATAGAGCTCAACATTCAGGGAGTACTTCTCATCATCAAGAAATGCAATTTTGTATCTTACACTAGAGCTAACAATAACTACTAATCCTAAAAGATAGCTAAGGGAGTACAAATCCATCATTTATGAGATGGCTTCATAGACCATCCGTTCCAAATCCAGCAATGGAAGAGTTATTTAGCAGATAATAGATATATACAACTTGACAGATAATTTACCATTTTGAGTTTCAAGGACTTAAAGTCTCTTTTTATATAGTCGATCTATCTGTAATTCATGTCCTCTAAAATCAGTGCTCTTCTTAAATTTCATTGAAAACTAATTCCTGATTTCCACATTGAACGAGGCAATCTTCCGTTTAATACCTTTTATAATTACATGGAAAGCAACAGGAAAGGTGAAGATGGACCTGAGATATAGCAAGTGTGGCTGGAAACGGCAGTTAGCAAGTAAACATGACGGTGGGCCAAGGTACAGACTGGTGTAAGTCAACAGAAAGGATACGATTGCAATGAATTGATAGCTGAGGTGCATGGCTATTGGGGCAAAACGTGGAATAGGATAAAGAATTGCACAGGCAAACATGGTAATTGTCACCATTTCCAGAAAGGTGGAATGGCTTCTTTTTTACTCTACGAGGAAATAAACAGTAAAATAGCCGTCACCTCCCCCCCCCCCCCCCCCCCCCAAAAAAAAAAAAGTATCACTTCCGAAGGCGAAACATTGGGATGAATTTTGAAGAAACAGCTTTTTCCTTGATAAGTAATAAGGATTTTATTAACGCATCCAGCAAAAAAAGAAATGCTGGAATGTAATTACAAAAAGTGCATTAACACTTCATATCGTGTAATGTACTCAGTAGGTGTAACATGGCTTCAACATCATTTACATTTGCCACATTACACCAAGACGAAACAACTAATTTTTACTCATAAAAGTTGGTTTTAAGCCATTAAAACCCATCTTTTGTTAAGTTTAATAAGAGACTTTGTTTTAATTTTTCCAAATTTTAAGCTTAATACTTTATAGATTCCTCAATGATTACAGCTTATGGAAAAGATAATGGTGGCAAACTGGTAAACCAATTCCTCTAGCACTGGTAAAGATGGACTCAAGAACACACTGACTCTTGCAAGATATCTAGGCATGGTCGGTTTGGATTTTGAAACTGATTCTGACTCTTCCCGTATTGGGTACTAGATAATTGAGTAGAATTTAATCAACTATTAAGTAACAGTTTGGTTATTCACTAATAAGTGATTATTCTATACACTGGCAGAAATAAACTAAGCATAAGATATAAAAACTGCATACCAAACAGGGCTTTAACATCTCCATCTCCATGAAAACATCATTTTAATGCTTTACTTCCTCCTCAAACACTCATCTATAGCAAATACCAAATTCATGCTTCCTACGAATTCTTTCAAATTTTAGCGATTTACTCACAACATTTCACTCGGTTGACCCAAAAACGAAAAGGGTTTTGTTAACCAAGATAGCCCAATTCCAATTACAGTAAAACAAGTTCATGTATAAACATTCCATCAAACAGGTAGCAGGCACTGGTCAATCCTAAACGAAATTTTCCAAGTTGCCTAACACGACATATTTAAGATCTGAAAAGGGTACAGTTTAAATGCTACATATATAGCGAGTAATATTAAAGCAAACCTGAATCAGGTGTGTGTTTGGACGACTCTTTAGATTTTCCTCACTGAAATGCAGCAGAGCAAATATAGAGAAGAGCGCTGTGTCTTTCTTTGAATGCGAGCATAAATATAAGAGACGAAGCATTTGAGGGCTCTTCTTGGGCCGGGTCCAATAAATTTTAAGTAACGAACAAATTGTCTCACTAGAGACAACAGAATACGGATAACAATACAGAGGAAGGTCTTTGGATGGCCCAACAATCAAATATCTACTCCCTCTCAAAGTACAAATAGCATGAGCTAGTCGGTTTCGGACCGGTAATGGAGAATTTGGAAAGTCATTAAAAATATAGTCATTATTTTAATAGAAAAACAGTAAGTTTCAACATAATATAGTCATTATTTTAATAGAAAAACGGTAAGTTTCAACATAATATGTTGGATTATGAATTTTTTGCATAAAAACTTTTGGCATATTATGCTGGAATTCAAACACATTATGAAATTACAGTATATTATATTGGTATCTCATAGGTAAAAAATTACGAAAAAGGATCAGAAATGCCCTTAACGTATTAGAAATGGCTCAAAAATACCCTCCTTCCACCTATGGGTTCAAATTTGCCTTTAATGTTATTTTTAGGCTTAAAAATGCCTATTTAGGAATAGATTGGCTTTCTGAGTTCTGAAAAAATGGCATTTTAATTAAACATGTAGCATTTATTTAGTCTGGAAAAAAGTAAATTTTTTTTATACTAAAAACTGAAAAAAACGAAAATATTTCAGTTTTGATGTAAGAACTAAAATATATAAAAAATAAACTCTGAAAGCATATGGACAAACAATGAAGGAAGAAGAATAGGAAATATTTTTTTTCAGTTTTTACAAAAACATTGCTTTAGAAAATTATTTTTTAATTTTTTTCCAGTTTTTACAAAAATATTGTTTTAGAAAATATTTTTTCAGCTTTTTTAAAAGCAGTTTTTTTTCTAAAAACTGGAAGAAAAAATATTTTCATTTTTTTCAGTTTTTAGAAAAAAAAAATCACTTTTTCCAGACTAAATAAATGCTACATGTTTAATTAAAACGGAAAAGGGTCAGAAATGCCCTTAACGTATTAAAAATGGCTCAAAAATGCCCTCCTTCCACCTATGACTTCAAATTTGCCCTTAATGTTAAAATGTTCATCAATGCCATGTCATTTTTCCGTTAAGAGAGGGGCATTTTTAAGTCTAAAAATAATATTAAGGGCAAATTTGAACCCATAGGTGGAAGGAAGGCATTTTTGAGTCATTTCTAATACGTTAAGGGCATTTCTGACCCTTTTCCGAAAAAATTATAACTCCAGATATCATGCTGATTTTTTTTTGAATTTTTAAGGATATTTTTATTTGATAAAATAATGATTAAATTTCGATTACTTTTAAAATTGTGGCTATTTTTCAATTATACCTCTAAACATAAAATAGTCCCAAAGGTAAAAAAGAAAAAAAGAGGCGGAAAAGATGAGATAACTAATTACTTGACTCATAGATGGAGATGGAGGGAAAGCCCTCCAACTCAAGTACGACATCAAAGTTGATCGCAGTCACTATTTTATCTTTTTACTGTTCCAGCAGTGTTTGGGCCTTTTTCTTATAGCTATAAATTGAATAGGTTCCGAAAATAAACCACCAGTCAACGATAGGTTCGGAAAATAAACTACATCAGTCAACGATATGGTTTCATTATCAAAATAGATGTATTTCTTTGCCTTTTAGCAGATTAGTCACTCGCACGTGTACTTCAAATTATTTTTTACAAAATTTTGAATAATCACTTGAGATTATTAAAACTTATTTTTGAATAACGAATAAACCAAAGGACTTTATATAGCTGATGAAATTAAATAATTTGTCATTAATATTTAATTAGATACAATAAATAAGATAGAAATAAGATTAACCTCCGGTTAAGAAAATAAGGATAAAAAGAGAAAAAAGATAAATACATTACTTGGCTAGGAGAGGTCTCACGTCACCTCTCTATAGGAACAACAACCCAGTATAATTCCACTAGTGGGGTTTGGGGAGGATAGTGTGTACGCAGACCTTACCCCTACCATGAGGTAGAGAGGCTGTTTCTAATAGACCATTACGCAGATCTTACCCCTACCACCCCTACCATGAGGTAGAGAGGCTGTTTCTAATAGACCATTACGCAGACCTTACCCCTACCATGAGGTAGAGAGGCTGTTTCTAATAGACCATTGGCATCCTTCCCTCCAAGAACTCCCCACCTTGCTCTTGGGGTGACTCGAACTCACAACATCTTGGTTGGAAGTGGAGGTTGCTTACCATCGGAGCAACCCCTCTTGTCTTGCATCACCTCTCTATAGATCAAACCTATATATATATATATATATATATATATATATATATATATATATATATATATATATATATATATATGTGCCAAGCCGTGTAAGGCTCTTTAAAGAAAAAAACGGGATCTGTCACACTGCCACATTCTCTAACTTTGCAAAAGATAAAAGAAAAGATCAAGCACAAAACTTTCTAGTTTTTTACATTCTCCAACAAAAGCTATGGACTCCACACCTTTTACGGTCTCAATTCTTGCCCATTGACAGCATACAATATTATACGGGAATCGCATTCACAAGGCTACGAGAAATATAATATGTCAATAATGAACTCAAGGCACTTAAACAAAAGATATATCCATATATAAATCCTTCGTTGAATAAATCATCTGATATTTAATTTAGATATGTTTGAGCAAAAAAAATAAAAGAAGTGAAGAAATGCATGAAGTACTCACTGTTGACTACTCCATGAGCAAATAAAACAGTGAAACTACATTTTTGGTTTAGTTTGTTGAGAATTCACATGAGAATGAAAGTTATTCGTCTTTTTGTAGTTGCAAAAAAGGCAAATACATTTAAACCTCATTGAAGCCGAAGCCTTCTTATAGCGGTAAGTATCGGTAAGCATTTAAACCTTCTTGTAACGGTAAGCATTTATTCCATACAAATTAGCAAAAACATTACTAAGCATTTGTCTTAGAAACTAAAGGGAAAAGTCGCATATGTTAGGAACGCATCCATTAGAATTTAGAAACGGCGGTAAAATTTATTTTTCCTTATTTATCATGTAGCTACAATCAAGGGAAAAGACACAAGTTTGTTAGTGTTTTTTTTTTTTTTGTATTTTCTTTAAGTAAGGTAAAGGGAAATATTGCAAAAAAAAAGGAGAAAAGAGATAAATCTAATTGCTGGTCATTGGGAATGCCACATCAGCTTTTTATTTAAAAACTAATGAATTACCAGCATGAAATAAAACTAAATTACTGCAATTTAAAAAAATTCTTTATGGTTTTAGTTCTATTAGTTGAATAAATTATAGGACATATTTATGTTTTCCGATTGCTCCAACACACTTCGTATAATCAGTTTCATAAAAATAAAAAATAAATTGAAGGCAAAAGAAAAAGTGATATTACTACCACAATGATATTACTAGTAAAAAGGGGGTTGAACATGGGGTTGTTCTTATTTTATTGGAGGAGTAGTAACTTTACATATACAACCACATAGTAACAAATAAATTTTTTTAGAAGTAACAAAAATGATAAAACTTTGTCGTTCTTCATCCTTATTAAAATCATGTTGTCATTAATTATATTCCGACAATTATGAAGCTTTATTTCCTTCCGTACATTAATTAATGTCTAAATTAACAATCATAAAATATTTTATATCCACCATATATCATTATACTTCTCCATTGAAGCACCATCAATAATTTATCTCTTTCTTCTCCATCACTAAAAGAAGAAAGAAAAAATTTACTCACTATAACCACTCTTTACATGTGTGTGATGTGATTCATATATAATTGAGGATATGAAGGTAATCCCATAATAAATATATATGAACACAATCCCAATGTTAATCACACTTCACTCAAAATGTCTACATTTCAAGTAATGGTTAGGTAAAATATTATTTTTGTTTTTAATTTTTGTATGGTTTCACACAAACAACTTTTTTTAGACACGTAAATGTTTTACCTTCTCGCTCATTTTAATCATTTTTATACTTTTAAGTATTATAAAAAAAGACTTTCAGTATCAAGTGTAGATATGTTTTATTTTTTCCTCGATTAGAAATTATAAACTTAACTAAATAATTTTATTAGATTTTTAGGTCTTACAATCTGTATAGGTTTCTAAATTTTTGTCATTTCTTTGATTTTCTGGAAATGGAAAGAAGAGAAAATACTTTTTGAAAAAGTTCATTTTTCTTATTTTTATAATAGGAGGTTTACTTGGACTTATTTTATATTTAAATTTAATAATAACTTCAATGTATAGTCATAAATTCATAATAATATATCTTGCATGATTCAAATGATAATCTAACACTCAGCATCAAGATACGAGTTAGCACGTGAGTTCCATCGAAAAAGATCTTAACAAATAAAAATGTCATTAATTTTAAGAGAAGTAAAGATTTTAATAAACCTGGCCAATTGAGAAATGTAAAATTTATATCCGACCAACATCCACTCACATGAAATAGGGCCTTTCTACATCAAAGCTACAACGCCAAGGATCTTTCTGTCCTAGCGCCAAAATTTCATGCTCGTCTTTTAAACCTGAAAATAACCAAGAATCTCCAAGATATGTTTGTAAAATCTGTGCAACAACGATTGCTACATAAAAAATTCCAAAAAGTACTCACTTTTTCAATTCCTACTACTTGAAAAAACATTATAGGCCGAGTTCAAGGTATTACCATGGCTTTCGCTAACATTTTAGGGAATTTATTTTTTGATATTAGATGGAGAGATATGAAATATGAAGAAAATAAGATGTCAAATGAGAATATGCAAACAGTGATGTTGGTGGAAAAGTCGTGACCCTTATATCTCCTTTAGAAGTCATTTTTCCAGAATGATGAAATTCAAACGCCGTGATCCATTCATATGGGATAAGTGAGTAAAGGAAAAACAAAAATACATATGTATGAACGAAGGAAAGAAAACATAACTTTTAAAAAAGAGATGATGCATCCACTCCATAGAGATGGACAAAAGCTTTGAAGATGACAAATTGTTATTAAAGCCCAATCTGAAAAACATTTTCGGTTGCCTTTTCAACATACATGATGCTGAAATTCCTCACCATTGTGATGAGGCATTAGATTCTATATATAATTGCCACAAGTCCTTTACAATTTTGCCGTTGGGTTCTCTTATGTAAGAAACACGGTTGTTTATTAACAGTAATGACTTTTGAGTAAAATTTTACTCAATATATAGAGGGGGAAACTTAAAATTTTACTCAAAATTTCATTTTCCCTCCATTTCCCATTCACCCTCATTTTAAGAATATTACATCTTAAAAAATAAAACCTCAACAATCCTCCATATGAATGGGGAATCACTATATCACGAAAATATGCATGAAAAACTATGTGATTTACAAGCAAGTATTAATCGCATCTGGATAAACAGGTTTCCCTTTGAACTTTCCATAGTGAACTTATGTCAGATATACTCGATCAATCGGTAGATTTGATATCTTTGAACCGTCAAACTTTGGTGTATACCTAGACAACCATAAGTCACACAATCAACCCTTAACCGTCTTTGGTTCTCATTGTTGTGTTCGTTTCAGCCATGAACACCGCCTGGTTTCATAAGTGCGTAGAGAACTGGCCTTACAAAGTTCTCCTTGAAGCGGCTCACACTTCACACTTAAATAGGTGATTCCTAAACGTGTCATCCTGTAGATACACTATTTGATATACCCCGTATCAAATTTAGAAATCATTAAAAAGCCTTAATGCTTTATCCTTGGTACTGAACATTGTCTCATCACGAGAATGGACTAAAATTTTATTTGACAATGTTGAACCGTCATTAATGACTTTGTTTGATCTCTTTGAACCTAGATCTTGGGATCTCCAGTCTTCTAGGTAGAGTTACCGCCACAATGACTTGTTCTCGGCCATAGCCCCATTCCCCTTGATGATTTCTCAACTACCTCTCTAGTTAGGCCTTTTGTAAGTGGATCCGACACATTATCACTTGACTTTACATAGTCAATTGTGATAATTCCTCTAGAGAGTAATTGCCTAACGGTTTTATGTCTTCGTCGTATATGACGAGATTTACCGTTATACATGACGCTCCCAGCCCTTCCAATTGCCGCTTGACTATCACAATGTATGCATATTGGTGCCAACGGTTTGGGCCAAAATGGAATGTCTTCCAAGAAATTCCGGAGCCATTCAGCTTCTTCACCGGCTTTATCTAAGGCTATGAATTCAGCCTCCATTGTAGAGCGGGCAATACATGTTTGTTTGGACGACTTCCAAGATACCGCTCCTCCACCAATAGTGAATACATATCCACTCGTGGACTTAGAATCAGTTGAACCGGTGATCCAATTTGCATCACAGTATCCCTCAATCACCGCAGGAAAATTACTGTAGTGCAATTCAAAGTTCTGGGTATGTTCTAAATATCCCAAAACTCGTTTCATTGCCATCCAATGAGATTGGCCTGGATTGCTCGTATATCGACTCAGTTTACTTATAGCACAAGCTATGTCTGGTCGTGTACAATTCATGATATACATTAAGCATCCCAATACACGAGCATAATCCAATTGTGATATGCTTTGGCCTTTGTTCTTTGCTAATGCAAGATTCACGTCAATTGGAGTCTTTGCAACTTTAAAGCCCAAGTGCTTGAATTTTTCAAGTACTGTCTTAATATAATGAGATTGTGACAATGCCAGACCTTGAGGAGTCTTATTGATCTTAATTCCCAGAATTAAATCAGCAACTCCCAAGTCTTTCATATCAAACTTGCTATTGAGCATACGCTTAGTAGCATTTATGTTGGCAATGTCATTACTCATTATCAACATATCATCCACATATAGGCAAACAATGACTATGTGATTTGGAACATTTTTAATGTACACGCATTTATCACATTCATTTATCTTAAAACCATTTGACAACATTGTTTGGTCAAATTTCGCATGCCATTGTTTGGGTGCTTGTTTTAGTCCGTAAAGAGACTTAACAAGTCTACATACCTTCTTTTCTTTACCTGGAACCACAAACCCTTCAGGTTGTTCCATGTAAATTTCTTCCTCCAACTCTCCATTTAAGAAGGCCGTCTTAACATCCATTTGATGAATTTCAAGACCATACACTGCAGCTAATGCTACTAACATCCGTATGGACGTAATTCTTGTAACTGGAGAGTATGTATCAAAGTAGTCTAGACCTTCTCGTTGTCTATACCCTTTGACTACGAGCCTTACCTTGAATTTATCAATAGTGCCATCATCTTTGATTTTTCTCTTAAAAATCCATTTAGAACCCAAAGGTTTATTTCCAGGAGGAAGATCAACCAATTCCCATGTATGGTTGTTCAATATGGATTCTATTTCACTATTGACTGCCTCTTTCCAAAACAATGATTCCGAAGAAGTCATAGCTTCTTTAAATGTTTGAGGCTCATTCTCCAATAAGAAAGTCACAAAATCTGGTCCAAATGAAGTAGACGTTCTTTGACGTTTACTACGTCTTGGATTCTCCTGATTACATGTACTTTCTTTTGTTTCTTCCCGAGGTCGTTTAGATCCTTCACCAAACGACTCACATTCCTTTTTATATGGATATATATTTTCAAAAAACTCAGCATTATCTGATTCTATAACCGTATTATTATGAATGTCGGGATTTTCTGATTTATGAACCAGAAATCGATATGCTTTACTATTTGTCGCATATCCTATGAAAACACAATCAACGGTTTTTGGTCCTATCTTTACCCTTTTGGGTTTAGGAACTTGCACTTTTGCCAAACACCCCCACACTTTAAAATAATTCAAGTTGGGCTTCCTTCCTTTCCATTGTTCATAAGGAATGGATTGTGTTTTGCTATGGGGCACTCGATTTAATATTCGATTAGCCGTAAGAATGGCTTCCCCCCACAAGTTCTGTGGCAAACTAGAACTTATCAACAACGCATTCATCATCTCCTTTAATGTGCGATTCTTTCTTTCCGCAATCCCATTAGATTGGGGCGTGTAAGGGGCTGTTGTTTGATGAATAATTCCATATTCTAAACATATTTCTTCAAAAGGAGATTCATATTCACCACCCCTATCACTTCTTATCATTTTTACTTTCTTGTTAAGTTGCGTTTCAACTTCATTTTTGTATTGCCTGAATGCGTCTATTGCTTCATCTTTACTATTCAGTAAGTAAACATAGCAATATCGAGTACCATCGTCAATAAAAGTTATGAAATACTTCTTTCCACCGCGAGATGGTATTGACTTCATGTCACAAATATCTGTGTGAATTAAGTCTAAAGGATTTGAATTCCTTTCAACTGACTTATAAGGATGTTTAACATACTTACATTCCACACATATTTGACATTTTGATTTTTCGCATTCAAACTTGGGCAGTACTTCCAAGTTAATCATTTTCCGCAAGGTTTTATAATTGACATGACCCAAACGTACATGCCATAAATCATTTGACTCAAGTAAGTAAGAAGAAGCTGAAATATTATTATTATTTTTAACAACCATTACATTTAGATTGAAAAGGCCCTCGGTGAGGTAACCTTTTCCCACAAATATTCCATTCTTACTAATTACAACCTTGTTGGATACAAAAACGTACTTAAAACCGTGCTTAACAAGAAGTCCAGTAGAGACTAAATTCTTTCTCATTTCGGGAACATGAAGGACATTGTTCAAAGTCATGACCTTGCCAGAAGTCATTTTTAGAAATACCTTCCCATATCCTTCAACTTTTGCTGTTGAAGCATTTCCCATATAAACTGTCTCTCCGGGTTCAGCAAGAGCATAGGTAGCAAAAGCCTCTCTAACTGCACAAACATGGCGAGTGGCTCCTGAATCAAACCACCATAGTTTAGGATTTCCCACCAAGTTACATTCAGAGAGCATGACACACAAGTTATCAACATCATCATGGTTTACTACCATGTTTGCTTGACCCCTTTTCTTGTCTTTCTTCGGAGCACGACACTCCGTAGATTTGTGTCCGGTTTTCCCACAGTTGTAGCAGTTTCCACTGAACCGCTTCTTACTTGGGTTGTATTTCGGACCAGAAGCCTTCTTCCTCTTTTTGTTAGCTTCAACAATATTTTCTCCCATTATTGTTGAATTTCCACGGCCTCTCCTTTCAGCAGCTTTATTGTCCTCTTCGATTCTCAACCGAACAATGAGATCTTCAAGGGACATTTCCTTTCGTTTGTGTTTCAAATAATTTTTGAAGTCCTTCCACAACGGAGGCAACTTCTCAATCATTGCTGCTACTTGGAATGCTTCGTTGATTACAAGACCTTCAACAAGTAGATCATGAATAATCACTTACAATTCCTGGACTTGAGTAATAACAGACTTGTTATCTATCATTTTGTAGTCCAGAAATTTTGCGGCAACGAATTTCTTTATCCCGGCATCTTCAGTCTTATATTTCTTTTCAAGCGCATTCCACAATTCTTTGGATGTCTCCATGCTCCTGTATACATTATACAGATTATTGAGCGAATTGTATGTTGAGTTGAGTATCTTTCTTCAACATTTGCTGCTCATATATATATAGCAGCCAAGAAGGAGTGCAAGACCAAACATCCACCCTTCATGGTGGAGCAAGCATTACATGTTTGTGGAGCAAGCACTTCATGGTGGGAAGACCATTATCCGGCTGCCAAATTATCAATACACGGATTGGAAAATATCCGTTTACAAATACGGATAATCTTACGTTAATATTTAATCAATCAATCATTTGACCAAATCCGAAGCCGAAGCCGAAGCCGAAGCCGAAGCCGAGCCGAGCGAGCGACGACGACGACGGCGCGAGGCTTGCTTTCTTCTTAACTCTTTAAGAGCTACAAGAAGAGCAATTATATATATACCCACCAAAAATGTCTTCCACTTCCAATATGGGACAATGTCTCATTGTTAAGAGGGGAAAACTTAAAATTTTACTCAAAATTTCATTTTTCCTCCATTTCCCATTCACCCTCATTTTAAGAATATTACATCTTAAAAAATAAAACCTCAACAAAAATTTGTTCTCAAAGGATGTTGTCAACATGATCAAACTTGTAAATTGATAAGAAATTATGGCTTTGACTCCCTAGCTGGCGGCATACCTTGTATATTGTGTTTCTTTGTGGCCTTAAAATAAATGGCATGCATCAATACATATTATTCTTAATAAACATTAATAATAGGAATGTTGCTTTGAATGAGAGTGAAAAAAATATTCGAGAAAAAAGCTTAATGCATGTGCAAACACCTAATGAAACGAAAAAAAGAAAAAAAGAAATTTAATGCAAATAGATGAAATCAAATGCCAATTAAACATGAAGCTTTGTCCCTTCAGAAGAAATTACCCGTAGACATTAGACTATTATCTGAAAAACCAGACAAACAAAGTTTTTAATGACCAGAACACTCTATTGAGGGAGTTGTTTAAAAAAAACAACCCTTTCATACCTCTAAAACAAATACAACTACCTAACAATTTGAGACATAAGAATTGCGGTTTATGTTATATGAAATACTAATTTTATCTATTAGCCAATTTAGATATGTTTTTTTATAAGTTTTGTCAAACTAAATGAGATAAAATTTTCATATGAAAATTTCATTTAGTTCTAAATATTGATGAAATTGCAACCGTGAAATACCATTATTAGAACTAGAGCCTAGATGAATTGTGTCTTTCATTATTATTTTTTCCTTAATAAATGAAAAATATAAAAAGATTTTCAAATAAGAGTTTCACTTTTAGGTATAATACGTGTATATGTGGTTTTACTACGTATAAATTTCTTAGTCTTATTATCTTATACTCCATAAATATAGGTATTTTGATTTCTTTCTTTCAATGCTCTTTTTTTTTCTTTCTTTTCTATTTAATATTCCCTCTATCAAATTCGCTATCACCTAAATAATCTCTTATTACAGAAAATTCGTTACTTCCCATCAAACTTCTATTTTCTATTTGTTCACTATTTTTTCCCCTCTTTCCTACGGTTAGTCTATAAAGTTATAAACTTTACTTTCATTTTCATGCCTACAAATCTCCATTAATCTTCTTCTCCAATTTTCGGGGGAATTCCCAACAGTTTGTTTCTTGCAATTTTAATATTTCTGTTACCCATACTATAAATTGAGAAAAGGTTAAAAAGAAAACGTTTGATCATAAAAAGAAATCATTTAGTAAAAATCAAAGAGATCCAAGTATAGAGAAGCTAAGAAGCAATTGTCATCACATGCAAATGTAAAATTGTAATTATAAAACTTACCATATTCGACACCGACGAATAGTATATCCAGCATGAAGAAAACATCCAATAGGATATAGCAAACACTTCCTCAATATTCTTCTTCCTAGCGCAAAAACAAAGGGAGACTATATTCATTAGTCAGACATAGGCCTGGCAAGTTGGCCGGTCCAGGCCCGGGACCGGCCCAGGACCGCGGGCCAGACGGGCCAAACGGCTAAACGGGCCAGGACCGTTTGGTCCGGTTTTAGCGGGCCTGGTCCGGTCTCGTGGGCCGGTCCTATGATTGGGCCCGTCAGGCCCGGGACCGTTTGGCCCGCCAGGGCCCGGGACCGGCCCGGTCCCCTTAGCGGCTATTTTTTTAATTTTTTTTTTTTTTTAAAAAAAAAAACGTTGGACTGTCAAAAATAGCCGTTGGGCTGTAGCCATTTAACCCCTCAACTTTGTTTTAATCCCAAACTTTTTATAATTACACTTTTTCCCTATTTTCAACTATAAATACCCCATCATTATTTCATTTTTTCTTACAAAATCATCAATCTATCACAATCTCTCTCTAATTTACTTCTACTATTGCTTACTTTATTGTTACAATTTGTGAAACAATTGTGAAGTTGGTGAATTGAAGTCTTCAACGATAATCAATTTCCAACAAGTTGTTCGTCAATTCGGTAAACTCGTTCCAACTCTTAAGTTTTAATATTATAATTTTGTTTGTTTTATTTACTTTGTTTGATTAATTAAGATGGCTTATTCCTTAAAAAATATATTTAGTAAAAATAAGGGAAAATCGAAGAGTGGTGAATCTAGTGGCCAATATGTTTCTCCTCCACTTCCCCCGGCTCCACGACCCAAACATGTTACCCGTCCTACACCTCCTATTCTTGATAGCGATAATAGTTTATTACAATTTACCAAGAGTCAATTTTTTCATAATATAGCACCCGGTGAACAATTAAACCATGAATATATGAATGCTCTTTATGGTAATCCAACTATTGATGAAAATGATGATGAAGAAATAGATTTTGATGAAACGCAACCGGATAATGATACACCCACTAGTCCTGCTCCTGAAGTTAACCCAACTAATAATAATCTTGATGATCCCCCATCTGACCCTCCTATTAGTGCCCCTACTTTTTCTAGACAACCTCCTAAACGGGCAGAAACATCTCTTGTTTAGCAATTTTTACTCAACTAAGAGAAAATAATAGGGCTAAGTGTAAAACTTGTGGCAAAGAGTTAGTTTTTCAATATGTTGGAAGTCCGGGGGGAGGATATATAGTATAGTATATATATATATATCGAATATACCTTATATATCTTAAGTTGTATATATAGTATATACTATACTATACTATAATATATATATATATATATATATACATCTTACTATATATATATATATACATCTTACTATATATATTATATATATCTTAAAATGTATATTATCGAATATGACTTATATACTATGTATATATAGTATAGTGTGTGTATATATAAGATGTATATATAGTATAGTGTGTGTGTATATATATATATATATATATCTTAAGATGTATACATAGTATACTATAGAATATGACTTATATACTATGTATATATAGTATACTGTATGTATATATATATATATATATATATCTTAAGATGTATATATAGTATATAAATCGAATATAGCTTATATATATTAAGATGTATATATAGTATAGTATAGTATAGTATATATATATAATATATATATATATATATATAAGCTTATATATATATATATATATATATATATATATGTATATATACTATAGTATATCGAATATACTATGTATATATAGTATAGTGTGTATATAACTATATAACTATATATATATATCTTAAAATGTATATATACACTATAATATACTATAATATATATACATAGTTTATAAGTCATATTCGATAGTATACATCTTAAGTTATACTATATATACATCTTACTATATATATATATATATCGATAGTATACATCTTAAGATATACTATATATACATCTTACTATATATATATATATAGCTTATATATCTTAAGATGTATATATATCTTAAGATCTACTATACTATACTATATATATATATATAGTATATCTTAAGATGTATATATAGTATATTTTAAGATGTATACTATGTATATATAATATAGTATGTATATATTTTAAGATGTATATATAGTATATAAATCGAATATAGCTTATATATCTTTATTATTATTTTTTTTCTCTAACTTCTATAAAAAAAAAATTAAAAATAGAAAGTTTTTGTTGGGCCCGTTTAGGCCCGTTTGGGCCCGGAACCGGACCGGGATCGGCCCATTAAACCCGGGCCCGTTAGTTCGTGGTTCCGGTCCCGGTCCCGAGCCGATTCCAGCAATAAGCCCGCAAAGCCCAGGACCATTTAGAACCGGGCCGCATATGACCGGCCCACTTGCCACCCCTAGTCAGACACGAGAGACGTATACTCAACATTGATAAATAAGAATGCATACTATATTATTTCTATGACCATCATTTCAAATGCACCACAAAATTAATAAAGCCAAAGAATGTAGGAGGCAAAGTAAGTCAAACAGTTACAAACGTGAATAGATAATATACTATAAAAATATTTTACGTTTAATTCCCACTTATCAGTATCACAAGGGCAATTAAAAGCTGACAATTCTGAACATATGAAAGATGGGAATTTAGTGAATCAAACTCAAGAAAAAACACATCAAATTAAAACAAACCATCAAATACATAACTCAATGAATTCACTAAAATAATTACTACTATAATTTAATCAAAATTCTTTGGGCGAAAGAGCAGAGCAACATCAAAATGAAAAAAGCATTAGAGAGAATTGGAGATCAAAAAATAAAAAAAGGTGAAAAGGTTGAGATGGTTTTCCCATTCTTCATTTGTGAAGGACGAACACCGAAAATTAAATAAATGAAGGATGGTTTTTCTTTTCAAATTGTGGAAGTTGAAAAGCTAGAAGTTTTGAATTGAAACAGTGTCTTTTTCTTTCCTATTTTCATGCAATTCAATCAATATTGAAACTGTGGGGCTGCAATTAAAGCCGTAAATATTTTTGAAATGGTTCTTTCTTTTTCTCTCTCTTTCTTCGTGGAGGGAGTATGAAAAGTTTGTGTAGTAAATTTAAGATGTTTAATTTTTTTTTTTTATAATATGAAAATGAAAGAGTAAAGTAGTAATAATTGAGATATTTATTCCTACAATAAGTCTTTCACAATAAGAAATAGAAATGAGTCCAGTAGTAAAAACTAAGACATATTCTTAATAAACAAAACGTAGGAAAAGGACAAAAACGGATAAGAATGTAGAGAAGATTAAAGGGTGTAAACGGTGACAATATGAAGGGGTATTACGTTTGTTTTTCTCAATTAATTTTCTTAATTATTTATATTAGAATGTGTATTTACATTTTTTATACAAAAATATTTTAAAGTAATGTTTGATTGGAGGGCAAAGTGGTCACTTAGTTTTTAATGGATAAAATTATAAATCAACTTTTGACTTTTGGGTGTTCCTACTTTTAGTATAATATGATATGATTTGATAAAGATTGACAATATTGTAGCTTCCATCAATCTGGCCATCCCAAGCAATCTTTATTTCTCCTATAAATCTCAACAATATGAGTTAAAATCTGTCCTAGTGAGGAATCTGTTACTGGGACATATGGCAATTGACTAGTTTTTCCCTTCAAGGAACAAGACAAGTACTAAGAAAGCAGGCAATAAGTTGTAGAGAACTTCCTCAAATAGGCTGGCTCAAGTTATGCAAGACATAGCAACAACTAACCAACTGCATAATCATCAAATGCTATAAACAATTTCTCTTGGCAACCCCAACTAATTCCCAGTAAGGTCATAGCCACATGGTACAAGTTTAACATTGAAGTCCAACTCCAGAAAAGGACAACTCTGCCAAAGTTAAATGAGTAGGACAATTTCAAGCAGGAAAAAGACAAAAAGACAGTCAAATATAGGAATGGCAGGCAGTGCGGTGCTGTGCGGGTTCTGTCTGAACCCCACACAATTTCAACCCGCCTCGCCCTGAATAAGATTTAAACTCGCATCCGCCCGCCCCACCCTCCACCCCCACATTCACACGCACTGCCCTGCCCTCCCCTGCAAATTCTTTTAATAAAAATTCTCTTTTTTTTGTGGTTTTTTTGCCAACAAAAATTAGCCGAAGGAAATCCTGATTGTTGTCTCATATGTAATTGTTCTGCCATTAGTTCACTACTGTATTTGTATTTTCAATGGCATTACCATATACAATTATTTTTATAACTTACAATGGTTCTAGAATGACTTTCATCTGCAAATTTAAAATATATGCCAAAAGTTTGTCGCTGGTTCCAACTTATGCTAGCAAAACAGTCTTGGTTTTTGATTGATGTTTCCTATTTAATACTGCTCAAGAACATAATATTTAGCCTTTATGCCTGTTAGTTCAAAAAATTAAATCCCCAACCTGTGACCCGCCCCGCGTGATTTTTTTAATTTAAACATTGAACCCGCCCCGCCCCGCAAGCTCCCAAACCCACCCCGCACCCGCACCACCCCATTGCCATCCCTAGTCAAATACGAGCTGGGAAATGAGTAAGCCAGTAACATGGAAAAAAGAAAATACAAGAGACAACTCTTGTCACACTGAATTCTACAAAGTATAAACACAACATAAGCTTACAATAGAAACATATTCGTTTGAAACAGCAAATCCTAGTTATCATAGGTGCATTGCTCAAAAGCTCTTTATCACATGAGAACAGAAATATAAATATTTTCAACGTCAAAGAACCAGATACCACACATCTGATTACTCATATTGTTCAATGCTTCACTGCTTTCTGGTATGCCTCTTGCTGCTCTTCTTACGGCTACTTCGCTCTTCAGAATCGGACCCAGAATCTGAAGAAGACTCAGAAGACTCAGAGGTTGAGCTGTATTTCCGGTGTCTTCTCTTCTTCTGCTGCTGCTGCTGCTTCTTCCTCTTCCTCCCCCTCTCTTCCTCTGAATCAGTTGAAGAACTATAACTTGATTCACTTTCCCCAGAAGATTTATCGGACCTTGTCACTGATGACGCCTCACTGTCAGATTCAAAGACTGAAGCCTCACTATCACTCCCGGACTCTGTATCCGACTTATGCTTCCTCTTACTCTTCTTCGCAGATTTTTCACTCTTCCTCTCCTTCTCAATATCTGGGTTTTCTAGATCATAAGATATTGATACTTTCATCCTCAATTTTGGATTTTTCAGCTGCTGTGTACGAGACGGTCGTGATATGTAAACCCTCTCATTCTTGCACTCATAAGTCCAGTGCCCTGACTGGAAACATTTCTGACATTGAGAAGCTGCAGCAAGGGTGGAATCTGAAGCCTTGAGGTCTTTCCTTTCCCCCAATCTCACCTGTTTCTCAGTACTCATCAAATACATCTGCCTCTTTGCTTCTTTTCTTTCCTGCCATCGACTGGGTCCTTCTTCCTTCTGGCCATATGCATTGACATTTCTAGTAGCGGCGGCGGCGGCGCGCTCAGCCTGAGCACGACTCAAACCCTTTGCAGCTGACAAGGTTGCAACCTTAATCCTTTCTGCTGCATCCTGAGCACCACTTTCCTCATTCTTAGAGGATGCCATGATATTGGCACTCAACAAAGAAGAGTCCCCTCTCCAAGTTAACCTTAATCTCTACCAGTACCCTGGACAGAAAACTAGAGAACAGCACAAAGAGTTAAGGTTAGTGAAAAGATAACCAAAAACCAGCCAAAACATTAAAGTAATCAAAGTATACTCTTTCAACCACAATTTTTAATACAATTTATACTCTTCCAAGTACAGTACATCCCCAAGTAAAAATCAAAAGATAATGCCTCAATCCTAAGCTAGTTGGTGTCAGCTATATAATTCGTAGCATCTACTCAGCCCATTTCATTCCAAAACCCAAGAAAACCAATCTTGTCTTCTTATTCCTTTCTTTTTTTTTTCCCTTTTTTCCTAATTCAGAAAACAGCTTACGAAAGCATAAAAAGAAAGATTGATACATGGGAAACGGATAAATTTTGGAAAATTATATCATAAAAGACTGCAAAGAAGAAAAATACGAATCTGAGCAGGCTTTCTCAATCCAATTAGGCAAAAGCAGAAATCATCCAAAAATCAGCATAAGAAAGGTACTAGAGTTTCTGGCCATTCGCGAAATCTGGGGGAGAGAGAGAGATACTTAGAACTTGGTTTCAATGGAGAGGAACGGATGTTGCTACACAAAAACAGCATCAATGAGTTGAGCGTAAAAATTGCAAGGGTTATAACTTACTTTGCCGATTTTTGTTTTACAACTTGTTTGACTTCAAAACTTAACATACGAATATTATATGATTCAATTACCATAAAGCACGACCTCCTTAGAATATTATGCAGTCCTAGCTTTACCCCGAAAGTACGGGTTATAGCATCTTTGATTCGTTTAACCTCCAGCCCTCACGACACTTCCTTAACACTTGTTTTAACCCATCATTATCTTTGTAAAGGTCCTTAAACTCTTCGGCTCGTATTGATTCACTTAAGACGCATTCTAACAGGGGTTTAACATGAATTTTGATAACACAACTATTTCTTTTTCTTTTTTTTTTTGTTATAAGTAATAAGGATTTAATTAACGCTTCCAGGGAAAGAAAATGCTGGAAGTGTGTTAAAACTTCATATCGTGTAATGTACTCAGTAGGTGTAACACGGCTTCAGCATCATTTACATTTGTTATGTTACACCAAGAAGAAACAACTAATTTTTCCTCATAAAAGTTGGTTTTAAGACATTAAAACCCATCTTCTGTTAAGTTTAATACAGAGACTTCGTTTTAATTTTTCCAAATGTTGTGCTTAGTACTCTATAGGTTTCGATTTCAGCTTATGGAAAAGATTAAGGAGGCAAACTTGGTAAACCAATTCCTCTAGCACCGGTAAAGATGGACTCGAGAACACTCTGACTCTTGCAAGATATCAGGGTGTGGTCGGTTTGAATTTTGAAATTGATTCTGACACTATTTGTATTTTGGTACTAGATAATTGAATAGAAAAATCAGTTGTATAACAGTTTGGTCATTCACTAATAAGTGATTATTCTATATCCTGGCAGAAATAAGGTAAGCAAAACACATAAAAACTACATACCAAACAGGGTTTAACATATCCATCTCCATGAAAACGTCATCATAATGGTTTATTTCCTCCTCAAACACTCATCTATAGCAATCCTAAAAATTCTTTCAAATTTTAGCGATTTACTCACAACATTTCACTCGATTGACCCAGAAACCAAAAGGGTTTTGTTAACCAAGATAGCCCAATACCAATTGCACTAAAACAGGTTCATGTATAAACATTCCATCGAACAGGTAGCAGGCACTGGACAATCCTAAATGAAAATTTCGAAGTTCGCACGACTAATTACAACACTTTTAAGATCTAAAAAGGGTATAATTTGAATGATTCATATATAACAAGTAATTTTAAAGCAAACCTGAATCAGATGTGTGTTTGGACGGCTCTTTAGGTTTTCCTCACCAAAATTCAGCAGAGCAAATATAGAGAGGAGCGTTATGTCTTTCTTTGAATGCGGCATAATAAAAGGGAAAGCATTTGAGGGCTCTTTTTGGGCAGCGTCCTATAAGTGAAATCTAAATTTTAAGTAATGAAAACATTCGGTGTAGTGCGCAAATAGCCCGGTTTAGGACCCTATGTCACAACCCCAAATTTCCTCCGTAGGAAGTTGTAATGACACTTAGTTTCTAAGATTAGGTAATTCTATCAATGCGGAATAATCATAAATATCTGAAATAAATAAACTACAATTCAAATAATTACAACTCTCAAAACTCGGTAGAAATAAGTCACAAGCTTCTAAAAATTTATTCTCAATGTTTCTATGTATCAAGGTCTAAGGAAAAATAAGAAAGCAACATAAAATGATAGAAGGGGACTCAGGAGGCTGCGGACGCTGGCAGATATACCTCGAAGTCTCCGTACGCAGGCAACTCACTGACGTCTAGACTGGTAAGATGTACCTGGATCTGCACAAAAAGATGTGCAGAAGCGTAGTATAAGTACACTACAGCGGTACCCAATAAGTGCCAAGCCTAACCTTGGTAGAGTAGTGACGAGGTCAGGTGAGGCCCTACTGAAATATAATAATGGCATGGTAAAATGTTTAACAATATAGTAAAATAAAATGACATTGAAAATTAATCAAGTAGTATGTCACCATTTAATTAAGCAAAATAATGGCAAATAATATCATGTGGAAACAAAACAGAATTTTCTTTCAACTTTAAGAAAATCACAATAAATAATCAAGGCAACTGCGGCCATAAATCAATATCAACAAGGGCACTCTCGAGGTACCGCCTCGTAGTCCCAAATCATAAACAAATTCACAATATCTCATTTCCTTATCTCACCGCGGGAGCCTTCACAATTTATTTGAAAGAAAATATTTTTTCCGAAATAGCATCCCGCGTTTTAGCCATCCTTATCACACCGCATGACTTCTAGTAGTTCCCTTACTAGCCACGCGTATCAAGCCACCCTTATCTCACCGCATGCGTTTCAATACCCAAACCTTATACCACCGCATGTGTATCAATATCACAATATATCATAATTTGCACCTCAAGTGCTCAAATACTTTAACGTGCCAACATAATTCAACAACAATATTTTCCAAAATAAAAAGCTCACGGCTCATGCCAAAATAAGTCATCAATAATATTTTTCCACAATAAAGAGCTCACGACTCTATCACAATGAGTACAAAATTCTTATGCAAATATTCAGGAATAAATAATTCAGCAAAATAATATTTTAAAATCTTTAATACGTTGCTTCAATACCAAATTTAAAATGTCAAATATTTCATATTAATAATATTTAAATTTAAGAAAATCAATTTCAAATAATGCACAGAATAAAAGGAACCAAGTTTTAACTAAACAGGTAAAACAATTAGCAGAAAAAGGTCAAGTAAATTTAAAGTATACTAATCAAATCAATGATGGAAAATATAATAAGATTTAATAAATTAATTAATATGCAACAGTGATCTTCATAATTTAAAAACATAATCCTTCACATTTAGTCTGTGTACACACTCTTCACCTCGTGTACACGGCTTTCATCACATTACAATTAATACCAATCCTAGGGAAAATTTTCCCCACACAAGGTTAGACAAGTCACTTGCCTCGACTTGCTCCAATTTAACCAAGTAGTATGCTTTTTCCTCGATTTTTCGGTTCCGGTCGACTCGTATCTAGTCATAATTAATTCGATACAGTCAACAAAAATTATAGAATTAACTCTATAAGAAAATACTATATTTTTCAATAAAAACCCGAAATCAACTCAAAAATGGTCCGTGGGGCCCACGTCTCGGAACTCGACAAAAGTTACAAAATTCGAAAGCTCATTCAACCACGAGTCTAACTATACCAATTTTATCAAAATCCGACCCCAACTCGACCCTCAAAGCTTCAAATCTTATTTTCAAATCCCTAAGTTCCAACCCCCGATTTGCACCTTAAAAACATGTAATCTAGTCGGATTATTTGATGATAATTCAATATTATGGAGTAGAAATGATCACAAGGGACTTACCTCGAGTTTTCCCCTAAAAACCTTGCTCAAAATCGTCCAACCCGAGCTTGAAATGCCCAAAAATGACAAAAGCTCGGAACCCCTATGTTTTTGTACTGTCCAGGGATTTTCGCATTTGCGGCAACTTGGCCGCTTCTGCGCCAACCGCATGTGCGAAAAAAGTCCTGCATCTGCGCCTTTGCCTGCATCTGCGCGCTTGTTGCGCTCCTGCGCAGGCCGTTTCTGCACGCTTCCTCCGCATCTGCGCTCACGCAGGTGCGGAATTTCCCTCGCACCTGCGATCATTGCCCAATAGTCTATTTGCGCATCTGCGCTTGCCAGGCTTGCTTCTGCCAGCTCGCACCTGCGATAGAATTTCCGCAGGTGTGAATGCAGCAGAGGGCAGAAACTTCACTTATTTCTTCTAAGTCCGAATTTGATCCGTTAACCATCCGAAACTCACCCGAGGCCCCCAGGACCTCAACCAAATGTACCAACATGTCCTAAAACATCATACGAACTTAGTCGAGCCTTCAAATGACATCTAACAACACTAAAACATGAATCACACATAGATTCAAGCCTAATGAACTTTGAAATTTTTAATTTCTACAAATGACTCCGGAACCTATCAAATCACGTCCGATTTACCTCGAATTTTGCGCACAAGTCATAAATAACATAACGGAGGTACTCAAATTTTCAGAATCGGATTTCGACCCCGATATCAAAAAGTCAACCCCTCGGTCAAACTTCTCAAAAATTTAACTTTCGACATTTCAAGTCTAATTCTACTACGGACTTCCAAATAAAATTTCGATCACGCTCCTAAGTCCAAAATCACCATGCAGAGCTGTTGGAATCATCAAAATTCTATTCCGGGGTCGTTTGCACATAATTCGACATCCGGTCACTATTTGAACTTAAACTTTTAATATTTTTTATCAAAATTTCATATCTCGGGCTAGGGACCTCGGAATTTGATTTCGGGCATACGCCTAAGTCCCAATTCACTATACGGACCTACCAAAACTGTCAAAATACTGATCCGATTCCGTTTGCTCAAAATGTTGACCAAAGTCAACTTAGTTGAGTTTTTAAAGCTCTAATTCATATTTTAATCCATTTTTCACATAAAAACTTTTCAAAAAATTTTACGGACTGCGCACGTAAGTCGAGAAATGATAAATAGTATTTTTCGAGGTCGTAGAACACAGAATTAATTATTAAATTTAAAGATGACATTTTGGGTCATCACATTCTCCACCTCTAAAACAAATGTTCGTCCTCGAACGGAGTTAGAAAAAGTACGTGAGCTGGTGAATAAGTGTGGATAACGGCTGCGGAAATCAAGCTCGGTCTCCCAAGTCACCTCCTCGACCGGATTACCCCTCCACTGAACCTTCTCGGAAGCAATGTTCTTTGACCTCAGCTTTCGAACCTGCCTATCCAAAATAGCCACTGGTTCCTCAACATAAGATAGATCATTGTCCAACTGAACCGAACTAAAGTCTAACACATAAAACGGATCGCCATGATATTTCCGAAGCATAGAAACATGGAATACCGGATGAACTGCAGAGAGACTAGGTGGCAGCGCAAGTCTGTAATCCACCTCTCCAACTCTTTCAAGAATCTCAAAAGGCCCAATATACCTAGGGCTCAACTTGCCCTTCTTCCCAAACCCCATCACACCCTTCATAGGCGAAACCCGGAGCAATACCCGCTCACCAACCATGAATGCAATATCACGAACCTTTCGATCCACATAACTCTTCTGTCTAGATTGGGTTGTACGAAGTCGATCCTGAATCAACTTAACCTTTTTCAAGGCATCCTGAACCAAGTCTATACCTAATAGTCTAGCCTCGCCCGATTCAAACCAACCCACTGGAGATCGGCACCGCCTACCATACAAAGCCTCATACGGAGCCATCTGAATGCTTGACTGTTAGCTGTTGTTGTACGCAAACTCCGCAAGTGGTAAGAACTGATCCCAAGCACCCCCAAAATCCATCACACACGCACGAAGCATATCCTCCAGTATCTGAATAGTGCGTTCGGACTGCCCGTCCGTCTAAGGGTGAAATGTTGTACTCAACTCTACCCGAGTACCTAACTCATGTTGTACTGCCCTCCAAAACCGTGAGGTAAACTGTGTACCCCGGTCAGAGATGATAGATACCGGTACACCGTGAAGTCGGACAATCTCGCGAATATATACATGAGCCAGCTGCTCTGAAGAGTAAGTAGTAATCACAGGAATGAATTGAGCTGATTTGGTCAGCCTATCCACAAGTCGGACAATCTCGCGAATATATACATGAGCCAGCTGCTCTGAAGAGTAAGTAGTAATCACAGGAATGAATTGAGCTGATTTGGTCAGCCTATCCACAATCACCCAAACTGTATCAAACTTCCGCTGAGTCCGTGGGAGCCTAACAACAAAATTCATAGTGATTCGCTCCCATTTCCATTCTGGAATCTCTAACTTTTGAAGTAATCCACCCGGTCGCTGATGCTCATATTTCACTTGTTGATAATTTAGACACCGAGATACATACCCCACTATGTCTTTCTTCATCCGCCTCCACCAATAGTGTTGTCTCAAGTCCTGATACATTTTTGCAGCACCCGGATGAATGGAGTACCGCAAACTGTGAGCCTCTTGGAGAATCAACTCACGCAAGCCATATACATTGGGTACACATAGTATGCCTTACATCCGTAGTACACCATCATCTCCAATAGTGACTTCCTTGGCATCACCTTGCTGAACTGTATCCTTAAGGACAAGAAAATGAGGGTCATCATACTGATGCTCCCTGATACGATCATAAAGAGAAGACTGAGAAAACACACAAGCCAAAACTCGGCTCGGCTCGGAAACATCCAACCTGACAAACTGGTTGGCTAAGGCCTGAACCTCCAAGGCTAAAGGCCTCTCTGCTACCGGTAAATATGCTAAGCTGCCCAAACTCTCCGCCTTACGACTCAAAGCATTGGCCATTACATTGGCCTTCCTAGGATGATAGAGAATGGTGATATCATAATCCTTAAGCAACTCCAAATATCTCCACTGCCGCAAATTAAGATCCTTCTATTTAAACAGATACTGTAGACTCCGGTGATCGGTGTAGACCTCACAATGGACACCGTACAAATAATGCCGCCAAAATTTTAAGGCATGAACAATAGCTGCTAACTCCAGGTCAAGTACAGGATAATTCTTCTCATGCACCTTTAACTATCTGGATGTGTAGGTAATCACCCTACCATCTTGCATCAACACTGCGCCGAGACCAATACGCGACGCGTCACAATACACAGTATAAGATCCTGTACCTGTAGGTAATACCAATACTGGGGATGTAGTCAAAGCTGCCTTGAGCTTTTGAAAGCTCTCCTCACATTCCTCGGTCTACCTGAACGGAGCACCTTTCTGGGTCAATTTGGTCAAAGATGCAGCAATAGAAGAGAAACCCTTTACAAATCGGTGATAATACCCTGCCAAACCAAGGAAACTCCGGATTTCCGTAACTGAGGATGGTCTGGACCAACTCTGCACTACTTCAATCTTCTTTGGATCTACCTTGATCCCCTCGCACGAAACTATATAACCCAAAAGTCCCATTGAATCAAGCTAGAATTCACACTTTGAAAATTTTGCATATAACTTCCTTTCTCTCAAAATCTGAAGCACAGTCCTCAGGTGTTGTTCATGATCTTCCCGACTCTGGGAATACACCAGAATGTCGTCAATAAATACAATGACAAAGGAATCAAGATAGGTCTGAAATACACTATTTATTAAGTGCATAAATGCTGCTGGGGCATTGGTCAGCTCAAAAGACATCACAAGGAAATCGTAATGACCGTACCGAGTCCTGAAAGCAGTCTTCGGGATATCTGGCTCCCGAATCTTCAATTGATGATAGTCTGAACGTAAATTGATCTTAGAGAATACTCTGGCACCTGAAGCTGATCAAATAGGTCATCAATACGTGGCAATGGATACCTGTTCTTCACTATAACCTTGTTCAGCTGGCGGTAATCAATACACATCCGCATAGAACCATCCTTAATAAGACATGAGCACCCCAAGACGATACACTAGGCCGAATGAAACCCTTATCAAGCAACTCCTGTAACTGTTCTTTTAATTCTTTCAACTCTGCTGGGGCTATACGGTATGGTGGAATATAAATGGGTTGAGTGCCCGATAACAAATCAATGCCAAAGTCAACATCCCTGTCGGGTGACATACCCGGAAGATTCGCTGGAAATACATCAGGAAAATCCCTTACTACAAGAACTGACTCTACAGCAGGAGTATCAATACTAACATCTCTCACATAGGCCAGATACGCATCACACCCCTTCTCAACCATTCGTTGAGCTTTAAGAAATGAAGGAACCCTAATAGGTACATGATCTGGGGTACCTCTCCACTCTAGCCACGGTAGACCTGGCATAGCCAATGTCACCGTCTTGGCGTAACAATCAAGAATAGCGTGATAGGGCCACTACCAGTCCATGCCCAAAATTATATCGAAATCCACCATACTGAGCAATAATAAATCAGCTCTGGCCTCAAAACCACTGATAACAATTAAACACGACCGATACACATGGTCTACAATATTAGATTCACCCACGGGTATAGATACATAAACAGAAGAACTCAAGGAATCACATGATACGCCCAAATACGGGGCAAAATAAGATGACACCTAAGAATAAGTGGAGCCTGGATCAAATAAGACGGACGCATCTCTATGACAGACCGGAATAATACCTGTGATAACAGAGTCGGATGCAACAACATTTGTCCTAGCAGGAAGGGCATAATATCTGGCCTGGCCTGGCCTCCCCCTCTAGGGCGACCTCTACTTGCCCGACCTCCACCTCTAGCTGGATATGCAGGTGGAGTGGCAACTGGTGCAGTAATCATGGCCTGAGAAGCCTGAGGACCCTGTGGAATAGGTGGGGCATGAGAAATCCATGTAGGTGCACCCCTCCTAAGTATGGGGCAATCCCTCATGATATGACGAGTGTCACCACACTCAAAACAAGCCCTCGAAGGACGTGGCTGCTGGGACTGGCTCGGGCCTGATCGACTAGACTGTCCGCTGAAAGCACCCCGTACAGGAGGTACAGAAGACATCGGTGGTGCATAATATGGACTTGGGGTCTGGGAGTAGTCGGAATACCACTGGAAGCTGGAAGTGCTGAATGAATAGGACGACTCACATAACCTCTACCATGACGGGCTACAACTGAGGCACGAGAATTATTATATGTGCTAGAATCTCGGGGTCTCTTAGCTTCCCTCTTTTCCCTCTCCCGAGTCCGCATACCTTCCAATCTCCTAAAAATTGACACCACATGTTGGTATGTGATGTCCATCTCTAGCTCTCGGGCCATACTGTATCTGATATTAGAGTGAAGACCCTCAATAAATCTGTGAACTCACTCTCAAACAGTAGCAACTAAGGCTGGTGCATGCCTAGCCAAATCACTGAATCAGACCTCATATTCTGACACGGTCATAGAACCTTGGCGCAACTTCTCAAACTCTGTGCGCCATACATCTCTAAGACTCTGAGGAACATACTCCCTTAAGAACATATCTAAAAATTGAGTCCAAGTAAGTGAAGCTGCCTCAGCCGGACTATCCAACTCATATGCCCGCCACCACTGGTAGGCTGCTCATCTAAACTGGAATGCCGTGAAAGAAACCCCACTAGAATCTATAATACCCAAAGTACGAAGGATACAGTGACATTCCTCCAGAAAACCTTGAGCATCTTCTGAAGCTAAACCGCTGAAAGTGGGAGGGTGGTACTTCTTATACCTCTCGAGCCTGAGCTTCTCCCCCTCTGAAACTGCTGTCCTAATCTCAGGCCGAACTGGACAACTGGCTGCACTGGAATAAACTCTAGGGCATGGTCAACTTGGGCATGTGGCTCTAGAGTACCGGCGGTGGGAGTCTGTGCTCCTCCCCCGGCCTAAGATGTGGCAGGAGCAAGTGAAATTAACCCTGCCTGAGCTAGAGTGCCAAACATGCTAAAAAACTGGGCAAGAGTCTCCTGAAGTGCATGAGTAGTAACATGTGTCTTAGGTGCATGCTCTCCAACTGGAGCTACTGGTGGCTCTGGTGCAGTAGCTCGTGCAGGTGCTCTAGCTGCACCACGTGGTCTTCCTTGGCCTCTGGCTCGGCCTCTGCCCCGACCCCGGCCTCTTGCGGCTCCAACAGGGGGTGCGGGTGTCTGATCATCAGATCCAGTTGTGCGTGTCCTCACCATCTGTGAGAGAATAGAAAGACAATTGTTTAGAACTTTGAAATCAACAAAGGCGCACGATAAGGAATCAAAAAAGTGAATATTTCCTAATAGTTCCATAGCCTCTCGAAGATAAGTACAGACGTCTCCGTACCGATCCGCAAGACTCTACTAAACCTACTCATAACACCTATGAACCTAGAGCTCTAATACCAACTTGTCACGACCCCAAATTCCCTCCGTAGGAGGTCGTGATGGCACCTAGTCTCTAAGACTAGGTAATCCTATCAATGCGGAATAATCATAAATATCTGAAATAAATAAACTACAATTCAAATAATTACAATTCCCAAAACCCGGTAGAAATAAGTCACAAGCTTCTAAAAAAATTATTCTCAATGATTCCATGTATCAAGGTCTAAAGAAAAATAAGGAAGCAACATAAAATGATAGAAGGGGACTCCGGAGTCTGCGGACGCTGGCAGATATACCTGGATCTGCACAAAACGATGTGCAGAAGCGTAGTATGAGTACACCACAGCGGTACCCAGTAAGTGCCAAGCCTAATCTCGGTAGAGTAGTGACGAGGTCAGGTGAGGCTCTACTGGAATATAATAATTGCATGGTAAAATGTTTAACAATATAGTAAAATAAAATGACATTGGAAATGAATCGAGTAGTGTGTCACCATTTAATTAAGCAAAATAATGGCAAATAATATCTTGTGAAAACAAAACAGAATTTCAAATAATATCTCGTGGAAACAAAAACTGAATTTCCTTTCAACTTTAAGAAAATCACAACAAATAATCAAGGCAACTGCGGCCATAAATCAATATCAACAAGGGCACTCTTGAGGTACCGCCTCGTAGTCCCAAATCATAAATAAATTCACAATATCTCAATTCCTTATCTCACCGCGGGATCCTTCACAATTTATTTTAAAGAAAATATTTTTTTCGAAATAGCATCCCGCGTTTTAGCCATCCTTATCACACCGCATGACTTCTAGTAGTTCCCCTTACTAGCCACGCGTATCAAGACACCCTTATCTCACCGCATGCATTTCAATACCCAAACCTTATACCACCACATGTGTATCAATATCACAATATATCACAATTTGCATCTCAAGTGCTCAAATATTTTAACGTGCCAACATAATTCAACAACAATGTTTTCCAAAATAAAAAGCTCACGGCTCATGCCAAAATAAGTCATCAATAATATTTTTTCACAATAAAGAGTTCACAACTCTATCACAATGAGTACAAAAATCTTACGCAAATATTCAGGAATAAATAATTCAGCAAAATAATATTTTAAAATCTTTAATACGTTGCTTCAATACCAAATTTAAAATGTCAAATATTTCATATTAATAATATTTAAATTTAAGAAAATCAATTTCAAATAATGCACAGAATAAAAGGAACCAAGTTTCAACTAAACAGGTAAAATAATTAGCAGGAAAAGGTCAAGTAAATTTAAAGTATACTAATCAAATCAATGATGAAAAATATAATAAAATTTAATAAATTAATTAATATGCAACAGTGATCTTCACAATTTAAAAATATAATCCTTCACATTTAGTCTGTGTATACACTCGTCACCTCGTGTACACGACTTTCATCACATTACAATTAATACCAATCCTAGGAAAAATTTCCCCCACACAAGGTTAGACAAGTCACTTGCCTCGACTTGCTCCAATTTAACCAAGTAGTATGCTTTTTCCTCGATTTTCCGGTTCCGGCCGACTAGTATCTAGTCATAATAATTCGATACAGTCAACAAAAATTATATAATTAATTCTATAAGAAAATACTACATTTTTCAATAAAAACCCGAAATTAACTCAAAAATGGTCCGTGGGGCCCACTTCTCAGAACTCGACAAAAGTTATAAAATTCGAAAGCCCATTCAACCACGAGTCTAACCATACCAATTTTATCAAAATCCGACCCCAACTCGACCCTCAAAGCTTCAAATCTTATTTTCAAATCCTTAAGTTCCAACCCCCGATTTGCACCTCAAAAACATATAATCTAGTCGGATTATTTGATGATAATTCAATATTATGGAGTAGAAATAATCACAAGGGACTTACCTCGAGTTTTCCCATGAAAACCTTGCTCAAAATCGTCCAACCCGAGCTTGAAATGCCCAAAAATGGCAAAAGCTCGGAACCCTATGTTTTTGTACTGTCCAGGGATTTTCGCATTTGCGGCAACTTGGCCGCTTCTGCGCCAACCGCATGTGCGGAAAAAGTCCCGCATATGCGCCTTTGCCTGCATCTGCGCGCCTGTTGCGCTTCTGCTCGCTTTCTCCGCATTTGCGCTCACGCAGGTGCGGAATTTCCCTCGCACCTGCGACCATTGCCCCATAATCCATTTGCGCATCTGCGCTTGCCAGGCTCGCTTCTGCCAGCTCGCACCTGCGATAGAATTTTCTCAGGTGCGAATGCAGAAACTTCAGTTATTTCTTCTAAGTCCGAATTTGATCCGTTAACCATCCGAAACTCACCCGAGGCCCCCGAGACCTCAACCAAATATATCAACAAGTCCTAAAACATCATACGAACTTAGTCTAGCCTTCAAATCACATCTAACAACAATAAACACGAATCACACATAGATTCAAGCCTAATGAACTTTGAAATTTCTAATTTCTACAAATGACTCCGGAACCTATCAAATCACGTCCGATTTACCTCAAATTTTGCGCACAAGTCATAAATGACATAACGGAGGTACTCAAATTTTTTCAGAATTGGATTTCGATCCCGATATCAAAAAGTCAACCCCTCGGTCAAACTTCCCAAAAATTTAACTTTCGGCATTTCAAGCCTAATTCCACTACGGACTTCCAAATAAAATTTCGATCACGTTCCTAAGTTCAAAATCACCATACGGAGCTATTGGAATCATCAAAATTCTATTCCGGGATCGTTTGCACGTAATTCGACATCCGATCACTATTTGAACTTAAACTTTTAATTGTTTTTATCAAAATTTCATATCTCGTACTAGGGACTTCGGAATGTGATTCCGGGCATACGGCCAAGTCCCAATTCACGATACGCACCTAACAGAACTGTCAAAATACTGATTCGAGTCCGTTTGCTCAAAATGTTGACCAAAGTCAACTCAGTGGAGTTGTTAAAGCTCTAATTTATATTTTAATCCATTTTTCACATAAAAGCTTTCTAAAAAATTTTACGGACTGCGCACGCAAGTCGAGAAATGATAAATAGTGCTTTTCGAGGTCTTAGAACACCGAATTAATTATTAAATTTAAAGATCACATTTTGGGTTATCGCACCTTATTAAAGAATATCCAAAATTTATAATGCTGGTCTGAAATTGAAATCCGCAGGTGTAGAGTTTTCAATTTTAGAATCTGAGGTTGGGCCCTGCCAAAGCCTTACTTCAATGATCTCATTAAGGGTATGTACCTGCTAACAATTTACTAGTCTGCTTTAAAGGGGGGAAATGATGATTTGCTTCATTCCAATTCGAACAACTTAGCATTTTGAGGTACGTGCAGACCAACTCCTCTTGTAAAATGGACTCAAAAACTAGCTCGGAGATTTACAAGATATCAGACATTGCGTGGCTTGGATTTTCAACTGATTGTGATATTTTTTCTTTCTGTAAATACTAGACAACTAATTAAAGACTAATCAATTATTCTAAAATAACAGTTAGTTATTCACCAAAGAATAATTATTCTATACACTGGTAGAACTGGTTTATTCAGAGCATATAAGAAAATTCCAAACAAACAAGCCCAGTTATAAACCCATATCCTAGAAACATCACTTTAATGCTTCACTTCAATAAAATCCAAAAATTAACAATTTATTCACTAGAACATAAATAACATCTTATACAAACATTCTATCGAACAGGTAACAGGCAATAGGCAATCCCAGAAGAAATTTTGTAAATCTACAAAACTAATATCAGATTATTTATGATTTGTGTCAAACTAAAGTTTCAATGTGTGACAAGTACTATGAAACAAACCTGGTTTAGCTCTGTTTTTGGACTTCAAAGTTCAAGCTCAGAGTTTCTCGCTGAAATTCATCAAAACAAATAAGAACACAGGTCTTTGACGTAACCATTTGAGGGCTCTTCTTGGGCCGCCTAAATAAGTTAAACCCAACAGACCTTAACGGGAACTTCGGCCCATTTGATTGTTTGAAATATTTTTGAAAAACTAGTTGGTGTAGCCACTTTTAGGACTTGCTATAAGAGTTTGGCCTCCTTTTTAAATGCACTGGAAACATAGCCACCGGTCCGGCTAAATTAATTTGTCTCCAATTAAAACACAAAAGACAACTCCAACAATTGACATTGGAGTTCGAAGCCATAAATGATTCCTATTTGAGCCTTTTGTCACGGGCCTAACTCAAGTAGGCAGCGTGCGGACAACTTTGACAGCCTATATGCTATCCAAAGATTTAGTCCTACCAAGAAACTAAGCACCACGTCATGCTTGAGTTGGGAAAACACACACACATAAAGGCAATGAAAGATAAGGCACACAAAACTTGGGAGGCCAAAGCTAATTTTCAGATTTACTTGATAAGAAGGAAATTTCAAAGTATAAGATGTCTTGCCTTAAGGCTTATACATGTATATATAATTGAACTAGCCACTACTTGACCTAAATTACAAGGGAATATACCCCTAAAGGTGCCTAACTATAAGAGGAAAGGGCTACTTAGGGTGCCAGTCGACCATTGCCCAAAATATGCATGTGTTTGCCTTGACTTTCAGAGTTGTCCCTTTCACTGGGCAGGCTTAGCAACATGAAACACGTCCAGTGGAACAAGTACTAGGTTGCATTGATTGATCTACATGCTTGTCTTTGATCCTCCCAAATATTAGTAACTTGTGTGGAAAGACTCCATGGCTTGTGGCAGCTAAGTTTGAATCAAATTGGGGTGATTTAAGAGGGAAAATCAGTAGGGAAGTTGGCTGTGCGGCACACTCCCACCTACCTGAAATGGCGACGACCGCGGCATCATAAAGTTTCAAGTAATCGTGCCCTTGATCTTTGAACTTCCATAAATCTTTTTATTTCTCCCACGATGCCTCATCAGATGACTGCCCCTTCCAATGGACAAGAAATTGAGCTCTTAAATTGCCCCAACCATTGCCTCGGACCAATTGATGATCAATAATGGCCTCAATATTCTTGTCAATAGCTGAGGGGGTGATGAAAATCTAGGAACGACTAGACTGCCCATGCTCCACGGCCATCTCATCTTTATGGTATGGCTTCAATTGGCTAGCATGAAAGATGTGATAAATTTTCATTTGACGTGGCATGTCTAGTCTATAAGAAATCTTATCCACCTTAGTAATGATCTCAAATGTCCCGGATTAGACATTGATTGATGCCTCTCAATAATTTGAATTGACAAGGATTAAATATCTTTATCCCATTGTTGTAATGAATCGGATGTCGCTTATGATGAGCAGAATTTTTTTTATCTTGCGGGCAGTCTTGTCTAGATATGACCTGGCCATATCAATCTTGTGATGACCCAAAAGGTCATATTATATTTTAGAACTCGAATCTGCACTCTTAAGCCTTAAAAATCTCATTTTACCCTTCTCGATTTGCGTGCGCAATCCGGCCAGTTTTTCGAAAAGATTTTATATTGAAAACTAATGAAAATAAGAATTTTTACCTTAAAAAATAATTTTAGTTGACTTAGGTCAATATTTTTGTTAAATGGGTTTGGATCCATGCTTTGATCGTCCCGGTAGGTCCGTATTGAATTATGGGACCTGAGCGTATACCCGGAATCGAATTCGGAGGTCCCTAGCTTGAGTTATGAATTTTTTATGAAAATTAAAAGTTTGAAAATTATTTGTTTTTAAGAATTGATTGATATTTGGTATTATAAGTATCTTGTCCGTATTTGGGTTCTGGAGCCCGGTACAGGTTCATTATGATATTTAAAACATGTGTGTGAAATTTGGTGAGAAACAGAGTTGATTTGACGTAATTCAGATGTCCAGTTGAGAAAATAAAAATTTTAAAATGTTCTTGAGAATTTTATTTGATTTGGTGCTAAATTTAGAGTTCTAGATGTTATTTTGGCGATTTGACCGCGCGAGAAGATCTGTATGATATTTATAGACTTGTGTGCATGTTTGGTTTGGAGCCCCGAGGGCTCGGGTGCCATTCGGGCGATGCATGAGTTGAGTTCAAACCTCAACAAGGCTGCTGGTGCACCAAATCTAGTGTGCCTGCACCTGCGAGCCTTTGGTCGCAGGTGCGAGCGATAGCCCCGCTGATGCGACCCAGGCCTGGACTTCGTTTTTCTGCAGGAGCGGGACCGTAGAAGCGGAACCCTGTCCGCAGATGCGGCCCCAGTTGGCCCAGTCCTTTTCCACAGAAGCGCATATCCCGTCCGCACATGCGGATGCGAAGGTCGCTAGGTAGTGTGTTCATTTAATTCGGACTCCAGCCATTTTTCTTCTCGTTTTCAAAAGGATAGGACGCGTAGGGAGATTTTTCAAAGGCATTTTCTTCCCCAAAGCATAGGTAAGTGTTCCTTAACTCGTTTCTTTCAATCTTCTACTTCATTTTACTATAATTCAACCTAAAATCTAGACTTTTCATGGTAGAATTAAGGGTTAGGGTAGAAACTAGGGATTTCAAAAATTTGGAGATTTAGATCTCGATTTGAGGTCGGATTCCAAAACTAATTACATATTCGGGCTCGGGGGTGAATGGGTAAAAGAATATTTGTCCGAACCTCGGGTTTTGACCAAGCCGGTCTGGGGTCGATATTTTTGACTTTTTGGAGGAAAATTTTGGAAATTTAATTTATGAAATATAATTGATTCCTTTAGCAATATTTGATATTAATGAGTCATTTTTGAATAGATACGAGTGGTTTAGAGGTGAATTCCAAAGGAAAAGCTGTGATTGAGAATTAAGTGGCCTTCGGAGCGAGGTAAGTGTTGTGTCTAACTTTGGCTTGAGGGAATAGGTATTGTGTGAGTATTTTCTACGTGTTTTATTGTTGAATACGATGTATAGTTGAGGTGACGAGCATCTATACGTTGTCTTCGAGTCATAGCATGTGAGTGAAATTCTATTTCTTGCGAATTGTAGTCTTAAATCTTGTTATCCATGCTTATTGTTGTTGTTGAAATATTGGGAGACTTGTATCCAGTTCCACTAAGGTCGATAAGGTTGTGAATATTGATTCGAGGTAGAGATGTTAAAATGTGAAGGTAATCATTGATGAAATATTGATTTCTTGTGAAACTTTTCTCTATCCGTTGTTTTTGATTCTGTGAATTGTGAGGAAAAGTGTAAAGCACGAAGGGTGATGCCATGCATAATTTAATTATATTGTGAGGAAGAGTGTAAATCACGAAGGGTGATGCCGTGCATGAATTATTTATATTGTGAGGAAGAGAGTAAAAGCACGAAGGGTGATGTCGTGCCGTTCTATTTATTTATTTAGTGAGATTGAGAGTAAAAGCACGAAGGGTGATGCTGTGCAGTTTCCTTTGCTGTTTTAATTGCTCAATTTGTTTACGGATTTTCTGTTTAATTCTGTCTTTTTATTTTTCTCACTCTTTATGTTGTATTCCCCCATTGTATGTCCCCTTCTCATTATTTTTGCGTTATTGCTTTACTTACTGATGTTGCCACTAGCATGATTATACTGTTCAAGTTATATGTGGGAGTCTTGTCCTAACCTCGTCACTACTTCGCCAAGGTTAGGCTAGACACTTACCAGTACATGGGGTCGGTTGTACTGATGCTGCACTCTGCACTTTTTGTGCAGATTTTGATACCGGCTCAGGTTGATCGAGATTTGCTACTGGTCCGCTGTCCGGAGACTCAAGGTAGATCTGTCGGCGTTCACAGACCTTGAAGTTCCCGTCTATCTTTTATGTTCTACTATTTTCTTTTATTCAGACAATTGTATTTTTTTTAAGACTATTACTTGTAGTAAATTCTAGAATGCTCGTGAATTATGACTCTAGATCCGGGTGATAGTAATTAATACAGTTTTATGATATTCTGCAATTATTATATTTTATCTTAGTTAATTATTGTTATTTACTGAATGGAAATAAGGAATTGGTTTAACGATTTTCTTACATTGGCTTGCCTAGCAAGTGAAATGTTAGGCGCCATCACGGTTCCGTTGGTGGGAAATTTTGGGTCGTGACAGTTGGTATTAGAGCACTAGGTTGCCTAGGTCTCACGATTCACGAGCAAGCTTAGTAGAGTCTGGAGGATCGGTACAGAGACGTCTGTGCTTATCTTCCAGAGGCTATGAAGTTTAGGAACAAGTTTCACTTCTATTTTTCTCTGTCGAGCGATTTTTCTTTCTCAATACTGATTGAACTCTTCTACTCTTATTCTCTCGCAGATGGCGAGAACATGTATCGCTTCCTCAGCTGAGCAGCAGCCAGAGCCTCCAGTGACAGCTCCTACGCGGGGCAGAGGTCGAGGCCGAGGTCGTGCCAGAGGCCTAGGCAGGGGCAGGGCTCAACCGAGGGCCCGAGCAGCAGCCCCAGTAGTGGTGCCTCAGATAGAGCTTGACGAGTAGGTTCCAGCCCAGACTGTTCCTGCCGGACCAGCTCAGCTTCCGGAAGGGTTCATTTCTACCCCAGTACTTCAGGACACTTTGGTCAGTTTGGTGGGCCTTATAGAGAGTGTGGCCCAGACTGGCGCATTTTCCATGGCACCAGCAGTCTCTCAGGATGGAGGAGGAGCCCAAACTCATACCACTCCCGCTCCGGAGCAGATAGCTCCTCAGTATCAGGCTCCAGTAGCCCAGCCAGTCGGATTAGTACAGCCGGTTATTGCGGCACAGGTCGGAGATGGGCCAGCTATGTCTTCTGAGGCTTTATGGAGATTGGACAGGTTTATCAAGCTTTTTCCTGTTCACTTTAACGGTGCTCCTTCAAAGGATCCCCAAGAGTATCTTGATAGCTGTCACAAGGTTTTACGAAACATGGGTATAGTGTAGACCAATGGGGTCGATTTTGCTGCATTTCAGATGACTGGTTCCGCCAAGAAATGGTGGATAGATTACTTGTTGACTAGACTAGCTGGGTCGCCTGCTCTTACTTGGGACCAGTTCTCTCACCTCTTCATAGAGAAATTTCTGCCTATCACATTGAGAGAGGAGCGTAGCCGTCAGTTTGAGCGACTCCAGCAGGGCAGTATGACTGATACTCAGTATGAGACCCGTTTTGTGGATTTGGCCCGTCATGCTATTCTTATGCTTCCCACCGAGAGAGAGAGGGTGAGGAGGTTTATTGATGGACTTGCTCAGCCTATCAGATTGCAGATGGCTAAGGAGACTGGGAGTGAAATTTCTTTTCAGGTGGCTGCTAATGTTGCCAGACGAGTCGAACTGGTTCTTACTCAGGGAGGTCAGGGGTCTGACAAGAGACCTCGTCATTTCGGTGAGTTCAGCGGTGCCTCATCTAGAGGCAGGAGTACTTTTGGTAGAGGCCATCCTCCCAGGCCATTTCATTCAGTGCTCCAGGCATCCCATGATGCCTCAGGTGGTCGTGGGCCTCAGATGCATTATTCCGAACAGCTAGCCTACAATGCACCACCAGCTCCTATTAGTTCACCTCCACTCCAGAGTCATCAGGGTGGTTATTCAGGTCGACAAGGTCAGTTTCAGGGCCATCAGTCACAACAACCGAAGTTATGTTATACTTGTGGTGATTCGAGGCACATTGCTAGATTTTTCCATGGGGCAACGGGAAGCTCACATCATCAGAGTTCTCGTGCCATGGTTCTGGCACCAGTTGCTGTACCACCTGCTCAGCCAGCCAGAGGCAGGGGTCAGGCAGCCAGAGGTAGAGGCCAGACTGTTAGAGGTGGAGGTCAGGCCGTTAGAGGTGGAGACCAGCCAGCTAGAGGTCATCCCAGGGACGTAGTTTAGGATGGTGGGGCCCAGCTTCGGTGTTATGCTTTCCCAGCTAGGCCTGAGGCTGAGTCATCTGACGCTGTTATCACAAGTACTGTTTCAGTTTGCAGTAGAGATGCTTCAGTTCTATTTGATCCTGGATCTACTTACTCCTATGTGCCATCCTATTTTGCTTCCTATTTGGTTGTGCCCCGTGATTCTTTGAGTGCTCTTGTGTATGTGTCCACACCAGTGGGAGATGCTATTATTGTAGATCGTGTTTATCGTTCGTGTGTGGTCACCATTGGGAGTCTTGAGACTTGTGTAGATCTCCTACTTCTCGACATGGTTGATTTTGATGTCATACTGGGTATGGATTGGCTGTCACCTTATCATGCTATATTAGATTGTCATGCCAAGATAATGACCTTAGCCTTGCAGGGGTTGCCTCGATTAGAGTGGAGAGGAAATCTTGGCCATTCTACCAGCAGGGTTATCTCTTATGTGAAGGCTCGGCATATGGTCGAGAAGGGGTGTCTAGCTTATTTGGCTTATGTTCGCGATTCTAGTGCGGAGGTTCCTTCCATAGATTCGGTGTCGGTTATTCGTGAGTTTCCAGATGTCTTTCTTATAGACCTGCCGGGGGTGCCACCCGACAGGGATATTGATTTCTACATTGATTTGGCTCCGGGCACTCAGCCTATTTCCATTCCGCCATATCGCATGGCCTCGCCAGAGTTGAAAGAATTGAAGGAGCAGTTGCAAGATTTGCTTGATAAGGGCTTCAATAGACCTAGTGTCTCGCCCTGAGGTGCACCTATGTTGTTTGTGAAGAAGAAAGATCGATCGATGAGGATGTGTATAGATTATCGATAGTTGAACAAAGCCACCATCAAGAATAAATATCCATTGCCGAGGATTGATGATTTATTTGATCAGCTTCAGGGTGCCAAGGTGTTTTTAAAGATTGATTTGAGATCTGGCTACCATCAGTTGAGGATTAGGGCATCCGATGCTCCTAAGATAGCTTTTCGGACTCGGTATGGGTATTATGAGTTTCTAGTGATGTCATTTGAACTGAAAAATGCCCCAGCATCATTCATGTATTTGATGAACTGGGTATTCAAACCCTACCTGGATTCCTTTGTGTTTGTGTTTATTGATGATATCCTATTCTACTCCCACAATCGAGAGGAGCATGAGCAGCACCTTCGGATCATTCTTCAGACTCTGAAAGACAGCCAGTTATATGCTAAGTTCTCAAAATGCGAGTTTTGGTTGAGTTCAGTTGCTTTCTTAGGTCACATTGTATCAGCATAGGGTATTCAGGTGGATCCTAAGAAGATTGAGGCAGTTCAGAACTGGCCTAGACCCACATCAGCTACAGAGATCCGTAGTTTCCTGGGTTTGGGAGGCTATTACCGTCGATTTGTGGAGGGGTTTTCATCCATAGCAGCCCCATTGACCAGATTAACCCATAAGGGTGCCCCGTTCAGGTGGTCAGACGAGTGTGAAGCAAGCTTTCAGAAGCTCAAGACTGCTTTGACTACGGCACCGGTATTGGTGTTACCCACAGGTTCAGGATCTTATACAGTATATTGTGATGCATCTCGTATTGGTCTGGGTGCGGTATTGATGCAAGGTGGCAAGGTTATTGCATATGCTTCGCGGCAACTGAAGGTTCACGAGAAGAATTACCATGTTTATGATCTAGAGCTGGCAGCCATTGCTCATGCGCTGAAGATTTGGAGGCACTACCTTTACGGCGTGCCATGTGAGGTATTCACTGATCATCGGAGCTTGCAGTATTTGTTCAAGTAGAAGGAACTCAATTTGAGGCAGAGGAGGTGGCTGGAGCTATTGAAAGACTATGATATCACCATATTGTATCATCCCGGGAAGGCCAATGTGGTGGTCGATGCTTTGAGTAGGAAGTCAGTCAGTATGGGTAGCCTTGCATATATTCCAGTTGGGGAGAGACCGCTTGCATTGGATGTTCAGGCCTTGGCCAACCAGTTCGTGAGGTTAGATGTTTCTGAGCCCAACCGTGTTCTAGCTTGTACAATTTCTCGGTCTTCTTTGTTTTAGCGCATCTGAGATCGGCAGGATGACGATCCTCATTTACTTGTCCTTAGAGACACAGTGCGGCACGGGGGTGCCAAGCAGGTTACTGTTCGAGATGATAGAGTTTTGAGGATGCAGGGTTGTATTTGTGTGCCTAATGTGGATGAACTTCATGAGTTGATCCTTGAGGAGTCCCACACTTCCCGGTATTCTATTCATCCGGGTGCCGCTAAGATGTATCAAGACTTGAGGCAACATTATTGGTGGAGGCGAATGAAGAAGGACATAGTTGCCTATGTAGCTCGGTGCCTAAATTGCCAGCAGGTAAAGTGTGAGCATCATAGACCTGGTGGTTTACTTCAGAGGTTAGATATTCCTGAGTGGAAGTGGGAGAATATCACTATGGACTTTGTTGTTGGACTCCCATGGACTAAGAGGAAGTTTGATGCAGTTTGGGTCATTATGGATAGGATGACTAAGTCAGCACATTTCATTCCCATGGCAGTTACCTATTCCTCGCAGCGGTTAACAGAGATTTATATTCATGAGATCGTCCGTCTTCACGGTGTGCCCATGTCTATCATTTCTGATTAAGGTACGCAGTTTATCTCGCACTTTTGGAGGGCAGTTTAGCGTGAGTTGGGTACGCGGGTTGAGTTGAGCATATCATTTCATCCTCAGACAGACGGGCAGTCCGAGCGTACTATTCAGATCTTGGAGGATATGCTCTGCGCCTGTGTTATTGACTTTGGAGGTTCTTGGGATCAGTTTTTGCCGTTAGCGGAGTTTGCCTACAATAACAGCTATCAGTCGAGCATTCAGATGGCTCCCTATGAGGCATTATATGGTAGACGGTGTAGGTCGCCAGTTGGGTGGTTTGAGCCAGGGGAGGCTCGGTTATTGGGTATAGATTTAGTACAGGATGCCTTGGATAAGGTCAAGATTATTCTGGATCGACTTCGCACAGCTCAGTCCAGGCAGAAGAGTTATGCCGACTGTAGAGTTCGTGATGTTGCACTCATGGTCGGAGAGAGAGTGTTACTTCGGGTATCACCCATGAACGGTGTAATGAGATTTAGAAATAAGGGGAAGTTGAGCCCTAGGTATATCGGACCTTTTGAGATTCTGGAGAGAATGGGAGAGGTGGCTTACAGGCTTGCGTTGCCACCCAGTTTAGCAGTTGTTCATCCGGTATTTCATGTGTCCATGCTTCAAAAGTATCACGGTGATCCGTCCCATGTATTAGATTTCAGCTCTGTCCAATTGGACAAGAATTTGACTTACGAGGAGTAGCCATTGGCAATTCTAGCACGGCAAGTCCGCCAGTTGAGATCAAAGAGTTACCCTTCAGTTCGAGTGCAGTGGAGCGGTCAGCCTATTGAGGCAGCTACTTGGGAGTCCGAGTCCGATATGCGGAGTAGATATTCCCACCTTTTCACTAGCCTAGGTACTTTTCTATGTCCGTTCGAGGACGAACAATTATTTTAGAGGTGGAGAATGTGATGACCCAAAAGGTCATCTTATATTTTAGAAATCGAATCTGCGCTCTTAAGCCTTAAAAATCTCATTTTTACCCTCCTTGATTTGTGTGCGCAGTCCGGGGAGGTTTCCGGAATGCTTTTATGTTGAAAACTAATGAAAATAAGAATGCTTTCCTTAAAAGTTGATTTTAGTTGACTTCGATTAATATTTTTCGTAAATGGGCCCGAATCCGTACTTTGATGGTCCCATAGGTCCGTATCAAATTATGGGACCTGGGCGTATGCCCGAAATCGGATCCGGAGGTCCCTAGGTTGAGTTATGAATTTTTGATGAAAATTAAAAGTTTGGAAATTATTTATTTTTAAGAATTGATTGATATTTGGCATTGTTAGTATCGGATTCGTATTTTTGTTCCGGAGCCCGGTACAGGTTCATTATGATATTTAAGACATCTCTGTGAAATTTGGCGAGAAACACAGTTGATTTGACGTGATTCGGACGTCCAGTTGAGAAAATAGAAATTTTAAAGTGTTCTTGAGAATTTCATTTGATTTAGTACTAAATTTAGAGTTCTAGGTGTTATTTTGGCGATTTGATCGCGCGAGAATCCGTATGATGTTTATAGGCTTGCGTGCATGTTTGGTTTCGAGCCCCGAGGGATCGGGTGCCATTCGGACGATGCACGAGTTGAGTTCAAACCTCAACAAGGCTGTTGGTGCACCAAATCTGGTGTGCCCGTACCTGCGAGCCTTTGGTCGCAGGTGCGAGCGATAGCCCCGCAAATGCAACCTAGGCCTGGACTTCATTTTTCTGCAGATGCAAAATTTTCTTCGCAGGAGCGGGACCGCAGAAGCGGAACCCTGTCCGCAGGTGCGTCCCCAGTTAACCCAGTCCTTTTCCGCAGAAGCGCACATCCTGTTCGCACATGCGGATGCGCAGGTGCGAAGGTCGCTGGGCAGTGAGTTCATTTAATTCGGACTCCAGCCATTTTTCTTCTCGTTTTCAAAAAGATAGGAGGCGTAGGGCGATTTTTCAAAGACATTTATTTTCTTCCCCTAATCATAGGTAAGTGTTCCTTAACTCGGTTCTTTCAATCTTTTACTTCATTTTACTAGAATTCAACCTAAAATCTAGAGTTTTCATGGTAGAATTAGGGTTAGGGTAGAAATTAGGAATTTCGGGAATTTGGGGATTTAGACCTCGATTTAAGATCGGATTCCAAAACTAATTACATATTCGGGCTCGGGGGTGAATGGGTAAAAGGATTTTGGTCCGAAACTCGGGTTTTGACCAAGCGGGCCTGGGGTTGATTTTTTCGACTTTTTGGAGGAAAATTTTGGAAATTTAATTTATGAAATATAATTGATTCCTTTAGCAATATTTGATATTAATAAGTCATTTTTGAATAGATACGAGTGATTTAGAGGTGAATTCCAAAGGAAAAGTTGTGACTGAGAATTAAGTGGCCTTCAGAGCGAGGTAAGTGTTGTGTATAACTTTGGCGTGAGGGAATAGATATTGTGTGAGTATTTGCTACGTGTTTTTTTGTTGAATACTACGTATAGTTGAGGTGACGAGCATCTATACGTTGTGGTTGAGTCATAACATGCGAGTGAAATTCCATTTCTTGTGAATTGTAGTCTTAAATCTTGTTATCCATGCTTATTGTTGTTGTTGAAATGTTGGGAGACTTGTATCCGGTTCCACCAAGGTCGATAAGATTGTGAATATTGATTCGAGGTCGAGATGTTAAATTGTGAAGGTAATCATTGATGAAATATTGATTTCTTGTGAAACTTCTCTCTATCCGTTGTTATTGATTCTGTGAATTGTGAGGAAGAGTGTAAAGCACGAAGGGTGATGCCGTGCATAATTTAATTATATTGTGAGGAAGAGTGTGAAGCACGAAGGATGATGCCGTGCATAAATTATTTATATTGTGAGGAAGAGAGTAAAAGCACGAAGGGTGATGCTGTGCAGTTTCCTTTGCTGTTATAATTGCTCAATTAGTTTATGGATTTTCTGTTTAATTCTGTCTTTTCATTATTCTCACTCTTTATGTTGTATTCCTCCACTGTATGTCCCCTTCCCATTATTTCTGCGTTATTGCTTTACTTACTGATGTTGCCACTAGCATGATTATACTGTTCAGGTTATATATGGGAGTCTTGTCCTAGCCTCGTCACTACTTCGTCGAGGTTAGGCTCGACACTTACCAGTACATGGGGTCGGTTGTACTGATGCTGCACTTTGCACTTTTTGTGCAGATTTTGATACCGGCTCAGGTTGATCGAGATTTGCTATTGGTCCGTTGTCCGAAGACTCAAGGTAGATCTGTCGGCGTTCACAGACCTTGAAGTCCCCATCTATCTTTTATGTTCTACTATTTTCTTTCATTCAGACAGTTGTATTTTTTTCAGACTATTACTTGTAGTAAATTCTAGAATGCTCGTGAATTGTGACTCCAGATCCTAGTGGTAGTAATTAATACAATTTTATGATATTCCACAATTATTATATTTTATCTTAGTTAATTATTGTTATTTACTAAATGGAAATAAGGAATTGGTTTAACGATTTTCTAACGTTGGCTTGCCTAGGAAGTAAAATGTTAGGCGCCATCACGGTCCCGTCGGTGAGAAATTTCGGATCGTGACAAACCTGCTCCTCACATACCTTGTCCATATGAAATAATAGCCCAACATTCTGCTGATATGGCCCAATCGAGTGGTGTGTTGGGCTATTTACCTGTTACAAGCTCAAAGGGACTCCTCTCGGTTAATTCATTACGTTGCAAATTGTATGAGAATTGAGCTGTGTCAAGTAGTTTTGCCTAGTCCTTCTGATTGGGTCTTAAGTACAGCTCTAAAAGAGCATTGACCCTCTCCGTTTGGCTATCGATTTGGGGATGAAAACTGGTGGAGAAGTGCAACTCCGACCCCCAACAAGTTGAACAATTTCCTCCAAAAAGCACTAGTGAAACAAGAATCACGATCGGTAATAATGTGCTTTGGAGTGCCCCATTACCTCACCATATCCCGTAGGAACAAGCATGCTGCATCTTTGGCTTTGCAATTGGCGGTAGTAGTAGTGAAGGAAGCATACTTTGAAAAATGATTGACCACTACCATGATCGTGCCAAAGCCTTTCTGAATTTGGAAAGAATGTAATGAAGTCCATTATGACATTATCCCATGGCCTTTTTTCCACTTGTAAGGGCTCGGGCAAGCCCCCAGGTACCTTATGCTCCACCTTGTCTTATTTCCAAACAAGTCATGTTCGAACATAGACCTCAACATCATCCCTTATATGAGGCCAATAATAGGATGACTCCAACAATGCCATTGTGCGCTTTTGACCTTAGTGCCCTTCCCATACCATGTCATGACCCTCTTTGGTCAAGGTATGCCTAAGATTTTCCCACTTAGGCAGAGAAATATGCCTATATGTGGTATATAGAAGCCCATCTTTCACCCAAAACTTCTTTGTCTTACCTTGGCTAGCCCAGTCAAGAAGCTGCTTCGCAACCAGATCATGTTGTATCCCTTGTTTTATAGTAACAAGAATGTCATTAATGTTCGTGCTAACAATGGGTGCTAACACTACCTTCCAACTCAATGCGTCAGCAATGACATTGGCTTTCTTTGGTTTGTATTCTAAGGAATAATCAAATTCTGTCAAGAAGTCTTGCCACTGTACTTGCTTAGGTGATAACTTCTTTTAGGACTAGAAATAACTTGTCGCCACATTATCCGTTTTGACAATGAAATGAGCTCCGAACAAATAATGGCACCAGGTTCTGAGGCAATGAACTATGACTATCATCTTCTTCTCTTGGACAGTATAGCGACGCTCCGTGTCATTCAATTTTCTACTCTCAAAGGCTATTGGATGGCCTTCTTGCATTAGGACACCACTAATACCAAAATCAGAAGCATCCACGTGGACCTCATAGACATCGGTAAAGTCGGGTAGAGCCAAGACAGGCTCCTCTGTAATTGCTGATTTGAGACCCTCAAAGGCCTCTTGACATGAATCTGTCCACTCCCAAGAGTGATCTTCTTCAGCAAATCGGTGAGCGGAGCCGCTATTGCTGAATAGTCAAGAATGAATCGTCGTTAATAATTGGCAAGGTTAAGAAAGGATCATAGCTTGGTTACCTTCATTGGGGCCTCCCAATCTCTAATCACCGGGATCTTGTTGCTATTCATCCAAATCTGCCCTTGACTAATTGTGTGCCCCAAGAATTGCACTAATGACTGAGCAAAAGAACACTTCTCCTTCTTTACAAATAGGTCATTTTCCCTTAGCACTTGGAAACTTTGAGAAGGTAATCAAGATGTTCCTCCATACAACTGCTATAAGTCACAATGTCTTCAAGATAGATGACCACAAACTGATCCAAAAATTGATGAAACGGCTTGTTCATCAAAGTGCATAATGTAGTCGGGGCATTGGTTAAGCTGAATGGCTTCACCAACCATTCAAAAGCCCTATTGCGTGTCACACATGTCGTCTTTGGTTCATCACCATCAGCTATGCGAACCTAATAGTATCCTTTCCTCAATTTCATCTTGCTAAACACCTTGGCCTGGTAAAGATGATCAAATAAATCTGCAATCAAAGGTATATGATATTTGTTTTTTAACGTGACCTTGTTAAGAGCACGATAGTCTATGTACAGCTGCAAGGTCCCATGTTGCTTCTTTTGGAACAAGACTAGAGCTCCAAATAGTTCCTTCGATGGTCGGGCATGTCCCCCTTTAAGAAACTCCTTGAGTTGTTTCCTCAACTCCTCCAGTTCTGGAGGTGCCATGCGATACGGACCCATGGCAGGTGGCTTTGCTCTCTGATTCAGCTCAATCTGGTGGTCTACTTCAAGGTCTTTGAGAATCACATCCTTGTACTCTTCAAGGACTTGTTGAACATATGGGGGCAAGGCTTCCCCCTCATAGAAGGCCTTGTTCTCCTCAAACTCTATCACAATTGCTAGAAATATGGCTTCTCCACTCTTGTAGCCCTTCACAATCTGCATCGCGGATAATTGGCCAACATCTTGTGGCACACAAACTATTGGTACAACACAAGGACCCCTCGAATCCCATATATAAATCTGGTTGAGCCTAGGAAAAATTAAGGCCATGACTTCATCCCAATATTCCAACCACAACATAAGATCAAACTCGTCCATGAGAGCGACAAAGAAATTCACATTTTCTTGCCAAGCTCCTAAGTTGAGTTGCACATTACGTGCAACTCCATTCATGTTCGTAAAGTCGGCAGTGACCATCTTCAACAAATAATTATTTGGATCCAAACTAAGGCCAGGCGACTTAGCCCTAGCTTAAGTCACAAAGTTATGCGTCGCATCGGTGTCCACCATGATACGGACAGGCTCTCCGTTCGGTTTTGGATTCATGAACAGTGACCCTTTCACCCTCAATATGTAGGGTTGTCTAAGGGGAGGGTTCTGGGTTCTTAAGGGTTAAGGGGGGGTAAGAGTAAGGGGAGAGTTCCTTAAGGGCACTTTTCTTAAAGGAATTTAAGGGTACGCGGTAAGGATACTTTTACCGATAACCAACTTGTACCCCTACCGATCATAAGGGTACGGTACCAGTACTTTGGGGTAATTTTAAATTAACAAAAAATATTTAATTATAAAAAAACTTTAATGGATGAAAAAACATTCAAGGCTGTGAAGTGCCTTTTATTTTATTTAATTCAATATAAATATTAGATTCTAATACAAGTTACAAGTATTTATTTGTATTTCAACACTTATAAAAATAAAATTATATATATTTTTTGAACGATTTACGTAATTGTTCAATAATGTTTTATGGTTCTTCGATTGAAATTGGTAGCACTTGTTCGTCTGCGTCTCTGCCATCTCCGGTAGATAGTATTTCATTATATGCATCGTCGTCTTCTTGAATTATTTATGGAAGGCCAAAGTTTCTTTTCTCCGCTTTAATCCAATCTTTGAATAAAACGGTAGTTTCTAAGGTATCTTCTGCCTGTCGTCCTATTTATTATTATTTATGTCATTTTCTACGAAAGCAAGTCAGTCTTCTCTTGAGCAACCCATTTCAAATCAGGTTCCTTGGTCAGCAAAGCACCAAGCATCATGTGGCCAAGATGAGCAACATCCTGCCTCTCTTGAACAACTCCATCAGCTTGTGCACCATCTTGTGCTTGCTTCCTTTCTGCTACAATCAAGGCACCAAGTTTGCCCAAAGAAGGACAGTCCTTATAACCATGACTAGGATCCTGGCAAAGGTAGCAACCATTACGAGAACTAACTGCCTTCTTCCTCTCATTATACTTGTCACCCCAATGCGAAGATCGGTGACTTCTCCTCTGTAATCACGACTTGTGAAAGCAACTTGCTTGCCCTTGTCACGATATATACGGTATCCACCAACTCTAGTGAGCTTCTTCTTGTTGCCCTTTGCTTTTGTGGCTTCAGTCATAAAATCATTCAATGATTCAGCCACAACAATGGCCTCATCAATGCTTTGAATTGATGCTACTGCAACTCTTGCTTGGCCCAGTTTTGGAGGTCATCCATGAAATAAAATAACAAGTCATCACATTTAAAGTTTGGAATTTGGAGAATGAGCTTGGTGAACTCCTTCATGTACTCACGAATAGAAGTTGTTTGCTTGAGCTCTCTCAACTTTTGACGAGCCTCATTGACAATATTTTGTGGATAAATCTGGCGCTTCAGTTCGGACTTGAAATACTCCCAGTTTTTGTTTAGCAATTTCCTTTCTCTTCCTCCGCCACTACAACATGGCGGTGTCAGCTAAATACATGCTTGTTTCCCGAATCTTGGCAACCTCATCAACAATGTTGAGGTTCTCAAAGTAGTCCTCCATTTTTCAAATCAAGTTCTCAACATCTTGTGCGTTCCTTTTACCCTTGAACTCTTTGGGTTTAAGAGACTCAATCTTGGTCTCATGCACCATCACCGGACCAGTGCCACAATCGAGTTTTGCTGCCTCCAGTTGTTGCTTTAGGGAATCAACTTCCCCATGCAACGTAGCTAAAGTCTCAGTCAGCTTGAGCTCAAGGTTGGCCAGTCCTTCTTTGTGCACGTCAGTCAAGTTATCTATTGCCTCTTTGACGTCTCCCAGCTCTTCAAGAGTAGTAGACTCAAGCGAGTTGAAGTTGCCTTCTAACAACTTTTATGCACCAGTTTAAAGTAGCTGAACCAGCCTCGGTGAGATCCACTATCTCATCTACACGGCCTGAACTAGAACCATTACCTTCCTTGCCATGGCAAACCTCTTATGGTAGTGGCTCATATGTCAGCCCCTCACTTATTACACCTATGGAAGGATCTCACACCTTGCTCGTCCCTCTATTCTTCTGCTTCTGCTTCCTTGTGGGTGACTCCTCTCTCCCACGAATGTTGCCCTGAACAACATCATCTCCATCATCTTCCATGCTTGTCGCCTTGCTCATACACCACTTGTCACGGGCCTAACTAAACTAGGCAGCGTGCGGACAACTTTGACAGCTTATATGCTATCCAAAGCTTCAGTCGTACCAAGAAACTAAGCACCAAGTCGTGATTAAGCTGGGCAAATACACACACACACACGCATAAAGACAATGAAAGATAAGGCGCACAAAAGTTGGGAGGCCAAAGCCAATTTTTTGATTTACTTGATAAGAGAGAAATTACAAATTATGAGATGCATTGTGCCTTACGGCCTATACATGTATATATAACTGAACGAGCCACTACTTGGCCTAAATTACAAAGGAATATACCCTAAAGGTGCCTAACTAGAAGAGGAAAGGGTTGCTTGGGGCGCTAGTCCTCCGTTGCCCAAAACAAGCATGTTTTGTCTTGACTTTTAGAGTTGTCCCTTTCACTTGGCAGCCTTTGCAGCATGAAACACGCCCAACTGCTGGGAACAAGTACCATGTTGCATTAATTGATCTCCATGCCTGTCTTTGACACTCCCAAATGTTGGCAGCTTGTGTGGAAAGATGCCATGACTTGTGGCAGCTAAGTTTGAAACAAATTAGGGTGCTTTAGGCGGGAAAATCAGTAGGGAAGTTGATAGAGCGACACACTTTGCTAGTATAAAATCCAGGAACAATTCCCGGAGTTTAAAATAAGGTATTTGAAATAATGTGAAAGAATTCAAACTCCAATAATCGTTACTGGAGTTTGAACCTATAAAGGTTTGAACAAACTCTAGTAATCATTGTTGAGGTTTGAACCTATAAAGGTTTGTACCCTGTCACACCCCTTTTCTACCCCTAAAAACGATGTGTGTGTTGTGAATTGTGGGTTAAAGAGTTTTTCCAATTAAAGTGATAAACTTGAGTAGAGATTATTTTATGTACAGAGTCGCCACTTGGATTTTATTTTTTTCAGTGGTCCAAGTCACCTTTTATTTGAATCCCTAGTCAAATGGAGGTTTGACTCTATTTTTATGGGTCCGCGAAAGCAAAGTTTGGGTAAGGAATTCTGTTGACCGAGAGAAGGTGTAAGACATTCCCCGAATCTCGTGGTTCTAGCACGGTCGCTTTATTGACTTAAACATGGCTTGAATTAATTTTGGACAAACTGTGATTTATATGACTTTCATGTTTTACCTATCCGCTTTTATCTCTTGATTATTAGAATTATTAAACAAAATAATTTGGATAATATTACGTTGTCATAACCACGCTACGCAAGCGAATGCGTGATCGAATAAAAAAAGTAATTAACTTATCATAATTGCGCCTCGCAAGCGAATCCGAAATCATGTTAATCAATTATTTGTAGTACTTTTTAAAATATTTGAGAAAATTAATTTTTTTTTTAAAAATTATTAAAAGTCACTTATTGCGCTACGCAAGCGAATCCACGATTTTAGCAAAGGATTAACTAAAACTAATGGGGTATGGTATGAGATTATTTTACTAATTTATTGAATGTTGAACATCACGCTACGCAAGAGATTCCGTGAAGTCAAAGCGCGCCTACTAATTGTCTAACGTTTAAATCAATTAATTAGCATGTGATTAAATTATTCTAATTAGTTAAATAATAAATAAATAAAAATTGATTTGAATTTATTATTTGGAGAAAATACGGCACACGAGTTTGGACCAGCTTTATTCATTTTTGACAAAATGGGCCACCTTCCTATTAAAGGAGAAGTAACCCTCAACTAAATAAAAGAATGGTCCAACAACTTGTTAAAAGACAATATGGGCCACCCGCTTATTAAAACAATATGGGCCACCAGCTTATTTATTGGTATTGGGCCAATATGCATTTTATTAAACCCAACCCAATATATTATGATTCAAGACCAACCCCATCTATACTGAAGGTCTAACGTGGCCCCTTTTTTATTAAATCTAATTTTATTTGTGCACACTATTCCCTACACTCAGCAAGAGTGATCAATGGCCTCTTAATTTTCTTTAACTAAATTTGGTCACAGTCCATATGTCAAAATTAAATCCAAGACATTCACTTGGATAAAATAGCTATCTTCTGTCATCCAAATACTAACAGACACTCTAAATTAATAACAACCTCATTTTTTTACTTAACAATTATAAAGTGGACTGATAAAACTTTCTAAATGTTAACTTTTACTTAAACTGGCACAATAGAAAGAAATAGGCAAATGGGTTGTCTTCTTTAATAAAATAGCTTCATAATTCAAATGGGAATTTATCAATGCAAAAGGGATATAATGATAGCAAAGACTCAAACAACCTACCAGTATATTGGAACTCCAAAATTTACAAGAAACAAGAGAAAAATATTCACATCCAATCCATAGTGGTCAGTCTATGCTAGTTTATCTTTTCAATAACTAAATAAGACTACAAAGTGGTGCTTCAGCTAACATGTAAGGAGCAATTTCAAACTAGCAGTTATATATTCATATGGTTGCGTCATGCATACTACGTTAAAACACACAAACAAATGGCCAAATGAGTTCAGCCATATTCCAACAGTCAAAATAGGTTCAAATCTTGGTTTATTGATATGAAAATCTGCAATACAAAGGTTCAAAAGTTACATGAAGAGCAGAAATACAATACAACAGTGAAGAGCGAGAAGAAACATCAGCAAAACAACAAGGAAACAACAGTAAGATGAACGTTTGAGCAACCCAGAAATCTTAGAATAGAAGCCCAGAACAAGCTCTAAAAGACTTATCTTTTTGAAAGAGTTTTCACCCTAAGAAACCTTCACAAAGCTCACAATTTCAGCTTACTATTAGCTTACTATAGATGTTAGTTAAGTTGATCTTTTTTTGCTCTCAAGTGGTGTTTCTTTTTTAGTGAGTAAGTTTCTCTATTCTAAGTGTAAGAGAGTCCCCTTTATAGGAGAAGAGCAGCTCTTTAAATAGGCAAATAATGTGAGATTTTTTGGAAAGATTTTGGTTCACCAAAAGTCTGTCCAAAAGATTGACTTTGTGTGCTAAACACTGTTCAAAATTTATCCAAAAGGTGAAAGGACAGCCTGAAAATTTGTTGTGTCAGAAGCAAGGAGAAAAATAAAGTCATTTCAGCCACCCTACTAGTAAAAGGTAGGCTACTAGTATACTATTTTATGATAAAATAACCTAAACTTCCGATTTTAACCATATCTATACCATCCTATTGATTTTGAACCAAATCAAACTCAAACAACTAAGAATTGACAAACAACTGAATTCACAAACTAATGCTCAAAACAGAACGAGCATCGTTAACAATCGGACGATGATGTTCAACAACTAAACAATCAATTAACTAAGTAAACGATTTAACTAATACCCTAAAGATTACTTTTAATCAATAATAGCCTAACAAACAACTAAACTAACTTGAAACTCTAATTAACAACAAACAACCAAAACAGAAAAATCAAAAATTAGAAACTAACCTACTAATAATAAAAAAATAAAAATCAGAAATTAATTAAAGAGATGATGATTATACCTAACGAGCGTGCTTGAAACTGTTCGAGCCGCGAGAAGACGCTGGAGATGCCAAGAGGCAGTTGTCCGACCCCGAAACACAAGTTCCCTTTTAGCAAACGCCCAAAACAAGTAAGTTTTGGCATCATACTAGAAGGGAACATGAGTCTTTGGGTCGAGTGGGCTAAAGAAAAATGAGGCAGTGGTGACCTTGGGGTAGTCGCGATAGTAGAGGGTGACTAGCCGGCGGTGGTGCGGTTTTTGGGAGTGAAATGGATAGGAAAAGATAGGTCTCGTGGAGCTCTATCCATCCATGTATGTGTTGTAGGGTGATATTGACCGGAGTTTCTTTGATTTTTGGAAAATAGGCGGGGGATAGGGTTTCCTAGATCTAAAAATCGTGGAATTGGAGCGGGTTTTGAGGGATTTGGGTTGGAGATTTGGAAAGAGGGGGTTGAGGTGATTGTATGGTGCGATTTTCGGGTGGATTGGAGGCGGGCTACCGCCGGTGAGAAATTTCCGGCGGCAGATCAGGGTGGTGGCGCTGAGATGAGAAAGAGAAGAGAGAGAGAGAGAGAAGAGAGAGGAAGAAAAAAGAAAATAGGGCAAAAATGAGGGAAAATTTTGGGATCTTTAGGTTTTAAATAGCCTAAATGAAGATTAAATTAGGACCGTTGGATCAAGTCAAGATGTGTGGCTAAGATTAAATCTCAGCCACTTAACCAAAACGACACCGTTTTGGGCGTCCGATTAGGGTCTTGAGCTGGGCGGGTCGAATACAATTGGGCCACAGATTTGGTCCATGTTTTGGGCCAATTGTGCTTTAAAACAGACAAAATCAATCCCAATTAAACCCATTAACAAACTACTAAATATAATCTAATTCTAAAACCTATACATAATAAACCTAAAATAAAGACACAATGTAGAAGAAAAAGAAAAAGTAAAATCTGGCATTTACAGTTGCCCCTCTTTGCTCGAGAACATGAAGAGTTTCCTTGCAAAGATAGTGAATGTTATGATTAAATTTTCTCACATATGACTCTAATGAAAGCATTTTTGAAAAAGGTGACCCAACCTTGCTTCCGAGGTTACCTACATATCCTTGGATACTAAGGAATCAGGTCAGTGTAGTTTTGAGAAAATTTTGGTAGCTGGGACTACCGGACACTAGAGTTAAGACTGTTGCCGCTTGCTGCTATTGTTGTTGTTGTTGTTGTTGTTGTTGTTACTGTTACTGTTTCTTACATCAAAAAGAAAAGAGAATAGAACTACATATGCCTGTAAGCTAAGAGTTACAAAATTTCTATCTTTGAGTCTTGTGGAGTCAAATCTTGATTCTTGATATGCTCTCTTGTGTTGACCTTAGATTGGATCTTGATGCTCTTTGAAGAAAAGATTATGGCTTATTCTCGATTGCTTGCTTTCCTGATCCGAATTTGAGAGGATGAATCTTGAGATGCCGAGTTGTTGACACGTTATCAAAGCTGACTCCAACTATCTTGCGATCAAAAGACTTCTTTCTTATGATGGGAATTGGAACTGCAAACTTTAAATCTTCGCAATATGTGCTCTACGGCTGGGGCATGTAAAGCCATCAAAGACGAACAAAACGAACAAAATTTTTCTGCCCCAGTTTGGCATTAGAAAAATTTTGTGAGTTATTAGAGAAAGCTATAAACTATCTAATTCGTTAAAAGTAAGATAAAGACAGTAGTATAAACTAGCTATGTGAGGATATGCAACCACGAGGGGTAGTAACTTTTGTTGCCCAAATGGAATGGAATTAGAGGATGGTATCCTATATTACTAACAGGAAACGTAAACAGGGGTTGACACCCTATATTACTAGGAAAGAATGTAACCAGGGGTTGGTACCCTATATTACCGAAAGGAATGTAACCAGGGGTTGGTACCCTATATTACCGAAAGGAGTGTAACCAGGGGTTGGTACCCTGTATTACAGAAAAGAGTGTAACCAGGGGTTGGCACCCTAAATTACTAAGGAGTGTAACTAGGGGTTGGTACCCTGTATTACTAAAAGGAATATAACCAAGGGTTGGTACCCTGTATTACTAAAGAGGAATATAACTATGGGTTGGCACCCTGTATTACTGAGAAAGAATGTAATCAGGGGTTGGTACCCTGTATTACTAAAAGGAATGTAACTAGGGGTTGGTACCCTTTATTACTAAAGAGGAATGTAACCAGGGATTGGTATTATGTATTACCTAAAGGAGGATAACTAGGGGTTGGCACCCTGTATTACTAAAAGGAGTGTAACCAGGGGTTGGTACCCTATATTACTGAAAATGAATGTAACCAGGGGTTGGTACCCTGTATTACTAAAAAAGAAATGTAACCAAGGGTTGGCGCCCTGTACTATTGATGAAGTGTTGAGTCTCTCTAGGTGAAAAAGGTTCTACCTGAGTAAAGCTACGTAAAACAGCTTGAGCGAAGAGTACTTCTACCCAAAACTATGAGCTGGGGCCCCTAGGCGAAAAGGCTCTACCTGAGTTAAGCTACGTAAAACAACCTGAGCGAAGAGTACTTCTACCTGGAACTGTGAGCTGGATCCCCCTAGGTGAAAAGGTTCTACCCGAGTTAAGCTACGTAAAACACCCCGAGCGAAGAATACTTCTACCCGTAACTATGAGCTGGATCCCCCTAGGCAAAAAGGTTCTACCCGAGTTAAGCTATAAAACATCCTGAGTGAAGAATACTTCTACTCGAAACTATGAGCTGGATCCCCCTAGGCGAAATGGTTCTACCTGAGTTAAGCTACGTAAAACATCCCGAGCGAAGAGTACTTCTACTCGAAACTATGAGTTGGATCCCCCTAGGCGAAAAGTTTCTACCTGGGTTAAGCTACGAAAATGGGAGGTATGAACAGTAGTGATGCATGCTTAAAATAAAAGAAAATGAAGATTTTAAGGAGCTTACATTTGGTGACATTCGTCCTTTGAGAAATGCCATTCTGCACTGCTTAGTTCCTTCTTCAAACAAAGAAAAATTTGTGAGTTTTTAAAGTGGTGGTCGGTTTGTGGACTTGATGCCTTGAGTAGTTTGAATTCACGGCCACTCCGCTATCGAAGAACTGATTTTGTCAGTGTGATACCGAGGTGCTCGGATACTCTATATCGCTTTCTAGAGACATTGTCTTTCTGACGTTGCCCTTGGCTGTTTCATACCCAGATATCCATGGTACCGCTAATCCTTATCCCTAAGGCAAGGCAATTTTCCTTTAAAATCAAACTTAGTTGTCTTGCACCCAGAACCAATTTGTGTTTATAATGCTTATCAACTTTTCCCATGAAGCAAGTCTTGCCTAGGCGGCTTTTTCAGTTTCTTTGAGACACTTTGTCCGCCTTATCAAAAGAGATCACATATGGATTCCTGCCTTCGTCAATGCCGTATATGCTCCAAATTATGCTCGGTATTACGGGGAAACGGTAGCCAGTTTTGCAGCCATTTCTTTGCTTTGCTTTTAATGCAAGATTAGACAGAAAGGGAATCAAATAAAAATTATGGGAAAAATAGAAGAGCAATTGAAAGTTAAAAAAAAAAGAATTGTGTCTAAGCAAAAGGTGCCCCTTTCGGGGAGAGGAATATGGAGACTTATCTGGAGGTGTGTGCCGACTTGAATGAATAATGACATGCATTTTGGACTGGACGCCTGATCCGTCTGAGCTTTCTAATTCTCAAATTCTGTCGCAAATGTTCATCTTGAAACTGTCTTAGTTGTGCTCATACCGGAGCATCGAAGACCCTCATTCGGCTAGTAGCGCCCTTTGCGGGTTTTCGCCAACTAACCTCTCTCATTTATCTACTCACCGTCGCCTTATGGTACCCATCTAGGTTTTTACCAATAAGACTCTCTCATTTCTCTTCTCACTGCCTCCTTACAGCGCCCATACGGGTTTTCACCAATAAGACTCTCTCATCATTTCTTTTTTTTTTTTAACTAAGATACTGGATGCAGAAGGTTGCCAAACACCCTTGGCATGGAGACTTCAAACATTCTCAAAGATCGATCAAAAGTTCCTAAAAGAGAAAAGGGAAAAAGAACCTCAAACTGAATTACAACTTTTGGAACTGTTTCTATAGAAAAAAAACTGTAAAATAAAACAAAATCCTGCCCCAGTTTTGGAGTATGGGGAATATAGATTTTTGTTTGTTTTGGTGTGATGGGACCGAACCCAGGGTAAGGCTGCCTACGTATCCTTTCAGAATCAAGTCGAACATAGTTCAATGAACTCAGAAGGTTTGTTGTATGATTTTTCTTTTACAACTACATTGGCTCCAAAAGAGGGAAAACGAAGAAGACAACTACAACTCAAAAGGATTAACAAAAGGGTGACACATATTTGGGATAGAGACGAATAATAGCCTTCATCATCTCGATTTGAGAAAATAATGCGTGAAAGTTCTGCAGTGGGTATATATCAAATATAATATCTTTTGACTGCATCTGCGTTAATCGTCATGTCCGCTACCCGTCATTCATCATCTACCAAGTGCAAGGCCCCTTTTGATAACACTTTCTTGATGATGTAGGGTCCTTGCCAGTTCGGGGCAAACTTTCCTTTAGCTTCTACTTGGTGTGGAAGAATGCGTTTCAAAACGAGTTGGCCTACCTCAAAGTGTCGTGGACGCACTTTCTATTGTAAGCGCGTGCCATTCTTTGCTGGTATAATTGGCCGAAACATACTGCTGCTCGCCGTTTTTCATCAATCAACATCAGTTGTTCCAAACGGGTCTTTACCCATTATGTATCTTCAATCTTCGATTCCACAATGATCCGGAGAGAGGGAATTTCGACTTCGACCGGTATTACAGCTTCCGTTCCGTATACCAGCAAATATGGAGTTGCACCAACAAATGTGCGAGCAGTCGTGCGGTATCCCAAAAGAGCAAAAGGCAACTTTTCATGCCATTGTTTGGAACCTTGGATCATCTTTCTAAGAATCTTCTTGATGTTCTTGTTTGCCGCTTCAATGACTCCATTGGCTTTTGGCCGGTAAGGGGTAGAATGGCGATGCACAATTTTAAATTGCTCACATACCTCCTTCATCAAATGACTATTTAGATTGGCTACATTGTCATTGATAATGGTCTTTGGAATACCAAAGCGACAAATTATTTTGGAATGAACAAAGTTTGCCACTGCTTTCTTGGTGACTGCTTAGAAAGTGATGGCCTCCACCCACTTGGTGAAATAATCAATTGCAACCAAAATGAATCTATGCCCATTTGAAGCCTTTGGCTCGATTGGCCCAATAGCATCCATTCCCCAAGCAACAAAAGGCCAAGGAGAGGACATGGGATGCAACTCTGAAGGAGGTGAGTGAATCAGGTCACCATGAAGCTGGCATTGGTGACACTTGCGAACAAAACTGAAGCAATCTCGCTCCATCGTAAGCCAATAATACCCTGCCCGCAGAATCTTCTTCGCCAAAACATATACATTCATGTGAGGTCTGCATACCCCTGAATGCACTTCACTCATGATCCGCTTAGCTTTTATGACATCTATGCATCTCAACAAGTTCAAATCTGGGGTCCTTTTGTACAAAATTTCTCCATTCGGGAAGAAATCACCGGCGAACCGCCTTATAGTTCTTTCTTTATCTCCCTTGGCATGCTCTGGGTATTCTCTTATTTTCAGGAATCGTTTTATGTCATGATACCATGGTTTACCATCTGGTTCTATCTCAATTGTATTGCAGTAACCGTGTTGATTCCGAACTTGGATTTCTGGTGGATCGATATGAGTGTTGCCCGGATAAGGGAGCATCAAGGCTAAAGTAGCCAAAGCATCGGCTAGCTGGTTGTGAAACCTGGGAATGTACTTGAACTCGATAGATTTGAATATTTTGCTCAATTCTTGCACACATTATTTGTATGGAATAAGCTTGATGTCTCGAGTCTCCCATTTACCTTGGGCTTGCCGGATAAGCAAGTAAGAATCTCTCATAACCAATAGTTCATGCACATCCAGATCGAGGGCCATTTTCAAACCCATAATATAGGCTTCATATTCTTCCGTATTATTGGTACAGAAGAACCGAAGTCGGGCCATTGCAAGGTAATATTGTCCAATAGGTGAGATGGGGATTGCCCCGATCCCAACTCCTTTGATATTGAGAGCTCCATCAAAATACATTTTCCATACAGGATAGTCGTCTAGAACTACTTCCTCTATTGAGTTGACCTCTTCGTCTGGGAAGTATGTGGTAAGTGGTATGTACTCATAATCAACTGGATTCTCTACCAAATGATCGGCCAAAGCCTGTACTTTCATCGCGGTGCGAGTGACATAGACGATGTCAAACTTTGTGAGCAGGATTTGCCATTTTGCGAGCCTGCCATTGGGCATTGGCTTTTGGAAGATGTACTTCAGATGATCCATTCTAGATATGAGGTAAGTAGTGTAGGCCAAAATATAATGTCTCAACTTCTGAGCGACCCAAGTCAAGGCACAACATGTCCTTTCTAAAAGGGTGTACTTAACCTCATAATTGATGAACTTCTTGCTCAAATAATAGATTGCCTATTCCTTTTTGCATGTTGCATCATGTTGCCACAGAACGCATCCAAAGGAATTATCCATCACCGATAGATATAAAAATAAAGGCTTACCAGGTTCAGGTGGGACCAATACATGGGGTTTTGATAGATAATCTTTGATCCTGTCAAAAGTATTTTGGCAATCGTCCGTCCACTTGATAGCATCATCCTTTTTCAGCAACTTAAAGATGGGCTCGCACATGGTTGTGATTTGAGCAATGAACCTACTGATGTAGTTCAACCTCCCGAGCAAACTCATGACCTCCGTTTTGTTCTTCCGGGGTGGCAGATCTCCAATGGACTTTATCTTAGATGGATCCAATTCGATGCCTCTCCAGCTGACTATAAAATTGAGGAGTTTCCCAGATGGAACCCCAAATGCACACTTGGCTTGATTGAGCTTAAGGTCATACCTTCGAAGCAGTTTGAAGAACTTTTTCAAATCGTGCACGTGATTCGCCCGTGTCTTTGATTTTATGATGACATCATCGACATATACTTTAATCTCTTTGTGCATCATGTCATGAAAAATGGTGGTCATGGCCCTCATGTAAGTTGCCCCTGCATTCTTTAAACCGAATGGCATGACCATGTAACAATAGTTACCCCACGGAGTGGTGAAAGCGGTATTTTCTGCATCATCCTCATCCATTAGAATCTGGTTGTATCCGGCATAGCAATCCACAAAAGATTGTATCTCATGCTTAGCGCAATTATCTACAAGTATGTGGATGTTTGGTAAAGGAAAATTATCATTTGGGCTTGCTTTGTTCAGGTCCCTGTAGTCAACACAGACTCTGGTTTTTCTGTCCTTCTTTGGCACAGGCACAGCATTTGTCACCCAGGTGGTGTATCGTACGGCTCTAACTACATTGGCACTCAATTGCTTCATTATTTCCTCTTTGATTTTATCACTCATCTCCGTTTTAAATTTTCGTTGCTTTTATTGGACTGGTGGAAAATCAAGATATGTGGGAAGCTTATGAACCACTAAATCGACACTTAAACCCGGCATATAATCATAAGACCAAGCAAACACATCTCTGTACTCAAATAAAAGTTAAATCAAGGCATCTCTGGTTTTTGTTCAGTGTGAATGCTTATCTTTGTTTCTCTGACTTCTTCATGACCTCCGATATTAATTGGCTTAGTTTCATTGAAGTTGGGCTTAGGCTTGTTTTCTAATTATTCCAACTCTCTTTTTATTTCCTCAAAAACCTTATCTTCATCATATTCGACCTCTTGATGCATTATTTCAAAATTAGACAGCTTTTTGAGATCTGAGCGTGAATTCCGCATGCATGTCATGTTATTAAAGCCGGCATTAACAAAACTGAAATAGAAACAAAATGGAAGGAATTAGGAAAAGGAAAAGATACAAAACTTAATACGAAACTGAACTGCATTTCATTGATTTTGAAAGGATAGAAGGGTTAACATTAAAATAAAACAAGCATACTAAGATGTTTGGATTACAACCCTAAAAGTAACCCACAGTACAAAAAGAAAGAAGCTGCAAAAGCAAACTACCAAGACTCCTTCGTTGTGGGGAGAAGAGTTGCTTCCCAGTTGTTGAGCATGGTGTATGGGCCAATTAGTTGCACATCGGCACAACTAGTGCCTTTACTAGCCTGGATCATATTCACTTCAGAAAACATCTGGTTGAGGCTATGGAAAATTTCATCAATGTTTGCCTGCGCCGAGGAATTTTGACCCTCTTTGAGTCGTGGCTTGACAAAAGTGTAGAAAGTGTGAGGGATAGGTTGCTGCAATACCCACCCATTCTTTTTGCGGTGCTTGGCTTTGTCTTCGTCTGCTTGTGTTGGCCTGAAGCCTAAACCAAAAGTATCCTTGTTACTGAACGGAGAAATGGGTTCTGAAATTCCTTGCAACGATGCCCCAAGCCTTTTCCTGGCTCATAACCTTGTCTCATCATAAGTGCAGCCACCATTACATATGTGGCGGAGAGACGAGGATGCATAATGGGCTTTCCTTCCTCAACATGGTCCACAACAACCACTTTGAAAGCCTGATAGACAATAGACTCACATCCTTCCTTGGCCTCAATACATGGGATTAACAGGTCTTTATAAATGGATGACTCGTCTTCTCCGTGAACAGTAATTTCTTGCCTGTCGTGCTCGAATTTGAGCATCTGATGCAAAGGAAATCTATTGGTCATCTTCTCTAACTGATTCACGGTGGTCTTCTCTGAGATATGTGCCTCGTTTAGGATTTTGATTAGAACACGGGCATGCTCTCCTGAGTGTATGAGCAGAGATAACAGAGAGATTTGGGCAGGAGTCTTTCTCAGCTGGTCAATGATTGAGTAATCCTAAACTTTCATCTTTTTTAAAAACTCCTCCGCCTCTTCTTCAGTGACCGGTTTCTTTATTGGCATTTGGCCTTCTCTGATTTGCTTGGCCTTCCTCAACTCTTCTGGAGAGTAACACCTCCCTGATCGAGTCAAACCTCCAGTTTTCCCCACTTTTTCTATGATTTCCTTGCCTTTGTAGGTTACTACAGTTTTGTTGTAGTTCCAAGGAATGGTTTTCGTGTTTGTTACACGGGGTTATGTGGCAGACTTGAGTATGATCGGCTCTGTTATACCCGTCGTACCACGCTGATTCTGCTTTATGATATGGTGACCTCCAAGGACATATAACTTTGGGCTTGAAACATTGGAGCGAACTTCCAACCTCGAGATTTTTGGAACAAATAAAGTTGCCCTCTATGAGATGTGGGCACCTTTCACAATCAACGACGCATCTCGGCTTGGACTTACTTCCAGTTTGGTTCCCTCTTAAATCGTTCCTACTGTCATTTCTGCTTGACCAACCGACTTGTATTCTTGATCTCGGCCAATCATTCCCATAAAATGAACATCATTGTGTACTAGCAACGGGTTGTTGGTCACAGTAGGAGGGTCCTCGCCATTCGTCACTACAATCAATTTTTCAGCAATGAGTCTTTCTACGGCTCTTTTCAGAGTCCAACAATCATCAGTGCTATGCCCTAGGGCACCTGAATGATATTCACATCTAGCATTTGCTTGAAATCCATGTGACTCAGGATGCATATGGTGGGGAGCGATGGGTCTAATAGTGCTAATCTACTTTAGCTTCTGGAATAGACTAGAGTATGATTTAGCCAATGGAGTGAATTTTTCCACCGGCCTCTTATGTCGACCATAATCTTACCTGGGACGAGCATTGTAAGGTGCCCAAAACTTTTGCTGCTGAGGCCGAGGGATCCTTGGAGCTGGTGTCCGTACCTGTTGATTGGGAGGCCGAGCATAGGATTGAGCATTAAACACTGTATATTGTGGTAGGCCCACAAAGTATTGAGTAATTGGCAGGGGATAATAATGTTGAGGATAGCTAGATTGCCCCTGCTGAACTGGCACATAAGGGTGCGACGCCCCTCTTTGAACTTCCTTGGATCTTGAAGTCATCATGGACCCTTCATCTCTCTTCTTTCTATTTGCGAAACTTCCCGACCCATTTTGGATAGCTTGGGTGGTGGCTTTGAGAGCAGCTTGACGTACAATTCTGCCAGTCTTGAGGCCATTTTCGACCATCTTTCCTATTTTGATCGCTTTTGCAAAAGGTCTACCCATTACGGACATCATGTTCTGAAAGTAATCAGGCTCTTGGGCCTCCAGAAAAACAGTGATCAACTCGCGGTTATCCATGGGTGGCTTAACTCTATCCGTTTGCTCCCTCCACTAGATTGCATACTCCCTAAAGCTTTTAGTCGGCTTTTTCTTCATATTGGACAGGGAATTGCGATCCGGCACAATATCAATGTTGTATTGAAATTTTTTGATGAAGGCTTGGGCCATGTCATCCCAGACATGCCAGTGAGAGATATCTTGGTCAATGAACCATTTGGAGGCTACCCCTACAAGACCTTTCCTATAATAAGCCATCAATAATTCTTCTTTTCCACCTGCACCCCTCAGCTGGTTGCAGTACCTTTTCAAGTGGGCGATAGGGTCATCGTGTCCATCATACTTCTCAAATTTTGGGGTCTTGATCCCTGGTGGCAAATAGATGTGAGGAACATGCATAAATCACTGAACGAAACACTTTTGTGACCACCTAGTCCCTATATGTTCTTTATGTTCTATTCAAGACTTTTCATTTTCCTGGCCATCTCATCCGGCTCAATCATCTTGGCAGACTTTTCATTTTCCACTGGTGACTCGTATTGAGGAGTCTGATTATATGGAGCTGAGACCCCGAAAGACATATTTGGAGAGTAGTATTAGCCATCATAAACATGAGATGATGGCTCGTTGATTGGCCTCGTCATAGGAGGTGGTGGCAGGATTGTGTATGCAGGTGCGCCGGACACGACTAGAGGAGCTGGTGGTAGAATGTGGTCGCTCGTTGTATGGAGCGGTGGTTGAGTAGCCAGGAGAACGGTGGAAGTTCCCTCTGAGTGACCTCGGGGTTGAGGCTGACCAGACACCCAAGCTTGATATACATTAGACAATTACTGTCTCAATTTTCTTATTTCCTCCAACTCTTGTTCAACTGATTGATCCCGAGGGTCTTCACTGACCAGCTAGATCTCATTATCGTTGGCCATTACTATTGTTCCCTTAGATATGGTGAAGTAATTGTGTGTTGCCAGTTTCACCACAAACCAACCACTTTAAGCTTACTATATAAGAGACATTAAACGTGTTAGGGTTAAGCATTTTATAGATATGAATCACACGTAATATGACATGCTCCTATCATTGTCACTATTTCTAACATGCTTTTGGAAGGCTTCATGTTTCATTCCGGCTTATCAAGTTGCTTCTTATTGACGCTTTTAGTTTCTTCTCTCCCCTTTTTTCATTTCACTCATGCGTCATTCGATCCCTCCTCTTAGATCGTTGAAAAATATTTTGATCGAACCTTTTTTGGGTTGCCTAAGTATCATGTCGCCACATGAATCAGATCATTACGTAGTTCAGGGGGAAATAATAACAATTTTGAAATTATTATTATTATTATTAAAAACAAAATCGAATATTTTTCATTCATTTTCAAATCAATTTTTTTAAAATACAATGAGAGAAAAGGAAAATATATAGAAATTAACTCAATTGACTCTAAAGACATAAGTATGACTGAAAATGTGACAAATATAAAATTAAAAATGCGACAAATGAAAAATGAAACTAAAAACTAGTTGACTGCACTAAAACTTTAATCTTCAATGGCCTTCTTACTTAAACTGATATCATCAATGGTCTGCATCCCTTGGCCTACACTCTCCCCCCAAAATCTCGTACAAATTTTGAAACACTGTCGGCAACTGTGGAACGAGGGTGCGTGCATGTTGACCAACTTTCTCATTGTTTAGATAACGATGATCGTCATGAATATATGTTGCTTTCTCTGCCAATTGAAGTACTTGCTCTCTGGCTTGCCCCATATTCACGTGACAATTCTGCAACCATATCTGGGTAGTGTTGAGGGCGTGCCCCATCTCAGCCTCGCATCCCTCGTATTCTTCAATACGAATGTTTAGCATAACTCTCTCAATCATCCACTGACGCCGCTCTGCCTCAAAATCTTCATGTTTATGACCTCTCTTATGCCTTTTTATTTCTTCCAATTGTGCATGAAACTGACCCTTTGAGCGTATCCAATGGGCCCTTTCTCTTTCAAACTACTCTCTCTGCTGATCAAACTCCAATTGTTGCTGGTGCGCATCCTCTTCAATGATATTCAAGTCTTCTTGCAGCTTATGCATTTCAGCATTTTTATTTGCCTCAACTCTTCTGACTAAACCAATAGTGCTTGCTAGTTCTTCTTCTAAGCGGGTCACCTCATTTTTAGCATGCTTTAGATCTTTATCCATGACCTGTAAGGCAGATTGATAATCTTTCTCAATATTTAAACAAATCTGAGAGACTCCGGCTTGCAGTTGGGCTTGTTGTTTGGATATGGTCATCAAAGAATATTTATAGTTCTTTGATCATTTCTCCTCTTGTTGGACCCCTCAGGCCTATCTCTAAATGACGAAGGGTCATGAAACCAGGTAATATATTCAGGGATCACCTCTCCATGATCTCGGTCTTCTACCATATCATTCAACTCTGAGACCTTACTTGCATACCAAATTTTCATAATTTCTTCTTCGTCATGAGGCTGATCTTTACTAAAATCATAACAAAACTTGCTCATATCTCGTGTTGGTGGCACCTTCTGTAATCGTGCAAATTGGCGCATTACCCGAAGTGGAGCATAGGGCTGAACACCATCCGATCCTATGAGTACCAAATAAGAATGGTATGCACACTCACAAATGACCTCTTTAGAGGAGAACTAATCGTAGTTCCAAGTGATCCGTTTGGCAGACAGAGTAAGAAGTAGTTCTTTCCAGGCACCAATCCCTTCTGGAATATGCAAGAAAGAATCATAGGGACCAAAGTATAATAATCCCCTTCTATGTACCTTCCATGTTTCCTTATCTTCCTTTGATTTTAATTTTCCCACATTCCTTTCGAAATTGCATTCTAGGCCATACAAGTGAAACAAAAAGCCTAACTTAACCCACTTGCCTCCTAAACCTTCATATTGTCCGTAATTTATCTTCAAGAGCTTCAGAAACCTACCCTCATTCATATTTTTTGGTACTATGGGCCTTTGGCGGCGAAGATTACGGCCCCACCCCTGGAAATGGGTGATTTCCTCAAAGGTTGGAGTCATTTCACAGTCGATAAAACGGAACACATTATTTTCAGGATCCCAGTGCGGAATCAAAGCTTCGATCACATCCCTCCTGGGCTTGATCGTAATCATGTGAACCAAATGTCCAAAGTGTTTCTTTATTTGGTTTCGCTCGTATTCCTTAAAGTCTCTCCACCAATCCCACAACAACTGTGGTATCTGATCGACAATCAGAAAATCTGGTATCCCTTCTGATCTGGGCCTCTTTTCAGACTTACCTATTTCCCCACTCATGGTATACCTGTCTACCGAGACACGTGGTTAGGCTTTGATCAAACATATTATTGACGTACAAAAATTCCGATTTCTCTGGTTTTGACTCTATAAAAGAATATAAATAAATAAATAAAAGCCAAACTGTGGGACTATAAAAGAATATTTTGGATTTAGTTTTTTTTTTAGATTTTCTAAGGAAAGAATTCTAAAGAGGGAATTAAGGAAAAGGAAAATATTTTTAGATTTTTGTTTATTTTTTTTAAAAAAAAATAATTGGGGCCGAAACCGATGAGGTTTGCCTACGTATCTCACATCCGGTGAGAATCAGACCCGCGTCGTTCGGTTTTAAACCGACTATATTTTTTTTTATTTTCATGAAAATTAATCTTTAAAAATCATATGCACTAGACCACATCATTTTTTCTCTGTTCGTTCAACTGATTTATGCTAAAGTCAGTCGACATACAAGCCTCCCAAATAATACAACAAGTAGCACATAACATGACATAATAGTCTCAACAAGGTACCGGTCAAAATAGAACTCGGCCCCTATGTTGAGCGCTGCTAAGTCAAATGCACATGATGCAAATAAAGCATAGCCTACTAGGGATATTCATTGATTGTGGCTTGTTCTTCTAAGTTTCCAAATCCTAAAGGAGATGGTATCTAGACCTCGCTTACCCGGGCAGACAACCCGAGCCGAGGAGCGTCAAGCGTCACCAGTAGTAGAACAGCACTGGCTAGCTAACGGCTCTCCCGCCTAAGCATGTGTGACTAAATCCTTCGCCAGAAGCTGGTAGGCTAACTGCCTTTATCTCAAGACAGAAATTTTGTGATGCTGGTAGGCAAACACAACATAACTTTCACAACCCAAAATCCCACCACAGGAGTCATGATGGCACCTAGTCTCTAAGACTGGGTAAACCAATTTTCATTACATTTTTGAAGCCATTTGATTTTTTAAAAAAACTAACAATGGAAATAATTACAATATACAACCTCCCAAGACTGGTAGTACTGAGTCACGAACTCTAACTGAATACATAGAATGATCACGAGGACCGAATATACAATATTGTTTGATTACAATTTAACAGTACAATAAAATAAAAAAAACTCCAAGGGACTACGATGACCAAACAGCTCTACCTTGAATCCTTACGATCTCGCTGTAACTCTGCTCAAGTTCGATATCTCCAATACCTGGCTATGCACAAAAATGTGCAGAAGTGTAGTATGAGTACACCACGGTCGGTACCCAGTAAGTATCAAGACTAACCTCAATGGAGTAGAGATGAGGTACAGTCAAGACACTCACTAGTCTAATAACCTGTGCAATATAATATACAAAATACTAGGAAACAGATAGCAATAAGGGCAGGATAAAACAACCAGTGGTATGCACAGCAAGACAACAAGAATACCATAAATATCACTCAACAATTAATAAATACATGTACGCCCAATTAATTCAAGTTTTTCAACATAAATATCCTTCACATTTAATTCTCCCAAATAACTCTCTTTCAAATGTAGTTTTCTCAAATAATTATTTTTCAAATATAATTCTTTCAATAAATCTATTCAAAATATAATTTCCTCAAATAAATATCTTTCAAATACAATTATTTCATATAATTCTTTTTGAATAAAAATCCTTCCAAATAAATATTTTGAATATAATTCTTTCAATTAGAAAGTCATCATGTGACACCTCATTTCATAATCATAAAAATACGGGTCTCAACCCATTTTCATATTTTTCGTAAACACGGGTCTCAGCCCATTTTTATATTTCCCCGGCACCTCGTGCCCATAATTAAATCATCATATTTTTCCGACACCTCGTGCCCTCATTTCATCTCACAACTGCACGGACAATTCACGTGCCAAATATCATTATCATTTCATCACAGCACTTCGTGCCCACATTTCATATCACCACTGCACGGACAATTCACGTGCCAAATATCCTCATTAGTTACTCACGGCATCTCGTGCCCACATTTCAATTTATAATCTGCCTGGCAATAGCCACATGCTCTCAATTTCAACATAAATCAGATTGTTATCAATTTACCAACAATAAGACAAATTGCACAAGGTATAAAAGTAAACACAAGAAAATCTCAACATCACATGAAAATTATCAACACCATAACCCCACATCATCACATATCATCCCTGACAATAGCCACCCTTATCGCTCTTATTGCCACACTTATCATATTCCAACAAATACAACAACAGTGAAATGCCACCATTATACCCACCTAATATCAACGGTGAAATGCCACCCTTATCTCCCTAAAATAATAACTCACACAATACAATAATTTACACGGGAAATTATCACGGCAACATAACAAAATCAAATCATATCACAATTTGCCCAATGGCCATAACCAAATTCCAAAGATATAACAAAATCAATTAATTTCACAACAAATAGCCCAAGGCTCCACACAATGTATATAACACCCAAAAACAATCAATAGAGCTAGAAATTACTCAGCATAAAGCAAAACCTTCATTAATGCAAATTTAGATAATTATATTAATACTTCTTCTTAACCTTGCTTAATTAATTATTTACAGAGGGAAAAATCCATAATGAAGTTAAATTCCAAGAAATATTAACCATCAAACTCACGGAATTCACATAAATATACAAGTAATAATTTCATCAAATTGTCATATAAAAAATAAATTCAACAACAAGGATTTAGGCATGGCAAATAGATGATTTAATAATTATTCACAATTACCCAATTTACTACACAATAATACCTAAGACTTTAATCTAATAAAAAATTGCACATATAAGCCCGAGTACGTACTCGTCACCTCGCGTACACGTCTTTTCACATTTCACAAATGGCACATAAGACTCAATGCCTAAGGGGTAATCCTCCCACTCGGGGTTAAGACAGACACTTACCTTTTTGAAGTTAGGCCGATATTCCAAAATAGCCTTCTTGCTTGTATTGACCTCCAGACAGCTCAAATATATCCAAATTAATTGTATAACTCCATTAAATTTCGTCGAAAATAATTTCGGATAATAATACGTTGACTTAAAAATTTATTCAAAAAAGGCAACAAAAGTCAACGCGGGGCTCGCCCCTCGGAACCCGACATAATTTTCATGAAATCCGAACACCCATTCCGATACGAGTTCAATCATACCAATTTTATCGAATTCCAATAACAAATCGACCTCCAAACCTTGAATTTGTGGTTTATGAAGTTTCTACAATTTTTCCTAAATTTTCATCTCAAAGTACTAATTAAATGATGAAATCAATGATATATTCATGTATATTAACTAAATCCGAGTTAGAATCACTTACCCCGATGAATTTCTTGAAAAACCCTCAAAATATTGCCACAAACCGAGCTCAATAGGTCCAAAATGTGAAATAATGCCCTAAACCCCGTTTATATAGTGCACCCTCTGAACTCCCCTACGCGGTCTGCGAAATTCCAACCGCGGTCGCGAAAAAATAATGCGGCCGCGAAATTCTTAGGGCTGCACTGCCAGACTTTAGTATTTTGTCCATAACTTTCTCTACAGATGTCAAAATGATGACTTCTTTACTTTTGTGAAAACTAGACACGAAGGACTATAACTTTTGTTTTTGAATCATCCTAAAATTCCTTGTAGATCAAAAGATATAGGCTTCCGAAGTTGGACCAATGGGTCTGCAGAACTTCCTGGAGCGCCTCCGCGACCAAATTTACGCGGTCCGCGCCCCCTCCTCTGCCCTCAACGAAATTTTGCCGCCCTCAACGGTATTTTGCCAACTCAGTAAAATTTTAACGACTAGAACCATGCCTTAGTTCCTGTAATGCCCGGACTCGCTCAAAACTCATCCCGAAACTCATCCGGAACCTCCCGGACACAAACCATATATGAATTTCAATCATAAAATACACTACGGACCTGCTCGCGCACTTAAAAGACTGAAAAGAGGTCGTCTTGATCTGATATTGACCATGGTCAAACTCCCAAATTTTTTAACTTTACTAATCTCTCAACCAATGATCCAAAAATACACCCAAGCCCCTCGAGACCTCAACCAAATATACCAACACGTTCCATAATACAATACGAACTTAGTGGAGGCTTCAAATCTCGTCAAACAACGTCAAAATTACGAGTCGCGCCTCGAATCGAGTTATGAGTTTTTGAATATCCCAACTTCTATGTTTTGCACCCAAACGTATCAAATCAATCCGGAATGACTTCAAATTTTGCACACAAGTCATAATTGATTTAATGGAGCTATTCCCATTTCCGGAATCGAAGTCCGACCTCGTTATCAAAAATTCACCCTTCGGTAGAATTTTTCAAAATCTTATATTTTTCAACTTTCGCCAAAATGTGTCGAATTGTCCTACAGACTTCCAAATCCAAATCCGAACATACGCCTAAGTTCGAAATCATCATACGAAACTATTTCCATCCTCGAAATTCTATTTCGGGGTCGTTTGCTCAAAAGTAATCTCTTCGGTTAACTCTTTCCATTTAAGCTTCTAAATAAGAATTGCTCTTTTAACCAAATTTCGAATCTTCAGTAAATCAAACTCGACCACACCCGTGGGTCATAATACATATTGTGAAACTGTTCGATACCTTAAACCACTGAACGGGGCATTAATTCTTAAAATGACAAGTCGGGTCGTTACAATAACTAACTATAAGAAGATTCAAAGGGGTGCGAGAGAGAATACAATTTATATGTACATTTCAACAATATAAAAACAGTAAAAAGTGGACAAGTAACACATTAAGCCCAAATAAATCACAATATATACAAAAATTAATAAAGCCAAATAAAGTCAATGTACAAGCTTGAATTCTTGTTACTATCCCCAGCAGAGTCGCCAGAGCTGTCACACCCCTTTTCTATCCCCCAAAAAGATGTGTGTGTTGTGAATTATGGGTTAAAGAGTTTTTCCAATTAAAGTGACATACTTGAGTAGGGATTATTTTATGTACAGAGTCGCCACTTGGAATTTATTTTTTTCGATGTTCCAAGTCACATTTTATTTGAATCCCTAGTCAAAGGAGGGTTTGACTCTATTTTTATCGGTCCGCAAAAATAAAGTTTGGGTAAGGAATTATGTTGACCGGAGAGAAAGTGTAAGGCATTCCCCGAGTTCCGTGGTTCTAGTACGGTCGCTTTATTGACGTAAACTTGGCTTGAATTAATTTTGGACAAACTGTGATTTATATGACTTTCATGTTTTACCTATCCGCTTTTATCTCTTGATTATTAGAGTTATTAAACAAAATAATTTGGATAATATTACGTTGTCATAACTACGCTACGCAAGCGAATGCGTGATCGAATAACAAAATTAATTAACTTATCATAATTGCGCCTCGCAAGCGAATCCGAAATCATGAAAATCAATTATTTGTAGTACTTTTGAGAAATTATTACATTTGAGAAAATTAATTTTTTTAAAAAAATTATTAAAAGTCACTTATCATGCTACGCAAGCGAATCCGCGATTTTAGCAAAGGATTAACTAAAACTAATAGGGTATAGTATGTGGTTATTTTACTAATTTATTGAATGTTGAACATCACGCTACGCAAGAGATTCCGTGAAGTCAAAGCGCACCTATTAATTATCTAGCGTTTAAATTAATTAATTAGGAGGTGATTAAATTATTCTAATTAGTTAAATAATAAATAAATAAAAACTGATTTGAATTTATTATTTGGAGAATATACGGCACATGAGTTTGGACCAGCTTTATTCATTTTTGAGGAAATGGGCCACCTTCCTATTAAAAGAGAAGTAACACTCAACTAAATAAAAGAATGGGCCAACAACTTGTTAAAAGACAATACGGACTACCAACTAATTAAGAAAATATGGGCCACCAACGTATTTATTGGCATTGGGCCAATATGCATTTTATTAAACCCATCCCAATATTTTATGATTCAAGATCAACCCCATGTATACTGAAGGTCTAACGTGGCCCCCTTTTTATTAAATCTAATTTTATTTGTGCACATTATTCCCTACACTCCGCAAGAGTGATCAGTGGCCTCTTAATTTTCTTTAACTAAATTTGGTCACAGTCCATATGTCAAAATTAAATCCAAGATATTCACTTGGATAAAATAGTTATCTTCTGTCATCCAAATACTAACAAACACTCTAAATTAATAACAACCTCATTTTTTTTACTTAACAATTATAAAGTGGACTGATGGAAACTTCTAAATGTTTAATTTTGTTTAAACTGGCACAATAGAAAGAAATAGGCAAATGGGTTGTCTCCTTTAATAAAATAGCTTCATAATTCAAAAGAGAATTTATCAATGCAAAAGGGATATAATGATAGCAAAGACTTAAACAACCTACCAGTATATTGGAACTCCAAAATTTACAAGAAACAAGAGAAAAATATTCACATCCAATCCATAGTGGTCAGTCTATGCTAGTTTATCTTTCCAATAACTAAATAAGACTACAAAGTGGTGCTTCAGCTAACATGTAAGGAGCAATTTCAAACTAGCAGTTATATATTCACATGGTTGCGTCATGCATACTACGTTAAAACACACAAACAAATGGCCAAATGAGTTCAGCTATATTCCAACAGTCAAAATAGGTTCAAATCTTGGTTTATTGCTATAAAAATCTGCAATACAAAGGTTCAAAAGTTACATGAAGAGCAGAAATACAATACAACAGTGAAAAGCGAGAAGAAACATCAGCAAAACAACAATAAGATGAACGTTTGAACAACCCGAAAATCTTAGAGTAGAAGCTCTGAACAAGTTCTAAAAGACTTATCTTTTTGAAAGAGTTTTCACCCTAAGAAACCTTCACAAAGCTTACAATTTCAGCTTACTATTAGCTTACTATAGATGTTAGTTAAGTTGATCTTTTTTTGCTCTCAAGTGATATTTTTTTTACCGTGAGTAAGTCTCTCTATTCTAAGTGTAAGAGAGTCCCCTTTATAGGAGAAGAGCAGCCCTTTAAATAGGCAAATAATGTCAGATTTTTTGGAAAGATTTTGGTTCACCAAAAGTCTGTCTAAAAGACTGACTTTGTGTACTAAACACTGTTCAAAATTTGTCCAAAAGGTGAAAGGACAGCCTCAAAATTTGTTGTGTCAGAAGCAAGGAGAAAAATAAAGTCATTTCAGCCACCCTACTAGTAAAAGGTAGGCTACTAGTACACTATTTTATGATAAAATAACCTAAACTTCAGATTTTAACTACATCAATACCATCCTATTGATTTTGAACCAAATCAAACTCAAACAACTAAATATTGACAAAACAGAAACCATAATTCAAATGGAACTAAAACTCAAACTGATTTGTGCAAACTAAATATAGAACAATCAACTGAATTCACAAACTAATGCTCAAAATAGAACGAGCATCGTTAACAATCGGACGACAATGTTCAACAACTAAACAATCAATTAACTAAGCAAACGATTTAACTAATACCCTAAAGATTACTTTTAATCAATAATAGTCTAACAAATAACTAAACTAACTTGAAACTCTAATTAACAACAAACAACCAAAACAGAAAAATCAAAAATCAGAAACTAACCTACTAATAATAAAAAAACAAAAATCAGAAATTAATTAAAGAGATAACGATTATACCTAACGAGCGTGCTTGAAACTGTTCGAGCCGCGAGAAGACGCCGGAGATGCCAAGAGGCGGCTGCCCGACCCTGAAACACAAGTTCCCTTTTAGCAAATTTCCAAAACAAGTAAGTTTTGGTATCATAGTAGAAGGGAACATGAGTCTTTGGGTCGAGTGGGCTAAAGAAAAATGAGGCAGTGGTGACCTTGGGGTGGTCGCGGCAGCAGGGGTGGCTGGCCGGCGGTGGTGCGATTTTTGGGGGGTAAAATGGGTAGGAAAGGATAGGTATCGCGGAGCTCTATCCATCCATGTATGTGTTGTAGGGTGGTGGTGGAGGAGTTTCTTTGATTTTGGAAAAATAGGTGGCGGATAGGGTTTCCTAGATTTAAAAATCATGGAATTTGAGCGGGTTTTGAGGGATTTGGGTTGGAGATTTGAAAAGAGGGGGTTGAGGTGATTGTATGGTATAATTTTGGACAGATTGGAGGCGGGCCGTCGCCGGTGGGAGATTTTCGGCGGCGAAACAGGGTGGCGGCGCTGAGAGGAGAAAGAGAAGAGAGAGAGGAAGAAAAAAGAAAATAGGGCAAAAATGAGGGCAAATTTTGGGCTCTTTAGGCTTTAAATAGCTTAAGTGAAGATTAAATTATGACCGTTGGATCAAGTCAAGATGTGTGGCTAAGATTAAATCTCAGCCACTTAACCAGAACGACGCCGTTTTGGGGCATTCGATTGGGGTCTTGAGCTGGGCGGGTCGAATACAATTGGGCCACATATTTGGTCCATGTTTTGGGCCAATTGTGCTTTTAAAACAAACAAAATCAATCCCAATTAAACCCATTAACAAACTACTAAATATAATCTAATTCTAAAACCTATACATAATAAACTTAAAATAAAGACACAATGTAGAAGAAAAAGTAAAAATCAGGCATTTACAAACCCTAATAATTGTTATTGGGGCTTGAACCTAAAAGGAATATTTCGCCCCTTTATACCTCTTTTGTACTCAAGAATAATATTCTGGAGTTACAACTTGTAGTGGCTAAATGTTAATAGCATAGGTAAAAGGTGGCTAATTACTAATATTACACAATATTTTTTCTCTTTCTTTCTTACTCTTTGTTTTTCCTCTGAGAGGTATATTATTTTGGTGGGATTTGTTTTGAGAATTTAAACAAACTGAGTTTTCAGTTTTTTTTCTTAAAGACATAAATATTTTTTTCAAAATCTTCAAAAATGGTTAAACTTTTTTATAAAGAGCAGCTGTTGTAAAGCTGAAAAACTAACATTGTTGGTCATGTACATTATTTCAAATATTTGAAAAATTATTTGCAAATTAATGTTTGATTAACAATTTGGATCGTTATTTAACTAGAGAATTTGACATTTAAGAAACTTGTTAACACAATTTTATGTTTGGAAATTCAGTTTCAAAACAAAAATTTATTTCTTATTTCATAACAACTATTTTTGTGTCTTTAAATAGTTTGATAACATGAATTATTCTAAGAACTAAAATGATATTCTAATAGTACACGAAGAGACAGAACTGACCAAACTTAATACTAACCTCCCCTATCCCCGCGCGCCCCAACAGAAAAAAAAGAAAAGAAAAAAAAGAAAAGAAAAGAAGGAAGACGAAGAAGCTAAGTCATTCTAAATAGGGCAAATGTCCAAATATGTCTTTGTATTATATGAAATTGAGTACATTTGTCATTTGTTAATACTTTAGCTCAAATATGCCCTTATCGTCACATAATTGGTCCATAGATGCCCTTATAGTTACACTGTTGGCTCATATATGCCCTTTTCGAAACGGAATTCACCCAAACTAATTAGTTTTTTCTTTAATTGTATTAAAGTGTATTACAAATACTATTTTCTTTTTATTAGTACTTTTTTTCTTTACCTTTCTCTTTTCTTTGTACTTTTTTCTTTTCTTCTCTTTTTTTTTCCTTTTTCTTTCTCCCTTATCCGTTTCCTCCATTACTGATGTCTTCTCCATTTTCGTCACCAATTTCACTTGACAAAAGTCATGAATTTTAATTACTAAGAAAATTCTCTGATAAGGTAATCAAGTTCCAATTTCACTGGCCCTCTAAATAAACGAAATTAAATTGTTCCAAAAATTATGGTTTAAATTTTAAAATAATAAAAACATCTCAACCTTTAACAATACTCAAAAGACCAAAATATTTAAATTATTTTCAGAAAGATAATTTAATGATTAAAAGCCTAGAGTTCAAGTTGTAGAGTTATAAATTTGAGTTGTTAGTCTTTTTTCAGTTGGACATTTTTTATTTTTTTTTTATTAACTATGTAGATTAGGGATGTACATGGAACGAGTTGGTTCGATTTTTATCAAAATCAAACCAAACCAATTATATCAGTTTGGATTGTTCGGTTTTGTTGGATTTTTGAATTTTTTATTACATAAATATTATTTCAATCTTACTTTGTTAAATTTTGTAGAACTAAATATATGTTCAGTAAAAATTAAAAAATTGACAAATATATGATCTATAAAAATATTCTTATGGGAGAATTTTCTTAGTAATTAGAATTCATGAGTTTTGTCAAGTGAAATTAGTGATGAAAATGGAGAAGACATCATTAATGGAGGAAATCGGATAAGAGAGGAAAAAAAAAGAAAAAAAAAAAGAGAAGAAAAAAAAAAGATGAAAGAAAAGAGAAAGGTAAAGAAAAAAAAAGTACTAATAAAAAGAAAATAGTGGTTGTAATACACTTTAATACAATTAACGAAAGAGCTAATTAGTTTGGGTGGATTCCGTTTCGAAAAGGGCATATATGGGCCAACTGTGTAACTCTAAGGGCATATATGGACCAACTATGTGACGGTAAGGGCATATTTGAGCTAAAGTATTAACGGAGGATAAATGTGCTCAATTTCGTATAGTATAAGGGCATATTTGGACCTTTTCCGTTCTAAATATGTCGTTTCAAATCTTAAGTCAATTTTGTTTGTTTTCTCAAGCCATTCTTCTAAGATTAAAAATTGTATAAATTATTTATGATATGGCTATTGGTAACTTAAAAGGTGGGAATTAATCATATTGATATCGCTTGGAGATAGAGCAATTGTGCTTATGCTACATATATACGTTGCAACAAAAACTTTGTCAATTGATTTTTTAACTCTTTACAAATTTGTTTTTAGTTTTATGATCCTACCTCTTTTTTTTACATATGAGAATTTACTTTTACACATAAGAGATCTGTCTTTTACACATAAGAGATCTAAAAAGATCATTTTCTTAAATTCAAAATTGTAAAGGGACATGACGTACAAATAATACAAAATGACTTTGGAGCTGTTGTGCTTTAATAGAGATATGACGAGCACTGACATAGATAAATTGATATACATAAAGAAAAAAAAAATCTGAAATGATTTGTGATAAAAAATATCTTAACAAATCGTCATTATCCATCATAAAAACTAACAAAATGACAGACAAGGGAAAAATGGAATCAAATGAAGAAAAAAAAACAGAGATAAACTCATCCAATCAAAGGGAATTTATTAATAATTAGCATCCAAACAATTAATCTCCAATTCCAAACACATCAAATTGACAAGTTTTCTCAAGTATGAAGGAATCATGAGATTTGAAGTCGTTTTATGTAAAACCTTATCAACAAAAGTTGTTTATTTAATAATGCCACCAATTATTATAAGCTATGTTGAAAGATCGAAAAATGACTTTAAATTGTAAGGCTCAACAACATCGACAGTTCCATTCCATAGTAATTCAGCAACTTGTTTGTATGCCACTTCTGTAAGATGACCAGAGTCAAAAAACATATAATCCTTCACTTTTTTGCACAACTTGTACTCTTTTACTTGTCTCTTGCCTCCACAACTATAAATTCCTCTGAATGGACCCGTCCCACAACAAGCACTTTTAGATGTTTTAAAACCTACACAAATACAATTATATACATGTTACAAAATCTTAGAACATAAAGAAATATATTGCAATTGTCTAACAAGTATTGATTGTTAGAGGAATCATACATGTGTAGTTTGTAACTTTGTATTAGTGTGTCTACATTGTCGGTGAAAATTTTATTTTTCTACTAGCAGTCTAGCACTTACGTCATTATATATATCATATACAAGATAAACTCTCCGTGTTTCAATTTAGATAACATACTTCGTTTATCAAGTCAATTTGACTAAAATTTGAAACTAAATTGGATTAGTTCAACTCAATATTTTAGAATTAGGAAATATACGAAAAGCACTATAAATTATAATTTTTTTCATGTCAATATGATAAAAAGAAATAGTTCAAAATGTTGGTCAAACTTCATACAGTTTGACACTCGATAAGCGAAATGTGTCATTTAAATTAAAACGGATGGAGTAATATTAAATTATATGAATTATCTTATCTAAAAGTTTAACCTATTAAAGAGTTAATATTGTTAATAATTATTTTATGTGTACAATGCCTTCACATACATGTCTAGTTTTTTCCCCCTAATCGCAAGCATATAAAATGAATTTTACTAGTGGAGTAAATTTTGGACTCTCGATCTACTTTGACCGACATATGCAATGCTTTTAAAAAAAAAAATTGTTTTTATAGCAAGGTATAAGACTGAAATGTTGATGAATTTAAATACCAGTTACATAGGAACTTACCATATTTTGAAGGGTTGTCAATTATTTCAATAGCAACTTTGAAGAAATCAAACAAGGAATACTTAAATCCAGGTAATTTATCCTCTAGTTGCTTTAGCATTTTAGGCAAAGCTGAATTGTGTAATTTTGCAAGGTTTGTCAGTTCTTCTAGGCAGTTGCCACTTTTATTTCCTTGTTGGAAATTAAGAGCCCTAGAACCTGGTGTACAACCCAAAGGAGCCAAACTAAGAATGGCAAATTTTCTCCCTCCTTTCTTGTATATTCCCTGTTGCATTAAATGGTTAAAAATTAAAAGAAATTTTATGCAAAAGTATATTTAGCTACTTTTTGCTAGATTTTGTAAAATTTATATGATTAAATCAAAAATAATATATAATCTAATTACCTTCAAAACAGATGTCAAATTTCCCACTACCATCTTTACATATTCTTCCTTGGAATATGTCACAGGAAATTCAAAGTAATCATTATTTCCAGCGCTAAATATGTATACAGCATTGGAGAGGAGTTGTTTGGACTTTTTTGCTCCAAACTTCTTCTTCAAATCTTTAGCCACTTTTTTGAAGTATTTCAATTGTGTTTTAAGGTCTATAACCTGTAATTCGAACCAAAAGAAAAATGTTAGATTAGTGATACCTCTTCCTAGGTAAATGCGGAATACACAAGTAATCTAAATGGCAACCCAGTGCATAAAATATTTTGCATTCACGTAGGATATAAATATTATAGTAAATAGAATGCAAATTCCTTGATGTAAGAAAAGGCTTTTATTTATTTTTATTTATCTTAATGATGCGAAAGTGTTAAGTACAAAGTTTTTCAGGCACAAATTTTAGGCAGTATTGGGACAATAATTTCAGAAATTTTGACACCTCAGCTTGGTTACTAAGTAAACTTTCATTAGATTACCATCCGAAACTAATTACATTCGTTATCTAAAGTTTGTATAAAATATTATATTTTATTTAGGAGCGACTAAAATTATATATTTCTGATCAATCAAATGGGAATAATAAATATCACTTACAAAGCCACGAAAAGTTTCTTTTAAACAGCCAGCTCCACCTGATGCGAAATTCACTCCATGGATAGATCCATCTTTGCCAATCTCAAAATACGATGGAATGAGTGGCAACTCTGCATATTCGGCTAAAAACAATACAACGAATTAACTTAGTATTCCAAAATAAAAATATATTTATATATATATATATATATACATGATAAGAATTGAATCATATATACATTAGAAAGATTTTTCATATATATACACAATATAAGAAATTTAATTGAACCCCTTTGATTCCGTCAACTGGTATCTAGTACTACGTGTTCCTCAAATCAAATCTATTTTAATGTGTTTAGAGACATGAGGAAAAAGGGGAAACTGACGCTTATCCTTTTTCTTTCCTTTTTTCTTTTCTCGAAATAGGAAGGAGACGGTAAAGTTATCTCCGTGCATGTGACTAAAGGTTACGGAAACAAGCCGTGAAAACAGTCATTAATGCTTGTATTAGGATAGACTGTCTAAATCATACTTTTTGGAGTGTGACCCTTTTCCGAACTCTATATAAACATGGGATGCTTTGTGCACCGGACTATTTTTTTTTTTTTTTTTTGGGGGAAAAAAGGGCTGGATACAGACAAAATTGATAGCTCCAATCTATATAAAAGGGGTGAAAGTTAATGTTACCAATGAAATCAGGAATGATACGACCATCACAAAATCTGCCAGTAGGAGGTTTGAAGAATGATTCACCATAAGGCCACCAATTAGCTTGGAATTGAGTAGTGGTATTTATATAATTGTTATTCCCAGGATCAAATAGGGAATCACCAAATACAAAGAGGGCTGATCTTTCATAGCTGCCAAAACAGTAACCAAATGGTATAAAACAGGCAGCAATGAGGAAGCCATGAAAGAAGTTGGAACTCAAAGCCATAGCAAGATCAGCAAAAACTATAACTTTTAGCACTAATTTTCTACTTGAAAAGAAGAAATTAGCTTCAGTTTCTTGAAATAATTAAGAGTGATTGAGTGTTCTCTAAAAAGAGCTTTTTCTGGCAGGAAATAATTAAGTCGTCTTTAGAAAATAGTTGACTTGACTTGGGGAATTTAAAAATGGAGCATCTTGGACTTCCCCTTCCAATGGAAAGAAAAAAAAGGATTAAAACAAAGAGATAGAATAAACTCCAATAGAAGACGAGCACGATGTAAGTATTACCAGCACACCAATTGATTATTTGATTACCATGTGCTTAGTAACAGTTTGTCCTTTAGTCAATTTAAAAATTGCAACGACTAGCAAAAAAACAAAATACTAAGACTTTGTTTACTTACTTTTTATTCAAAGTATTTAATTACTTATCATCTTTGATGTGTTTGTCCAAGCTTTTGAGAGGCCAAAAGTATTTTTTTCCCCCCAAAAAAAGTATTTTAAAAAATATTGAATTGTTTGGTCAATACAGAGAAGTACTTTTGGCCAGAGCAGAAGCAGTTTTTCTGCTTTTGGGAAGAAACAGAAAATTTTAGCTTCTTCCAAGAAGCATAAGCAAAAGTAGAAAATTAATTTATTCATGACAAAACTATCTTCACCATAAATTTATATTTTTCAAATTATCCCTTACTAGTTTAAGTTTTTTCTTTTCATTTTTGTTTCTAGTTTTTACCATTCTATTAAAATTAAAAATATTATATATATGAATCATATTGTAACTTTCCAAATTTTTTATTGACTTTTCTTATTTTTGATTTTTTCTTTGTGTAATGTCTTATAACTTTTCAAATTATCTTCTTCTTTTTTCACACTAAAGCAAATTATCTACATCCTTCTTTGGATTATCAATTCTCTTCCTACAAATAATCTTTTATAATTTCTTCTATTATATGTTATTAGTTCCCGAATCTTTAAAACAATTATTAAATCTAATTTGTGAAAATGACCTACAAATAGGTAATAAATTTACAATTGATTGCATAATCTATCTATATATTATTAAAAGAAGAAGAAAATGTATCCACATTAAGTCAAGTGACAGCTTCACAATAGGCCAATTGGCAATTTAGGACAAAGTTAGTAAGGTTATGTAATAATTAGTTTCTTTTTAAATTTAAATTTAAATTTTAAAAAAAATTAAATTATACATTATGTGTTGTTAATAATTAGTTACTCATTTTGAATTAGTTTAAACATAATTAGTTACTCTTTTCCAATTAGTTTAAACATACTTAACTATTTATTTTATAATTTATTTTATATATTTAAAATTATTTCTATTTTATGCTCAATGCCATCTTTCAAGTTTGACACTCAGAATTATCTAGTTACAATTACCATGGCTATACAAAATTTTATCCGACGACATTCTTCTACCGATAAAGAATTCAACTATTATGCTAATAAAGATATTACTGCAAAGATTGATGAAGGAGATGAGCCTTCTGATATTCCTTTAGAAATGTGAGGCAAGTCTTCTACTAATATGGAGGCGTTGTGTGATAGAAGTAGAGATGAAATTGTTGAGAAATATTATCATGTGTGAGTGACTTTACTTATTATTTCATGATGGATTATATCAATATATAGTAATTTGTGAATAGACTTCTAATTTATACTGAATGCTGTATTTTAATTATTCAAATCATCATATAACAATAAGTAATTATACTAGATAATATCATATGCTTTGGTATAACTATATATGTAAAATTGATTTAAATCTGTAATATGTTTGTTTACTTTATATTTTATATTTTAATTAAATAAAATAAAATAATAATAAAAGTCTCTTACGATAAATATTTAAGTTTATTTTTCTATTTAAAAAAATTATAAGACCTTGGTACTATCTTTTTTGGTAATTTGACACTCAAAAGTACTTTTTAAAAAGATTGGCCAAACACAATTTGTTTAATAAATATTGTAAAAAATACTTCTTAAATGAATTAGCCAAACACAAATAATTTTTTTTTTTCAAAAGAACTTCTGAAAAAAAGTATTTTTTAAAATAAATATATTTTGGCAGTTGGCTAAACGGGCTCCAAGTATATACAAAATTGAGGGTACAATAAGTTCCGTATTATGAACTTTGTACTGTACGCCTTATTTAGACAGGGTTCTAAAAAAACATAAAGGAAGAAATTACTCTTTCCTCAAATAGGAGTAATATTTTTTCTAAGGTTCTAGTTAAATCTGGCTTTATCTTTTATTTTTCTCTTTGTTTTTTTATTAATAAAATATTCACCTCCCAGTGGTTTATTAAAAAAGAAAATTAGCAGGGATAAAAAATATAAAAGCATATACTGAGAAGATCCCATTAGTCGAAAAAGGGCCTAACTTAAGATTAAAACTTCTTATCAACATCATTAGTCCCATCTATCGAGTAGAAAGTTTTAAAAAAAAGGTGCAGTGAATTGAAATATTTTTAAAATTGTATAAAGTTAAAGGCGAAATGGCCCACGACCATTAAATTTGCACTTATTTGTCATCTCCTGATATATAAACTTATAACTTTTTAATTTTAACACCACTACTTTATCTGACATGAATGTGTTCATTACCGCACTTGAAGAACACAAGATGGCAAAAGATGTATAAAACTTGTATTTTGATCTAGTAGAAGTGTTAAAATGAAAGTTAGTAAAAAGTTTAATTATCGGTTTGAAAAATTTGTGGAAGTTAGGGCCAGGCCATTTTGCCTAAAGTGGAAGTGTTAATATATGACATATATTCTCAAACAAATCTTAGCTTTATGTTCGGAAAAATATTTACTGATCTTTCCTTTTAGGCAAAAAGTCCAAATTACTTTACTGAAGCAAGATCCTATCTGATCAATATCTTGATTAGTCATTGGAAGCAGTATAACAAGTCTGGTATTCCCATACTCTTTTCTATTCCTTACTTCTGCATTAAAACTTCTATAGAAATTTAATAATGGCCAAATACATAGACAGTCTATTAAATTTAGAGGTACATTTTAAATATACTTTCGGTGTTTAATAGGAGCAAGTCTCGGTTGGAGTTATAAAATAAAAATCGGTGCCAGCTTTAAAGGGATGTTGTCATGAATGATAATGGGCTTTGGCCAAATAAAAATAGCAGGCAAGTTGGGGTTAGACAATAGTGGGCTTGGAAAGCCACTAAGCAAAAGAAAAGCTGGAAAGGATTGAACAAACCATGTTACATTTGAGACCCAGGTTGATAGGCTTAGCCGGCGAAATGCGAAATAAAGTTTGGTTAGTTAAAGAAGCATTAGGCTAAGGTATGACAAGGCTAATTTTTTTGTAAGCTAAAGTATTATACTGTTCATATAGGTACCTTAGCCTACTTTTGAGTGTTGGCAGATGCCACACTGTTGTACCCGGTTGGGAGCTAATACATGAACACCCAGCGTTCTTGGGTGTTTAAGAAAAAAAAAACTTGTCTAACTGTCGTTGAATCTAGATACACCTTTAGCCAACTTTAATTTGTGTGCCTTCAGTAAAATAATTATAATTTCTTTTTTGTTAGAAAAATTCAAATGACAAACTATTAGTACCTTTGGAAACTAGCATTAGCTACCTTTTTATAGTAACCGTACTTCGTTCGTTAGAATCTTTTGCTTTTGGTTATATTCTTCTGCTAGCTCAAAGAACTCCTTCGATCATTGATGAAAACTAAGAGTTCACCAAAATATATAGAGAACGTGTTCTCTATTAGTTCCTACAGAACACACACAGAACAATAGGTAAATGATATAGCAGTATTTTACGTGAAAAACTCTCAGCTCACGGAATTAAAAACCTTAACCTACACTTGTACGGTTTCAACTTCACTAACCGAGCAAAACTTTAGATTACAACATTTTGTAACCTAGGAATTAAAATCTTAATCCCTCACCTAGTTTGTAATAACTTTATTGCAAGTCTTTTTGTAATAACTCTATTACAAAGCTTACCACTTTGACTAACTCTAGCCAAAACACAAACACATGGTTTATGGTTTACAGAAAAATCCTACAAGATGCTTCTAACTATACTGAGTAGGAATTACAAGTGAATAACATTAACAAAGATACAACAATACTAAGGACACACGATAAACTCAGTGCTGGGATCTGGTCCTTTGTTCTGTTGCTACCTTGTTCTTCAACCCTTGGAGTCAATGAAGGCGGTAACACACTTGAGAGAAACTTAAATGATTTAGGGTTTGCAAGTGTGTTTTTCCTTGTCTCATGTTGGTAATATATAAGTGAGGTCATTGGGATGATATAAGCAAGTATCTGGTATATATTATGCTCCATAAAGTGACTGCTGCACTGTTGCATGTGCAGTGCAACAGTGCATCGAATTTGAAAGTTGTAAGGAGTTGACTTGTACTATGACCGGAGGAACTGATAGCCATATGTCCCCTCTGCCATTTCTTTGAATGATAATATTGAAACTTGTACCAGACATGTGACTTGTTGTTCTGAGCACTTTGAGGTTGTGTAACAGGTTCCCTATCTGGTTCTCATATGAAGTTTGTTAAATCATCAAAATATAAATGTACATAACTTATCAATTTTTCCTTTTTTGATGATGACAAACTTAGAATTAAAGTTCCCTCTTAGAACCAAATCTCCATACAATTCACCATACCGATTAGTTTTATCCCCCTTGAGAACTTGTTTCCCTTTCTGTCCCCCTTCAATTTTCTTCGCCCTTTTGGCATCATAAAAAGAATATATGCAAGTAAACACAAAAAGAAGTCCAGCAAAGTTAACTCATGACACTTGTGTGTACATAACATAGCTAAAACACAGAGCACAAGAGTATAACATGCATAGCAAAAGATTGAGATGCTCATTAATTAATTTGAGAAGAATGTCCACTCGAGCATTTGCAGACCGCTGCCCGTTTATCAGCTGCTCTTTCAGGTCCTTAACCTGTTTCCTCAGGTCTGTATTTTCAGCAGTCAAGCGAGCAACCTCTACACCCTTTTCACTGGTAGAACCAGGTTCCTCTTTGGCTTGACTGAGCTGTCGCTCAAGAATGGCATTCCTAGTCTCCAGCCTCCTTATTTCCTCGTTAGTAGTAGTCTGAGTATCAATTAACTGAGAAATAGTAGAATTGCTGCCAACACCCCCCTTCTTGTCTATATACTCGCATTCCTCTAAGGTTGTCATTAAGAAGATCTGCTTTTGCGTTCCCACTGTTGATCTTCCCAAAGGGACTTTGAAGTATTCAAACACTCTAGTGAGCAAGAACCCATAAGGCAAACCATGGTTCCCTTCCTTGAAGTCTGCCACCTTTTTCATATGTTCAATCATGATACCAGGCATGTTGATGGTAGTGTATGCATCCAGTGCTTCCATGAGGAACAAGTATGCTTTTGAAGTAATGTAATGCCTCTTTGCGCTTAGGAGCAGGACCTTGTTCACCATCTCAAACATAAGCTGATACTCTTGAAGAAGGATCCCGTTCCCCTCTCTGAATAGCATGAGCTTTTAGAATGATCTTTCTAAAGTCAGGGAATAGGCCCCTTCAACAGATGAGAGCCCCTCGGTTGGCACACCCAAGATACTACCCATAACAGCTTCATCCATCATAAAATCCACTCCATTAATCTTCAGGCAGATATTGTCATCTTTCACAGTAAATAGATCAGCGTAGAAACTGCAAACCTCCTCTTCATAAACCTTGGGACTCTGAATGGAAAACAGATGAGTCCACTTTTGAAACTTGCAGATTGCAAACAACTGTCTCATGCCTAATATTTCAAGAATGTCAGCATCAAACACTCTGCCCCATAGCACCCTTTGCTTATTCAGGTTTTCTCTTCTCTCAACTTCACGCTTTTCTACTTTGGCTTTCTTGGAGGAACCAGGTTCCTCTCTGTCACTTGCCTTCTGCTTCTGAGACTTCTTCACAATTTTCTCCTTCTTTTCAGACTTACTTCCTCACCAGACTTCTTTTCTTCAACACTCTTCTCTTTATCAATCTCCACTCCTTTCACAGACGATTCTCTCTTGGGCTTTGCAAGCATAAATTTCTTGGAGGATTTACGAACCAAGGAAGCAGGTTCCTCATTCACCTCTTCATCTTCAACATTCACAATGTTTGTTGGAGGCACGTCCTCCTCGTTCACTAACTTTACCCCTTTCACCAACCTTCTTATTTTTCTCATTGTTTCTCTTCAAAGCACTCTCAAGAGCTTCTTTCTTCTGCTGCCTAGTAGTGGGTCCTTTAAGAATGAGCTCTTTCGGGACTGACCTACCACTTCTAGTAGCAATAAAACTTGCCACAGTCACATCATCATAGTCATCCTCACTGTCATCATTCTCTTCTTCAGACAAAGGTCTCATCTCAGGAATTACAAAATCTAATGGGACTGTATCAAAGTGAGGAGAATGAACAGGGTCAATATCGTCCAGGGGCTATTTTGTAGAGCATGGGGTTTCATCCCAAGTAAGAGCAGAGTGATCTTTTTGGGCAGAGGGAAAAGGTCCCTATGTTGGCTCCCTTGTAGTATTAATTTGCACCAAGTTACCATGAGGCACCAGTTCCCCACTTCCAACTCCATTTCCTTCTCCTTTCCCCTAAGACCCAACGGTCACATCACCACACACATACTCCCCAACAAACCCTTCTTCGGTAGCAATAAGTAACATATTCTCTATAGCTTCTCTATCACTTACACCCAATAGTGTAGAATCAGTAGATGCAAGAGAGGAATTACCTGACGACAAAGCAACATTTAGACCAAACGTCAGAGCAAGAGGAGAGATAGGCACTTCTGATACTTCACCACTACCAGCAACATACTCTTGGGCTATAGAGACCTCCTCAACTTGCTGACTCAAAACCTCTAGCCCCTCTTCTCCGTCCATTATTTTGTCTTCTGCCAATTTTTTCAGCGAGGCAGAGGGAGAGGTTGTAGCGACAAACCTTTTAGGAGTTTGATTTTTTCGAATACGATGAGAACCAGAACTCGATGGGGTTAGAGAGGAGACTATGGGTGGTTGTTGGTCTGATTTAGGGTTTTCACTGGGTAAAGGTTGAGGCTCAGGCTCGTGCTGTAGTGCTTCATGAGACGAAGATGTAGTGGGAGTGACAATGGTAGCACTTGGAGACTCTGGATTCTGGGAAGACATGATGATTTTTGAGAGTAAATACACGAGAGAGAGAGAGAGGGTTTTCTGAGAGAGGAAAAGAGTTTGATGGCTTTGATGTAGACAATTATGAGAAAGACGTCTTTTGGGGTTATTTAGAGAGTATGAGGGTCCGGTTATAAATGGGTGCAACGGACTGGGTAGATGGGTCGGTTTGTAACAGGTGTGACGCTTGGGCTTAAAAAGGATGAGAGAAAAGGCGGACACATCTTAATGATGTGGCACTTTTATAGCCATTAAAAATGCGTATGAGTGTAAAAGGAACTACTAACCTGAGTTAAGGGAACCAGGTTCCCTGATTCAATTTTATAAATATGAGCCTCATCCTTCTTCCAAAATGCAGTATCATTAGCTGCTTATTTGCTCTGTTGTTGACATGCATGCTTACCCGTAAAGGTATAGAATTGAGTTAGAAATTACCAGAAAATGCTTTTTAGCAGTTTACCTTTTCATTCCTTCATAGCTAATCACTGAGGGACCTAGTGCCCAGTTCAAAATGCTTTGGTGAAGATATCTGCTCTCTGGTCCTCTATTTTGTAAAACTTCATGCAGATGAGACCGTTTTCAACATTATTCTTGAGAAAAGATGTCGCACATCAATATGGTTTGTCCTCTTATGCTGAACCGGGTTCTTTACCATGTTGAGAGCACTTGTGTTGTCGCACAATAATTGCACACAATCAGAAAACATACCAAAATTCAGTTATTGTTTGATCCACAGTAGTTGAGCACAATAGGAAACATCTACCACATATTTAGCTTATATAGTAGAAAGAGCCATAGAGTTTTAATTTTTTGTACCCCATGAAATCAAGCATGATCCCAGAAAGTGTACCATCCCAAATGTGCTATTTCTATCCACTAAATAACCAGCATAATTAGCATCGGCATACCCAATTAAATCAAAATTGTCTCCTGAGGGATAGTACAGGACCATGTCTTATTTTCCTTTTAGATACCTCAGAATTCCCTTAGCAGCTTTCAGATGAGATTCCTTTGGACTTGATTAGAATCTAGCACATAATCCCATACCGAACACAATGTCAGGTCTGTTGGCTATGAGATACAAGAGTGAACCAATGATACCTCGATACATGGTTTCATTCACAGGGGAACCAGGTTCGTCCATGTCCAGACGAATGGAAGTTGCAATATGGGTATCAATGGTCTTTGAGCTTTCCATCACAAACCTCTTCAGAAGCTCTTTAATATATTTCTGTTGACTTATCATCGTTCCCTTAGAGGTTTGCTTAACCTGCAGACCTAGGAAGAAGTCCAGTTCCCCCATCATGCTCATCTCAAACTCACTTCCCATAAGCTTGGAAAACTCCTCACATAAGGAATCATTTGTTATACCAAAAATATGATGTCGTAAACATAAACTTGCACAATCAACAAATTCCTTCCTCTTTTCTTCAAAAAGAGAGTGTTGTCAATTTTCCCTCTTGTAAAGCCATTTTCCAGAAGGAACCTGTACAATCTTTCATTCCATGCACGAGGGGCCTGCTTTTAACCATATAGTTCCTTGTAGAGCTTGAATACATGTTCAAGGTGCTCATGACATTGAAAACCAGATGGTTGTTTGACAAGGACTTCTTCCTTTAAATATCCATGTAGAAATGCACTCTTGACATCCATTTGGAACAATTTGAATTCCATATGAGATGCAAAGGCAATGAGAATTCTGATGGCTTCCATTCGTGCAACTGAACCAAAAGTCTCACCATAGTCAATACCTTCTTCTTGATTATAACCTTGAACCACTAACCTGTCCTTGTTCCTTATTGTATTTCCAAACTCATCAAGGTTGATTCTGAACCCCCACCTAGTTCCAATAACAATTCTATCTGAAGGTCGAGGAACCAGGTGCCATACGCTGTTCCTCTCAAATTGATGGAGTTTATCTTACATAACAACAATCCAGTCAATATCTTTCAATGCTTCTTTGATATTTTTGGGCTCAATTTGAGACAGAAAGGTTGAGAAGGAAAACATGCTTCTTGTATTTGATTTGGTTTGAATCCCTGAATCAATAGGAGTGATCACATTCTAGAGATGATGTGAGCTTTTGTGCTTCCAGTTAGACACTTGAATCTCATTATGAGAAGACCCAGGTTCCTCTGAGTGGGATCCATTGTTTTCATCAATGGAAGAGTGAGTGCGACTTCTCCGCTCAGTATCAAGAGTTCCTTACATGTCATCAACAACTCCATTTTCTGCTTCAGTTGTTGTAATGGAGGAACCGGGTTCCTCTAAATTAGCTGGAGGTTCTTCTAAGATTCCTTGACCTGACTCATCAGATCAGCCTTCCCGTTTGCCATATCAATTACTTCTACAGGAATCTTTGACTACTCTCCATCTTGATCAATCTTATCATGTGAATCTTTCCCACTTAAGTGGTGTGATTCATCAAAGATTACATGTACGCTTTCTTCAACATATTGAGTCCTTTTGTTGTAGACCTTGTATGTTTGCTTTGTAAAGAATATCCAAGAAATATCCTTTCATCACTTTTGGCATCAAAATTTCTAGCACTTCCTTACTATTGTTGAGAATGAAACATTTGCAACTAAACATTCTCTGGTAAGTTAGCTTGGGTTTTTTCCCGTTCAGCAATTCATACGGGGTCTTGTTTAAGAGGGACATAATCATGCACATATTTATCAAATAGCAGGCAGTGTTCACTGCCTCAGCCCAAAAGTATTTTGGTACACCACTGTCAATTAGCATTGTCCTTGCCATGTCTTCAAGAGTCCTATTTTTCCTCTCCACAACACCATTCTGTTGGGGTGTTCTGGGAGCTGAATTTTTTTGACTTATACCATTTTCCGCACAAAATTCATCAAATTTTGTATTGTCGAACTCTGTACCATGATCAGATCTTATGCTTACAACATTATGTCTCATTTTTACTTGAAATTGCTTTACAAAGGCAGAAAATACTGGAAAAGATTCATCCTTACTTTGGAGGAACAAGGTCCATGTGAATCTGAAGTATTCATCCACTATGACGAAAATGTATCTCTTTCCTCCTCTACTGGCCACCCTCATAGGTCCACAGAAATCCATATGAAGAAGATCCAGTGTTCTTGAGGTGCTTATTTCCCTTTTTGGCTTAAAGGAGGACCTGACTTGCTTTCCTCTCACATATGCATTACATACCTTGTGATCCTTGAATCTAGACTTTGGCAGCCCACATACCAAGTCCTTCTTAACTAGCTTATTCCGCAAGGAGAAGCTTACATGTCCTAATCTTCTGTGCCATAGTTCAGCATCATCATCAACAACACTCAAACATGTAAGATCCCCACTGTTTAAGGACTCAAAGTCAACGACGTAGATGGTTTTGAATCTCTTTGCCATCAGAACCACTTCACTAGTCACAAGATTGGTGACTTTGCAAGTCTTTGTAAGAACTCCACTTTGTTTCATTTGTCGCAGATTTAAGAGACAGTCAAAAGACTGTATTTCAGGCCATTCACATGATACACATTCTCAATTGAGTGAGTGAGTGTCTTCCCAACTCTTCTAACTCTCAGAATGTATCCCTTTTTGCCATTGCCAAAGGACACACTCCCTGAAAGGAAATCATCAGTACTTCCAATCATATGTTTAGAGCAGCCGCTATCCACATACCATCTTTGGCTGCTTCCTTTCACTGCTCCCTACACAATGAAATCAGAGATTAGACTTAGGAACCAAAACATGTTTGGGTCCTTTGTAGTGAGGAAAAGGACTAATTAAACTTCTTCTTGTCCAAACAGGTATCACATGTTTTTTATTATAGGAACCAGGTTCCTTAGCAGTAGGTATTTTTTCAACAAAAACTTTATTTTTCTATTAAGACTGAAATCTAGCTTTACAGGAGTATTTAAAATGCCCAATTTTACCACAATAAGTGCAAAGCCAATTATCAGGGACAGTAACATACTTGTTATATGGATTGTAAGGAGCCTTTTCCTTTTGGAACCCAATTCCCTGCTTGTTCCCCCCGCTACTTTTATACATAAAAGTGATTGTATCAGAGGACCAGGTTCACTTCAGAGATTTATCTAGTTCATTTTTAACCCTGCTTAGATCTACCTGAAGTTGTTTATTTCTTTCAAGTTCAGCACACAGACTCAACTTTAGCATTTTGAGCACATTTTCAAGTTTAAGGTATGCCTCACTCGCCACTTCCTTACCTTTTGAAGTGTTTCCAGAACTATTTTCCCTCTTTAATTCTTCTACTATTTCCTTTAGATTCACAACTACTACCAACACGTCATCTCTCACATGCTCGACCTTTTCAATTTTCTCAGTTAGAGCATCCTGTTCATTCTTTAAATCCTCAATGGTTTCTTTTAGATTAACAACTACGAATAGCAAATCATCTCTCTTATGTTCTACCTCTCCTAATTCCACAATTAAAACATCTTTATCATTGATAAGGTTATGATAAGCGTCAATCAGAACATTTGCTAAGGATACAAGCTACTTTTGAGAGTAAGACTTCAAATTTATTTGAATGTCTAGAAAGTTTACCTCACCGTCATCATCGTTTTCATCCTCGTCAGATTTTGCCATCAGGGCAAAAGTGGAGTCATATTCAGCTGCTTCTCTTTCAACGGCCATCATGGAGGTACCTCCTTGTTCATCATATCCCTCATATTCACTAGAGGAATCTTCCCACGTAGAAAGAGATTGTTTCACAACATTGTCAACAACATCTTTTCTCTTGAATTTTATGTCAGGAACCGAGTTCCTCTTGGCTAATTTATCTGTGTTGTGCTTGTACTGGTCTTACTTGTGGAGAGAAAAATCTTTGATGAAATTCCCTAGCTTCCCGTATTTGTGACAACAATGATAACCCTTTGGTTTGCTAACCATTTTCTGAAACCTCCTTGTCAGATAGGCCATGTCAGCATCGTCACCACTTGAGTCACTGTTGTATGCCTTGAGAACCAGGTTCTTCTCCTTTTTGGGTTCTCTTCTTTCATGGTCCTTCTTTTACTTCATTTTGTAGGTCTTCAGATTTTCAATGAGTACATCAATGGTTAACTTTTGCAGATTTTTTGCTTCCATGATAACATTAACTTTACTCTCCCAAGAACCAGGTAATACCTAGAGAATGAAGCTCATTGATTATGGAAGTGAAGCAAGTATGCATATCCTAAATGAACTCATCATCCTTCATCCTGAAGAGTTCATACTTTGTAGTGAGCATGTCGATCTTTGACTGCTTGACTTGAGTTGTTCCTTCATGTGCGGTTTGGAAATACTCCTGGATCTTCTTGGAAGATTGACAAGCTGAAATTCTATTATACTTGTCTGGTCCAATACCACAGACGAGGATCTTCTTTGCTCGGAAGTTTTTCTCTATAGCTTTGTGGTCGACATCATTGTACTCCTTCCTTATCTTCAGAACTGTCACTGCTGTCTCGCCAATGGTCTTCATGGGAACGAAGGGTCCATCGCAAATGTCATCCCAAAGCTCCGAATTTTCAGCCATGATAAAATCATGCATCCTTGTCTTCCACCATCCGTAGTATTGTCTATTGAATCTTGGTGTTCTGTAGGTTGATTGACCTTCTTCAAAGTTTGGTGGAGTATCCATGTGGATACTTTCGAGGCATTAGCCTTATAGAAAGAACCTCCTCTGATACCACTGATAAAAACTAAGAGTCCACCAAGTTGTATAAAGAACCTGGTTCTCTATCAGTTCACATAGAATACACACACAATAATTAGTAAATGACACAATAATATTTTAAGTGAAAAAGTCCCAACTCACGGGATTAAGAACTACGACCTACACTCGTAGGATTTTAACTTCACTAACCGAGCAAACTTTAGATTACAACCTATTATAACCTAGGAATTAAACTCTTAATCCTTCACCTACTTGCAATAACTCTATTGCAAGCCTTTTTGTAATAACTCTATTACAAAGCTCCCAACTTTGACTAACTCTAGCGAAAACACAAACACACGGTATATGATTTTACAGAAAGTATCCTACAAGATACTTCTAACTAAGCTGAGTAGGAATTACAAGTGAATAACATTAACAAAGATATAACAATACTAAGGACATACGATAAACTCAGTGTTGGAATTTGGTCCTTTGTTCTGTTGCTACTTTGTTCTTGAAACCTTGGAGTCAGTGAAGGCGACGGCACACTTGAGAGAGACTTAAATGATTTAGGGTTTGCAAGTGTGTGTTTTTTCTTGCCTTATGTTGGTAATATATAATTGAGGTCATTGGGATGATATAAGCAAGTATCCGGTATATAGTATTCTCCATAAAGATTGGAACTTGTGCCAGACATGTGACTTGTTGTTCTGAGCATTTTGAGGCGGTGTAACATGTTCCCTATCTGGTTCTCATATGAAGTTTATTAAATCATCAAAATACAAAGGCACATTACTTATCAATCCTCTTTACACTTAAAATAAAATAGTAATAACACTACAACATTAAGACTAAAAGATATTCATAAAGATCCTTCAAGTCCGATCCTAACAAAGATATGCTCAAAGATTTTAGGGTATTACAATAAGTGAAGTCCACATTCTAGGAAAGCATATGCGGTATTATTTTGTGATGATCAGATAAAGTTGAAATATGAGCATACCACCTGGAGGAGGAAAAGACAAAAAGAAAACATAGTCAAAGAGGTCCACTGACATGCGAAGCTCCATGCCGTAATAGTTCAACAGATCATTTGTAGAAAAATTCACTAACATATAGAATAAATTGTCATTTCACCATAGAAAGGCTGCAACACGGCTTGATCAGAACTGAGTATGTTCTGTATTGGTGGAAAAAAGGTGTCACACGTGAAATCTTACTGAGCTAACAAAGCATGATACGTGGAACAATGGTGAAGTGACAACTGGCGTATTCCATTAATGAAATTAATGGAGTAAGGAAGATACGGAGTAAACACCCACGAGACAGTAAAGAAAAAATGACCGAGGCTAAACAGCTGTTGAGTAGGCACGAGTGGAATGAATCAAGACCAAAAAGAAGGAAGATTCATGAACCAACAGTAAATACGGAAAGGGAATCAGAGTCATTACAAGGCCTTTACAATTACGAATGTGTTAGTTATGATTATCAACCATAACAAGCAATTAATACCATTAATGCTCATAATGAATTCGTCATAAATAGGGGGAAATATTATAATTGGATACTCCTATATAAAGATATAGAATCTCACTTGTAAGGATAAGTTCCGAGCACTATTGGAATATACTTACATTTTCTTGCTTTAAAAAAGCCTTCTACGTAATTTGAGGGATAGATTATCATTCTATTCCTTATCTCTTTTTTACTAATTCACATCGCTATTTTTATTTCTTTTCAAGTGGATTATTGAGGAAGTAAGGTATTATTTGGTTATCAGTAGTCCGATTTCTTCTAAATATAGGCTTTGACTAAAGATCCTATTTTTTGGTTAAACAAATTGGTTCCGTTGTTGGGAATCTGATAATCTATTTACTTTCCAAATCCTTCTTTCTCACAACTAAATTATGTCAACTGGTAATGATAATAACCAACTGAACCTTCTAGAGGGAACACCACCACATCACTCTCCAACATAATCCCCTCGCTAGTCCCGAGGAGGATCACCTGAGAGATCCACGTCACACGCTAATGATCAACAAGGTGATGAACAAACCGTAGAACAAGACGTTCTAAAGCAGTTGATTATAGAACACGTGAATAATGCTCTTCAGGCCTTTGTTAGGGGGTTGCCTAGCATGCCACAAACCCCTCAACCAGTCAATATGACAACTTTAGAAAACCCACGTTCGGGGCTTGATAATTCTGGAAGTGGAGGAGTTCCTAATGAATCCCGTGACGGGAGGTCAGGTATACCTAATAACTTAGATTTACAAAGTTTGGTACTAACTTTGCATAAACAGTTGAAAGAGCAGAACGATCGCATAGAGCAAATACTAGGCGTACCTCTCGTAATAAAAGGTGTGGATATTGATAACTATTCGCAACAAACTTGGAAGCCGAGTGCGTCTCCTCTGCCAATTCCTAAAAAGTTCAAAATGCCTGATATTCCAAAATATGATGGGACAACCGACCCAGGAGATCATATAACTGTGTTTACAACTGGCGTAAAGGGCAATGATTTAACCAAGCAAGAAATTGAATCAGTTTTGGTCAAAACATTTGTAGAAACACTCACGAAAGGGGCATTAACATGGTATTCTATTTTACCTGAAAACTCTATTAATTCTTTTGCTGAGCTTCCAGATTCATTCATAAAAGCACATTCGGGAGCTCAGAAGGTTGAAAAAGATGGAAGACATCTTTAAGGTAAAATAAGGAGATACAGAATTACTCAGGAAATTTGTGGATAGATTTTAACGTGAAAGGATGATGCTACCACAAGTACCTGATAATTGGGCAGCTATGGCGTTCGCAAGCAATTTAAATGAAAAAAGTTCAGAAGCCATGAGAAGACTTAAGGAAAGTTTGCAAGAATTTCTTACTACAACATGGAATGATGTGTACAATAGGTACAACACAAAGCTGCGGATAGAAGAAGACACGATTACACAGTTAACGATCGATGAAAGAACAAGTTCGAGACATTCAAAATCTGAAAAAGGTCTGGAAAAAATAGGTATGGACCTTACATGGGACCTGCGGGACGGGATTCACGGTCTAAACAGGAAAATATATGCTCTGACCCTAGATCAAGGCACAAAGATGCGGGGTCATCATCCAAGTTCATAAAAGGACGAGATGCGCGAGGCAGTGATTCTGACACAAACGCAAGGATTGGATATTACAGTTTCAATGTTTGCACTTCCGAGTTGGTGGCTGTTTTAAGAATTATGGGAGATAAGGTACGGTGGCCTAAAGAAATGAGATCAAACCCGAGCAAAAGAAATCCAGATTTCTTATGTGAGTTTCACAACGATCATGGTTATAAAATAGCAGATTGTAGATTATTACAAGGTGAAGTTGAGTATTTATTAAAGTAGGGTTATTTAACTGACTTGTTCAGTGAGAAAGGCACGCAATCCTATAAAAAACTAAGACACATACATTAAAAACATAAGGAGTATTAATTTTTTTATCTTCCCTTTTATCTGTTATTTTGTCACTAAGTACACACTGCATTTGCCTGTTGCGCTATCTATCACTTTTCGCCTTAAAATATAATATTTATATCAAGTCTTAATACAATATCATATAAAGGTAAAAAAATATCATTGCAGCATACGCAAACAACACCTACAGTTACTTGATTTTTAAAAATAAATATTTCTCACAAGATATTTTATTAAAATATTTTTCTCCATACAAAACTCACAAAGCTAAGGATATTTTAATATTGTGAAAAATGAGTTAAGAATCAGTATTTAATAAATCAGAAGTACTAAGCACCATCGCATACACCTACAACATTTAAGCCTCCAAAACCTATGTCTCCAAAGAGAATAGTCAATATGATAAGGAGGAGAGAAGAGGTCAATGGTGTGACATATACAACTGCAAAAAAGATGTCGAAAGTCACGATTACTCATGGAAAGCGAGTTCCCCATGTTTTGGATGAAGACAGTATAATGTTTGATGATGCAGTGTGGATGGCTTATTAATTCCTCACAATGATGCGCTGGTAATATCTTAACTTGTACATGATACTAATGTAAAATGATTTTTGATTGATCCAGGTAGCTCCGTAAATATTATTCTTCCAAAGGTGGTGAATGAAATGCAAGATGACGAAAAGGTGGTACCAAAAGCATGATCTTTGTCTGGATTTGATAACTCAAGTGTTATCATGAAAGGGGAAATAATGCTTACCACATTTGCAGAAGGAGTTATCAAGGATATAAAATTCCAGGTGATAGGCACTGACATGGCTTATAATATGATTCTTGGAAGGCCATGAATTCATGATATAGACGCTATACTATCTACATTACATCAAATTATTAAGTTTCCTTCGCAATGGGGGATTCGACAAATCTGTGGAGATCAGCAGGCTTCTAAAAGTATCAATTCAGTGGCAGATTCAAGCACAACAAATTATGTTACAAATGAGAAATAGCAACTATATAATTCAGTAGAGGATATAATAATACAAACCTCACCTGAAAGCGTTTCAGGACAGACGTATGTAGATTCAAGGCCCGATGTTATTCAAGATCCAGAAGAGAATGAAAACATCAAAACAATGATTGAAGAACTCGAGGCTATCATACTATTCAAGCACTGGCCAGATAGAAAAGTTTACATCGGAGCAAAACTGAGCCCGAAAATGAAAGGTAAATTATTCAAATTTTTAGAAGCTAATTGGTCGCATTCAGATTTGACAAGTATACCACCGGAGGTGATGACCCACAAACTGAATAAAGATTCATCGTACCCCCATGTCAAGCAAAAGAAAAGGAAGCAAGGGTCCTTCAAAAATCAAGTGATTGAGGATGAGGTATAAAAACGTTTAAAAATCGGATCAATACGAGAGGTAAAGTACCCAAACTAGTTAGCTAATACTGTGGTAGTTCCAAAAAAGAATGGAAAATGGTGGGTTTGCATAGATTATACTGATCTAAATAAAGCTTGTCCAAAAGATTCATTTCCTTTACCGCATATAGATCAATTAATTAATTCTACCGCAGGTCATGAAGCTGTTAAGTTTTTAGATGCATATTCAGGTTATAATCAAATAAAGATGGATCTCGTAGATGAAGAAAAAACTTAATTTATTACAGACAGGAGGACTTATTGTTACAAAGTCATGCCCTTTGGTTTAAAAAATGTCGGGGCCACGTATCAAAGATTGATGACTAAAATTGTTTCAAGAATACCTGGGAATGACTATGGAAGTCTAAAATGGCGATATGTTAGTCAAGTCGACACAAGTAGGAGATCATTTTCAACACCTTTCGAAATTCTTTGCAAATACAATATGAAGCTAAATCCAGAAAAATGTGCTTTAGACATGGCTTAAGGTAAGTTTTTAATTTTTTTTTGTTTCTAACAGGGGCATTAAAATGAATCCTGCACAGATCATCGCCATTGAGGTGATACCTGACATACTCACGAGAAAAAAAGAGGTGCATAGGTTAACATGGAGGATAGCAACTTTGGAAAGATTTATTTTCAAATCTTCAGAGAAACGTTTTAAATTCTTTTCAGTATTGAAAAAGCAAAACCAATTTGAGTGGGCTGACGAATGTCAACAAGCTCTCAAAAATCTAAAATCATATTTATCAAAGCCACCCCTACTGGCTAAACCGAAGGATGGAGAAAGACTACTCATTTATCTTGCCATATCAGAAATGGCGGTAAGTACGGTATTGGTGCGAGAAGATAGAGGTAAAAAATCTCCAATTTATTATGTTAGCAAATCTTTGCTGGATGCTGAAACACGATATCCTCACTTGGAAAAACTTGCTTTAGCATTAATTATGGTATCTAGAAAGTTGAAACCTTATTTGTGATATCATCCTATCTCTGTAGTAACTGCTTTTCCTCTAAGGATTATGTTGCATAAACAAGAACTATCCGGTAGGTTAGCTAAATGGGCGATAGAACTCAGTGAATATGATATCATATACCAGCCTATAACTGCAATAAAATCACAAATTTTAACAGATTTTGTGGCAGATTTTAGCACAAATATAGTTCCTGAAGCAGAAAAAGAACTACAGGTATTTACCGGATCTAATCTGGAGACTTGTATCTTATTTACCGATGGCTCCTCGAGTGTTAAAAGAGCGGGTTTAGGTATTGTTTTAATCCCACCTTCGGGGGAAATCATAAGACAAGCAATAAAATACTATCCCATTACTAATAATGAAGCGGAGTACGAGGCTGTGATTGCAGGTTTGGAACTTGCACGAGAACTCGGTATAGAGCAAATTACAATCAAAAGTGATTCGCAACTAGTAGTTAACCAGATACAGGGGACAAATTTGTTAACTTTTTGCAGTACGGAATTTTACCTGAAGACAAGAAAAAGTCTCAGTTACTTCGCCAAAAAGCTGTCCGGTACTGTCTGAGTCGTTGGAAATCTATACTGAAAGATGTTTGGAGGACCTTTAGCAAGATGTCTCGGACCTTCTCAAATGGAATATATGATGAGAGAAGTACATGAGGGACATTGTGGCAATCACGCTTGAGGAAGATCATTGGTGAAAACTCTAATAAGAGCAGGATACTATTGGCCAAAAATGAAAGAAAATGCTGAAAGTTTTGTGGCAAAATGTGATAAATGCCAACGATATGACAACAATATGCATCGCCCAGTGGATCTGTTACATCCGGTTATTTCTCCACGATTTCATGAAGTGGGAGATGGATATCGTAGGTCCTTTACCTCAAGCTAAAAGAAAGGTACATTTTTTACTAGTATTGACATAATATTTTTCAAAATGGGTAGAGGCAAGAGCTTTTAAACAGGTACGAGAAAAAGAAGTCATGGACTTTATTTGGCGAAATATTAACTGCCGGTTCGGAGTTCCAAAATAAATCGTGTGTAATAATGGCCCACAATTCATAGGCACGAAAATCACAGAATATTTTCAGAGTTGGCAGATTAAACGGATAACGTCCTCACCTTACCACCCTATGGCCAATGGGGAAGCTGAGTAAAAAAAAAAAGAAGGTATTATTAATAATTTAAAGAAGAGATTAGAAGAGTCAAAAGGCAAATGTCCCGAAGTACTTGTAGGAGTTTTACGGGCTTATCGAACGACAGCAAAAATAGGTACAGGAGAGACTCCGTTTTCACTTGTCTATGGTGCTGAAGCCTTAATTCCAGTGGAGATAGGTGAACCAAGTACAAGGTATACATAAGTAACCGAGGAATCAAATGAAGAAGAGATGCGAATGAATTTGGATTTACTGGAAGAAAGGAGAGAAGCGACACTAATAAGAATGGCGGCTCAGAAATAAATGATTGAGCGATACTACAATAGGAAAGCTAATCTGAGATACTTCAAGATTGGGGACTTCATCCTCAAAAAGGTGTTTCAATCAACAAAAGCAGCTAATGTAGGAAAATTGAGTCCAAATTAGGAAGGCCCCTATAGGATTCTAGGCATCGCTGGAAATGGAGCATATGAGTTGGAAACCATGGATGGCAATGTACTACCATCAAATTGGAATACTGTTCATCTAAAGAAGTATTACTTTTAGATGAAGAAAGTATCCATGGACATGTATCACTCAATTACAAATTTATTTTGTTCTTTTGAATTATACAAACAATTTTAGATGATAGGCAAAAAGCTAGGCCGTTCCAAATGATGATATTAGACCCGAAAGATGCGCGGAATACTAAATAAATTCCCGATCTAGGTTACAACCTATCTGATGGAAAAATGGGTTATGCAGTCATCATCTAAACATATGTCTCCGAGTCCCGTTTGTATTTTCCTTTTCAAGAAATGGACCACAAGCAAGGAGTAATCCAGTATTCAAGATTTCATACTTCAAAGCTCCAACACTGGGGGGAATTAGATATATAGAAGCCTGAAACTTTGAAGAAAACTTGGAAAGGCATAAGCTTGCAAAAAGGGACATGAGTTACGAGTTTTAGGCCAAAAATTAATCATGGAATAATAGACCTGATTTTGAATTTCAAAAATCTGTTACAAAGAAAGCAGTTATGAAAGTGTTGTATGCATAAATGTTGTTCAAAGTGTTATATGCATAAATAAAAAATGATGTACAAAATTTGAAAGTTCAATGCATAAAACTTCCTCAATTTTTTTTCATGTTTACTTCGTCTTTCATTTATTTACACCAATATGAAGATGAGACGTCATCTTCATCAGTGTCATTAATATAAAAGGACCCTCTTTTATGAATATCTGTGTTTATTAAAGTCACGTACTGTTCAAGTATTTTTAAGTGCAAAGAAAAATCTCTAATATAAAAGAGCAAAATAAACGGTAAAAACAACCGAAATATATATTAAACCTTGGGGAAACAAAGGTATTAGTTTATCATTAAAATTCCAAAACAAGATAGGGGTAACCAAAACACAAAACAACCTTTCCCAGAAATGTTTTGCACCAAAAAGTTAAGAAACAAAACAACCAAATAAAAAACAGAAAAAACTAAGAAGTATCTAAGGGGACATCATCCACGGGAACATCATCAACGGGAGAAGAGGGATTAATTTGAGAAGAGGAGTCTTTAACATCAGCTTCACCAGGAACAAGTCCATTACCTTCGAGATCTTCAACTTCAAGTGAGGAAAAGCTTTGACGTTGTTGAGTTTTCTCAATTGCTTCTTTAGCTTTGGGAATTTTAGCACTAAGGTCAAAACTCTCCTTGTTGGCCTCAACTAGAGTCTCGATTCATGTATTCAAAAAAGCCCAACTCACATCTAGTGTCAGCTTATCCTCGTGAATCTCATAATCCTTCTCCCACTGGTTAATCTCGTCTCTCAATTTTTCTTTCTATGCTTGAGAGGCATCATAGGCTGTCTTCAGAGGGGCAAGTGATCTTTCTAAGAACTGAATCTTATCAGTAGAGACGCAGAGATCTTCCTTAGTTTGAGTAAGAGTTTGAACCAGCTTTCCCCCATAAACCTCTTTTTGATTAAGAAGTTCTTTCAAACTCCTTATTTCTTCAGTTGCCTTAGAAAGTTGTTCAGCAAAGGAAGAATCAAGGATATCCTTATCCTTACCAACTTGACTAGAAGAAGCTTTCTCAATTGCTAATTTAGCGGCAATCATTTTCATTTGTTGCTCTAAAGCATTCTTCTCTTCTGCCAAAACTTCTTTCTCCAATTGAAGACCCTCAAATTGTCCTTTCCAATTATCAACCTCGGTGCGATAATCAATAACCTGTTGATCCACATGAACAATCCTTTTCACGAGTTCCGTACCGATCAAGTTGATCTGCAAATAAAGAGAAGGAGTTATCGATAGACAAAAAGAAGAGAAAAAGGAAATATAATTAAACTCGTACCTTCAAAGAAGAATGAACAATATCATTCATCAAGGTCAACGAGCTATTACTTTCCAACTTCGACTTCTCCGCAAGACCTAACAGAGGTTTCAACCACACATCGGCTTGACCCGATTTCCTCAATAAGTTCCCACCTTCAGTAACCTCAACAACTTTCTTCATTGGTTTCTTGCTACTGGAAGTTTCAAATTCAACATGAGGAGTAGTAGCCACGGGAATGGCAGATGAGGTAGAAGTAGCCACGGGGGTAGCATCAGAAGTAACTTCAGGTAAGGGCTCACGAGGATTAACGAGGACTGATATTGGAAAGGAGGCGAGGGGAAATTCCTAAGAAACAGGGCCAAAAGCTTCATCACCTTCGAAGCCACGAGCAAATAATTTTTCAATAAAATCTTGGGGGGGATCATTAACTTCTTCATCAGAGATCACCAACGGGGCACTCACTGGCTCATCCGTGAGACTGAAGGGAATTGAACTTGGTTGAGGTTTGTGAGAAGGATTATTTTCATCATTAGACACCACGCGTCTACGGGCACGTGACCTTCGCTCCAAAGATCCCTTTTCAATGTCTTCTTCACCATCAGAGCCACGGGCTCCATCAATTTTTCTTTTTGAAGAAGAGCTCGAAATGCTTTCCTGAGCAAGAGTCACAGAAGGCCTTGTAGATGAAATAGATGCAGGACTAATACCACGAATGAGAAATCCTAGCAAAGAAAAAAGTCAAGATAAGAAACTCTTGAATCAATAAGGGAAAGGAAAGGAAAGATAGTAAGCAAAAAAAGTACCGCGTGTCTTCATTTTTCAACCAAATCTATGTGAAAGGTATTTCCCAGATCTTTTCTCCATATGAGCAACAATTAGCAACTTATATACCCAAGCACGAAAGTTAGGAATTTTCTCGAAAACTTCCATGGTTGCTGAAAAAGTAGGCACGTGATCACATGAGTTTCTTTTAAAAATAAACAAAGGGAAAAAACTTACGTGCAAAATTCTATTTTTCTGGAAAAGGCATATTTTCTTCACCCACCAGAGCACTAGTGGAAGTGTAATGACCCCACTGGTCATTTTGAGTATTACAATCTCGTTTCTCTATTTACTGCTCAATTTATACTTTACAGTTATTTTATGACTTACCGGGGTTAATTAGTTCGGGTCCGGTGTGGTTTTAGAATGAATTAGAACACTTAGTTTCAGGGTTTAAAGCTTAAGTTAAAATAGTGATCGGATGTCGAATTATGTGTAAATGACCACAAAATGGAGTTTTGATGATTTCAATAACTCCGTATGGTGATTTTGGTCTTAGGAGCGTGTCCGAAAAATATTTTGGAAGTCCGTAGTGGAATTTGGCTTGAAAGGGCAAAAATTGAATTTTTGAGAAGTTTGACCGGGGAGTTGACTTTTTGTTATCGGGGTCGAAATCCAGTTCTGAAATTTGCATAGCTACGTTATGTCATTTATGAATTGTGTGCAAAATTTGAGGTCAATCGGATGTGATTTGATAGGTTCCGGCGTCGTTTGTAGAATTCGGAAGTTTCAAAGTTCATTAGGCTTGAATCTATGTGTGATTTGTGTTTTTGATGTGATTTGAGGCTTCGACTAAGTTCATATGATATTTTAGGACTTGCTGGTGTATTTTGTTGAGGTCCCGGAGGCCTCAGGTGAGTTTCGGACGATTAACGGATCAATTCTTGGACTTAGAATTTTGCTGGAAATTTTCTGATATCTGTATTTGGTTTCCTTCTACGCGATCGCGTGAGAAGGTCTGCGATCGCGTAGGGTTAATTAGGGGCTGCTGAGTTTTGTTTTATGTGATAGCGTGGGGAAGATCGCGATCGCGTAGCTCAAAAGAAAGAATGCATTGCGAACGCGTGGATCAAGCCGCGTTCGCGAAGAGAAGGTGAGACATCTGGGGTTCGCGAGCATTGTTCTATGCGAATGCGTGGGCCGTCCGTGATCGCGTATGCCTGGGAAGCTCGTGCTTCGCGTTCGTGTGTGATATGGTGTGGTCGCGTAGAGAATTTTTTGGGGCAGTGTATTTTGGTCTTCGTGATCGTATAACCTTGTCCGCAATTGCATAGGGTTATTTTGGGCAGTGGAAATATTGTGCTTCGCGATCGCGGGACTTGGTCCGCGATCGCATAGAAGAAATGACTGGGCAGAGAGTTTAAGTTATGAAATTTTCGATTTTTACCGATTTGGAGCTCGAGAAGAGGCAATTTTTGGGAGATTTTTAAGGAAAATAACGGGGTAAGTATTCTTAACTCAATATTGATCAAATTACCCGAATCCATAGTTATTTTTAACATTTAATTGGTAAATTAAGTTGGAAAATTGTGAAAACCCTCTTGGTCTAATTTGAAGATTTGAGGGTCGAGTTGATGACGGATTTGAGTAAAATTTGTATAGTTGGACTCGTGGTTGAATTGGCATTCATATTTTGGATATTTTGACGACTTTTAGTATAATTTTGGATTTTGTGGAAAACAAGTATTTGGTATGGAATAAATTCTTATAATTTGTGTTGACTGAATCAAATCAATTGTGACTAGATTCGAGCCGTTCGGAAGTTGATATGAGCAGAATGGAATTTTTGGAGCATTGTTTAACTTGCTCAATATTGGATTCGGCTTGTTCGAGGTAAGTAACTCTTCTAATCTTTGAGGCGAGGGTATGAACCCTGAATATACATATTATGTGAATTGTTTGAAGGTGACGCACATGGAAGGTGACGGGCATGTGGGAGTGCACTATAGAAATTGTGACATAATTGATTCCGTGGAATTTTGTAGTCAAATAAACTTGGCATTTTCTATGCAGTTTTATATTTTGAAGAAATTTAGTTGAGAATCATATTAAAAAATCATGTTGAGGCTATGTGCTAGTATTATTGGGACCCATAGAGGTCATATTGCAGTGAATTATTTGTTTTAAATTGAAAATTTATACTCAGTCATATTCATTTCATTGCATATCATATCTCAATCTCTGTTGTTATTTATTGATACATTATATCATCATTTTCGAGCAATTGTCATGACATTGTGAGCCCACGAGAGAGAGAGACTGGAGAGAATGATGATTGAGGGAGGCTGAGGGCCTGACTGTGAGGATATTTTTGGGATCAGGTTGCACGCCGCAGAAAGCCATGTTGGCTTTATATATATTATTATTATATGGATCGGGGCTGCCCGTCTGCAGCAGGCCTTATAGGCTATAGCACGTGATTTGTCCGTGCAACACTTGAGTTATCCGTGCAGTTTATAGCGCTTGGGCTGAAGGAGCCCCTCCGGAGTATGTACACACCCCAAGTGAGTGCGGTTGATATTATTGAGGGATGGATCTTCCCTGGACATGGATCTTGTCCGAAGTATTATATACTTGGAGATGGATCTTCTCCACGGGCTGGATTGGCCCTGCTCGGTACTGAGTGACTGATGATCAGTTGATGTGTATATTCCGGGATGGATCTTCCATGGGCCGGATTGGCCATATATAGTGCCGAGTGATTGGGCATGATGAGTGAAATGTGTGAGAAAGTGAGATTGAGTACTCTGTGAGTGTGATTACATGAGTTCATCTCTGAGATACATTGCATTGACATGCACACATGACATACATGCATAAAGATGTAGTTTCCTCATGTTGTACGTTATCACATCATTCATGATTTCTCATACATGTTGACAAACGGGCATAGTGATGCATTTGTTTTACACTGATTATCTGGAAAGAAAATGAAACATCTTATTTATTATTGAAAGGATTTTGGGAAAATTATTAATTTCAAACTTATTCATATTTTTGGCAACTCCGGTAAACGATTTGGGTTTTCATTGATGTACTTGAAAGGCAGAACTATTTTCAGAAATCATGTTTTTGTTGAGCATTTGATTGTTGAGTTACTTCTGGTATTACTTGTTTTATGTTGTTATGAACTATTGTTGGTTATTTAAGTTGGGACCCGACCTTGGTACAAGCTCGTCACTACTTTCAACCTAAGGTTAGGTTTGTTACTTATTGAGTACATGGGGCCGGTTGTACTCATACTACACTTCTGCACCCTACGTGCATATGTTGGCTGCTGATGTTTTTGTGTTCGTTGGGAGCTGGATCTGAAGATGTTCCTGCGTTCTGGTTGTTGCTGCCTCTTGTTCATTGTAGCCTTAGATTCATAAAACTCTGTTTATGTACTTTTCGAACAAATGATGTATTTACTTCATACCAGCTTTGTATACTCCATTCTTTGATGCTCATGATTTGTACTACCAGTCCTTGGGGAAAGAATAAGATTCAGATATTTTTTTACTTAATTGCATTATTAATTGTTATTGGAATTAGTTAGTGGTTAATTGGCTTATCCAGCGGGTTGGGCTAGATGCCATCACGACTAGTCGGATTTTGGGTCGTGACCAGTTGGTATTAGTGCTCTAGGTTCATAGGTTCTACAAGTCATGAGCAAGTATCTAGTAGAGTCTTGCAGATCGGTATGATGACGTCCATGCTTATCTTCGAGAGGCTACAGGGCATTTAGGATAATTTTCCGTCTTTCTTTCCTTATTATGCGAAATTGATTCAGTTTGAGACATAACTCTTTGAATTCCTTTTACGTATTGGTATGCGCACATGAGCGCTCGGTATCAGCTGTGCATCGACGGTTTGTTATTTTATGAACGAGGTTCGAGATTTGTATTATGTGTTTTGGTGATGGGCTAGTATGGAGGACTTGAGGCCAGGTTTAGACCACAGCTTAAGCTTGGTAGCTTCAGTTGCAACTTGTACATTTGGACCCATATGTCCGTTAGTGTCCATACGAGGGGAATTTGTGGCTCGATGAACGGTGGAATGGCTTTGTGATGAGTATGATATAACTGCGGGATGTGTTAAGATGATTTGGAATGTGACGAGAAGTGTTTCCTTGAAAAGTAAAGGATGGCCATTGGGTGCTTGATATTCATTTTGATATGACGTACAACCTCGAGAATTAACATTTTGGAGGATCTTTCACGTTGTTAAATTTTGGAGAAAATTAAATTCTCATGTCTTATTAATGAGTTTGGACTCAGGAATACTAAGTGATTGCATAGTAATTGTGACGGCAAAAGGGTACAACAAGATACTAATTTGAGGCTAAGCAGGTGGATTATCCCCTGCAGAGTAATCTACGTAGGTGTGTTCCTTATAATGTGAGTGGAGAGTTTTTTTTCTGCCAGCGGGGCGTATGTGTGGAGGTTTAAATTTGAAGCTGGTTGAGAAAGTTGACTTGACTGTCAAGAGAATAAATGCGAATTTAGTGGATGATAGAGGTATTTTATGGTTGGCGCTTGAGAAGAATTTTCGTTGGACTGACTATAGTATTATGTCAGTAATAAAATATGGGTATTGTGAGGTATGAAGTGTTTTAATCTATGGCTTTGAGCCAAGTGGGGGAGCCTGCTATTGACAATTCAATTCATGGTCATATGTTAAATTTTAGTTTTGGTCTGAGGCATACTTGTGGATTAGTTATGACTTGCAGAGGTTGAGATCGAGGATGACTCGAGTAAGGAAATTTCCTGAATACGGGATATAATGCACTTATGAAAATATTAAAATCATGGAATGATTAAGTTGTTAATTGCGAATAATGTAGTGCACATGGAATATGAATTCGACCGGTGGCGATAAGGCATGGTTACTTCTTTGAGTGTTGTTGTGCTAATGGGGTATGCGCCTTTTAGCCTGTTTGGGAAGTGCAATTCAAGTTTGAGCAGAGTGGGTTACTCTTGAGAAGGTTCTAATAGGTCCGAGATGTATATATAGCAATTGAGAATTTTTTTCGGATTTGTGTATAGATAGAATCTGAGATTTGCATTTGATGGTACCGGGACTCGCAGTTATTCTGTATGACTATGGATTCTACATTTTGGTATAATAAAAAGGAAGAGGAACAATTTTAAATTCACATAAGTTCTTTCAGAGTGGATGTCTCGGTTGTGGTACTTTTGGGATGCTTAAGAGGGAATTCAGCTGCCTATGGGCCTTAAGGCGTTGTGGCTCTATGTTAGGGTTGTGGTTAAAGATTGTGGTATTTTATCAAGGAGAAGTATCAATTTGAAGACAAATTCAGAAGGGACTCAGAGAAATAGGACAACTTGGTAGTAGGTTAGATCAGTATGGTAATGGATATGCTCGGTTCTTGGGGTGCTTATGATATAGGGTTTTTTCTACAGGTGCTTTGTGGCAATACTCTTGGGTTTGGTGACCTGCGTGGCTTGGTTGATTTAGAGAGATTTAGTTCTGATAGCTTGGTTATGTGCAAATGGGTTTCAAAGTGTTCTTGATGGTTTCTACCATGGTTTGAACCAGATATTTTCTATCGGTGTGGGGAACGAGTTGTGTATTGTGATTTCCTCCTGAAAGGAAGCGAGAGGAAGGATTCTAACTGATCGGGTATGTAATTTGCTGGCGACTTAGAGTGTTAATGAGGTTCTTGTGTTTTCATGTAATGGCCTAATAGAGGCGGCGCGTGGACTGAGACTGAGATTTGCAGGTTCAAGTATACAATTTAGTTTTGAAGGGGAGGTCATAAATTCTTAGATGACATGGACGGTTTTCAATGTTTAGATATAACTATTTGGTATTGCATGAGTAGAGTGTACATTTCAGAAGGCGCACTATGTTTTGAATTATGGATGTTTCATAGGTATTACGACACTCTTCTGGTTGATCGACTGCTGATATTAAGATGTTGTTATGTGACACAAAAGAATGAGAGAAGTGTTCCTCGTGGGAGGATCGTGTATGAGAGACGTGTTAGACATTCAGGCGGTGGAGATGGGATCAGAAATGGTGATTCGTGTGTTCTATGGATTTGGAGACTGGGAGTTGTCTAGAGCAGATTGTTTCATGGTGATAGAATGTGAAGTCGTGGCCGAAGCTAGCAAGATGATAATATGTATTATGATTTAGTCGTTGTGGATTTTTGGAGGGTTATTTATCTATTTGTGGGTAACTAGAGTTGATTTGGGGGTCCAATGGTAGGCTCAATTAGGATGCGTATTCTACACCGAGTCGGATTGGTTAGCTCCATACTACTATCTGTGAGTTACTCTTCTATGCTACGAGGAGTTATGATTCATTTGTTATATGTACAAATGGCGCGGTCCTATTGGGGGACTTATGGCAGAATTTGAGCGGGATGAGTATTTGGGTATTGCATGATCGGTTGCGTATTGGCGCACGGATGGCACGATTTGTGACTCTGAGTTATATTGGTGCGACATGTCTGTGGGATAGTTGTGTTTAACAATATAAGGTCATTGGACCTAGAATGGGTACTATCAGGTTTGATTACGGTATATTCGGAAGGATAATATTGAAAGTCAGTTCAGAAAACGATTATGTTTTTGGTTGGGGTGAGAAAGCTCCGTGACTTGTTGATCTGGTAAGTGGTCATGAAATTTCGCGTGTTTCTCTTATTATCAAGATGAGGTTTGGTTCGATATGGGTCTAATACTAGTATTTGTTTGGTTTGGAGTAGTTACTATGATCAGGAATGGTGCTACGAGCGGGCGAATTGTGTTATATGCTGGGTGATTATATCCGTGATTATAGTTATAGCTCGATCCAGCTTGTTCAGACTCATACAGTGTGTAAATGTAAGATTCGTATCTTGAAAAGAAATTTTGAAGGTTGGGAATTGAATTCCAAGGTTTTTGGGCAAAGCTTAAATTAAGGATTTTCAGTTGCAATGTGTTGTCGGGCCTATGTGGAATGGGGTGACATGGGATCACCCCCGGGTACGTGCGTGGTAAGATGGAATAGTGATTTGATGGCTTGGAAACAATCCTTGGCACGTTCGAGGACGAACGTATGTTTAAGTGAGGGAGAATGTAATGACCCGGCCGGTCGTTTTTGACTATTATAACCTCGTTTCCCAATTTACTACTCAATTTATGCTTTACAGTTATTTTATGACTTACCGGATTAATTAGTTTGGGTCCGGTGAGGTTTTGGAATGAATTGGAACACTTAGTTTCAAGGTTTAAAGCTTAAGTTAAAATAGTGACCGGATGTCGACTTATGTGTAAACGACCCCAAAATGGAGTTTTGATGATTCCAATAGCTTTGTACGGTGATTTTGAACTTCGGAGCGTGTCCGAAAAATTTGTTCGAAGTCCGTAGTGGAATTTGGTTTGAAATGGCAAAAATTGAATTTTCGAGAAGTTTGACCTGGGAGTTGACTTTTTTTTATCGGGGTCGGAAACCAGTTCTGAAAATTTTCATAGCTTCGTTATATCATTTATGACTTGTGTGCAAAATATAAGGTCAATCGGACGTGATTTGATAGGTTCCGGCGTCATTTGTAGAATCTGAAAGTTTCAAAGTTCATTAGGCTTGAATCTATGTGTGATTTGTGATTTTTATGTTATTTGATGTAATTTGAGGCTTCGACTAAGTTCGTATGATGTTTTAGGACTTGTTGGTGTATTTTGTTGAGGTCCCCAGGGCCTCGGGTGAGTTTCGAATGGTTAACGGATCAATTCTTGGACTTGGAATTTTGCTGGATATTTTCTGATATTTGTATGTGGTTTTCTTCTACGCGATCGCATGAGAAGGTCTGCGATCGCGCAGCATTAATTAGGGGCTGCTGAGTTTTGTTTTATGTGATCATGCAGCTCGAAAGAAAGAATGCATGGCGAACGCGTGGATCAAGCCGCATTCGCGAAGAGGAGGTGGGGCAGTTGGGGTTCGCGAGCATTGTTCTATGCGAACGCGTGGGCCGTCCGTGATCATGTAGGCCTGGGAAGCTCGTGCTTCGCGTTCGCGTGTGATATGGTGCGGTCGCGTAGAGATGTTTTAGGGGCAGTTTATTTTGGTCTTCGCGATCGCATAACCGTGTCCGCGATCACATAGGGTTATTTTGGGTAGTGGAAATGTTGTGCTTCGTGATCACGAGACTTGGTCAACGATCCCATAGAAAAAATGACTGGGCAGAGAGTTTAAGTTCTGAAAATGGGACTTCGTCCCATTTTTCATTTTTACCGAGAAGAGGCGATTTTTGGGAGATGTTCAAGGAAAACATTGGGGTAAGTGTTCTTAACTCAATATTGGTCAAATTACCCGAATCCATAGTTGTTTTAAACATTTAATTGGTGAATTAAATTGGAAAATTGTGAAAACCTCCTTGGTTTAATTTGAAGGTTTGAGGGTCGAGTTGATGTGGGATTTGAGTAAAATTTATATGGTTGGACTCGTGGTTGAAGGAGCGTTCATATTGTGTATATTTTGTATATTTTGTCGGGTCTCGAGACGTGGGCCCCACAGACCATTTTTTGAGTGTAATTTCGGATTTTGTGGAAACAAATTAGTATTTGGTATGGAATAAATTTCTATAATTTGTGTTGACTGAATCAAATTAATTGTGACTAGATTCGAGCCATTCGGAAATTGATACACGCAGAATGGAATTTCTAGAGCATTGTTTAACTTGCTCGACATTGGATTCAGCTTGTTCGAGGTAAGTAACTCTTCTAATCTTGGAGCTGAGGGTATGAACCCTGAATATACGTATTATGTGAATTGTTTGACGGTGATGACAGGCGTGTGGGCATGCACCATAGAAATTGTGACATAATTGTTTCCGTGGAATTTTGTAGTCAAATAATCTTGGCATTTTCTATGCAGTTTTATATGTTGAAGAAATTTAGCTGAGAATCATATTAAAAAATCATGTTGAGGCTATGTGCCAGTATTATTGAGACCCATAGAGGTCATATTGCTGTGGATTATTTGTTTTAAATTGAAAATTTATTCAGTCATATTCATTTCATTGCATATCATATCTCAGTCTCTGTTGTTATTTATTGATGCATCATATCATCATTTTCGGGCTATTTTCATGACATTGTGAGCCCATGAGAGAGAGACTGGAGAGATTGATGACTGAGGGAGGCCAAGGGCCTGTCTGTGAGGATATGTTTTGGATCGGGCTGCACGCCGCAACAAGCCATGTTAGCTTTATATATATTATTATTATTATTATTATGTGGATCAAGGCTGCCCGCCTGCAGCGGGTCTTATAGGCTTTATATAGCACGTGAGTTGTCCGTGCGGTTTATAGTGCTTGGGCTGAAGGAGTCCCTCCGAAGTCTGCACACACCCCAGTGAGCACGGTTGATATTATTGAGGGATGGATCTTCCCTGGGCATGGATCTTGTCTGAAGTATTATATACCTGGAGATGGATCTTCTCCACGGGCTGGATTGGCCCTGCTCGGTACTGAGTGACTGATGATCAGTTGATGTGTATATTCCGGGATGGAGCTTCCCTAGGCCGGATTGGCCATATACAGTATCGAGTGATTGGGCATGATGAGTGAAATGTGTGAGAAAGTGAGATTGAGTACTCTGAGAGTGTGAGTACATGAGTTCATCTCTGAGATACATTGCATTGACATGCACACATGACATACATGCATAGAGATGTATTTTTCTCATGCTGTACGGTATCACATCATTCATGATTTCTCATACATGTTGATAGATGGGCATAGTGATGCATTTGTTTTACACTGGTTATCTGGAAAGAAAATGAAACATCTTATTTATTATTGAAAAGATTTTGGGAAAATTATTGTTTTCAAACTTATTCATATTTTTGGCAACTCCGGTAAACGATTTCGGTATTCATTGATGTACTTGAAAGGCAGAACTATTTTCAGAAATTATGTTTTTGTTGAGCATTTGATTGTTGAGTTACTTCTGTTATTACTTGTTTTATGTTGTTATAAAATATTATTGGTTATTGAAGTTGGGACCCGACCTTGGTACAAGCTCGTTACTACTTTCAACCTAAGGTTAGGTTTGTTACTTATTGAGTACATGGGGTCGGTTGTACTCATACTACACTTCTGCACCCTGCGTGCAGATGTTGGCTGCTGATGTTGCTGTGTTCGTTGGGAGCTGGATCTGAAGATGTACCTGCGTTCCGATTGTTGCTGCCTCTTGTTCATGGTAGCCTTAGATTCATAACACTTTGTTTATGTACTTTTCGAACAGTTGATGTATTTACTTCATACCAACTTTGTTTACTCCATTCTTAGAAGCTCATGATTAGTACTACCAGTCCTTAGGGAAAGAATAAGATTCAGATATTTCTTTACTTAATTGTATTATTAATTGTTATTGGAATTAGTTTGTGGTTAATTGGCTTATCTAGTGGGTTGGGCTAGATGCCATCACGACTAGTCGGGGTTTGGGTCGTGACAGAAAGCAGCAACAAAACGGGCATACCAGCCACAGTCTTTGTCATCTTCAGGGCTAACCAATACCCTCTTACTTCTATCCACAAGGGAAATAACTCCTTCACGAAGTAGTTTAGGAGAGTAAAGATGAAGCAAGTGCCGGAAAGTAAAAGGCATAGAAGCCAGATCTGATCAATAACGAAGGCATGCAACAACCCTCCAAATAATGGGGCCAATTTGTCCAAGATACATTAAAGTAACTGCAAAATTCTATGATTACTGGATCGATATGTGGTTTATACCCTAAAGTAAAGCGGTAAGTGTAAACAACAGAATAACCAGCTTGGTATGAAGTTGTTCTCTGGTTGGAACCGGGAACTAAGATTGAAAAATCTGGTTTCCAATTACATTCGAACCAGGGAAATAAGACCAATGGTAATCAAGGTAGGATAAAGGTCAGCAGGATTAAGGGAAGCTATGGATGAAACTTGATTTCTCATGGATTCACGATCGGATAAAAAAGAAAATTCATGTGGAACAATCTCTGCAACTGTTGGTTCACGCACTGGTTCACTCGAGTCTCTATTCCTAGAGGAAGATATAGGGATTAAAGGAGCCCTAGGCTTAGAAGAGGAAGATTTAACAGCATTGCCATGAGAAGAGGAACCGTGGTTAGACAACGAGCCTAAACTACGAAGTCTACCACTTCTCCTACTTCTAGTAGGGACAGTAGAAAGAGCGAGCTCATCGACGATAACAACCCTGCGAGGGTCTGGTGTAGAAGAAGACATGATTATATGGAGAACTAATAAAGAGTAGATACAGAAGTAAAAAGGAAGAGTAATATAGAGAATATTGTAGAAGAGGGACTTCGAGAAATCAAAGAAGAATGAAGTATTTATAAGAAGACACAATCATCATTAAAAGAAGGTCATTATGAAGCGTCATAATGAAACCGTCACTTCGTGACTGACGCAGCCGCCCACCGAGCTATGGTCGGCCGGGAAGTCATGCATTTACCACCGAGCTACGGCCGATTGGACAATTACACATTTACCATCGAGTTACGACCGGTCGGGCAGTCATACATTTACCATCGCGCTATGGTCGGTCGGGCAGTTACCACTAATCAGTTAGGAAGTCATGCATCATACGATATGGATAAGAGTCTCAAAGAGAAGCATTATATATATAAGTATAATAAGTATGCATATACGGCGACACTTCAGAGATTCAGGTTGATTCTTATATGTCTTTAATTAATGTTGACTTATTGTTATGTTTCAGTTCCGCCTTACATACTCGGTACATTATTTGTATTGACGTCCTTTTGTGGTGGACACTGCATTTATGCCTGCAGGTATAGATAAACAATTTGACGAGCCCTCATAGTAGACGAGGTTAGCATTCAGCGAAGGATCGATAAGAATCCACCTCATTCCAGCAAAGGATTCCTGCCATAAATACTTACCATTTTCCGAATATTCAATTGAAGAATATTCAAAAAGTTGGGGGACTATCTGTATTGGTGAAAAAAAGGTGTCACACATGGAACCTTACTGAGCTAACAAAACTTGATACGTGAAACAATGGTGAAGTGACAACTAGCGTATTCCATTAATGAAATTAATGGAGCAAGAAAGATGCGGAGTAAACACCCATGAGACAGTAAAGAACAAATGACCGAGCCTAAACAGTTGTTGAAGAGGCACGAGCGGAATGAATCAAAACCAAAAAGAAGAAAGATTCATGAACCAGCAGTAAATAAGGGGAATCAGAGTCGTTACAAGGCCTTTACAGTTACGAATGTGTCAGTTATGATTATCAACCATAACGAGCAATTCATACCATTAATGCTCATAATGAATTTATCATAAATAGGGGGAAGCGTTATAATTGGATACTCCTATATAAGGATATAGAATCTCACTTGTAAGGACAAGTTCCGAGCACTATTGGAATATACTTACATTTTCTTGCTTCAAAAAAGCCTTCTACGTAATTTGAGGGATAGATTATCATTCCATTCCTTATCTCTTTTTTACTAATTCACATTGCTATTTTATTTCTTTTCAAGTGGATTGTTTAGGAAGTAGGGTATTATTTAGTTATCAGTAGCCCGATTTCTTCTAAATATAGGCTTTGACCAAAGATCCTATTTTTTGGTTAAACATATTCCCCGTCAAGAAGTTATTACAGATATGTTTTACTATTTTGCATTGAGATGGTCTGCAAGTTAAGCATGGTTAATATTTTTCACCAGCTAACTTGAGGGAGACTGTTTGAACTTTGAAAGTATTGAAAATGTTTTTGGGTCAAAGCTCGGGTAGTGCGGAATTTAGCCGAACAACGTTATAATGACAATAACAAAGATAATGCAAGTTGATAATAACGACAATTAAAGCAGATAAAGAAGGCACAAATTTAACGTGCTTGGTCAAAGTGACCTACATCCACAAGCGAAAATGAGCAATTTCACTATACCGACAAGAGTACAAAAGAGAGTACAAAATTAGAATAAATACTCTAATTAGTCCCAAATACCCTAAAATAATAACCTCACAAGATCACTTCAAAGAAAGGGTTTACACAAGTATTTTTCAACACTCACTCTCTTACAAAATAGTCTATAATGAAAGTGGAGACAAAAGGTTAGTAGAAATATTTCTACTTTTATATCTGAAGGTGTGTTTGAAATGAGAGAGATGGCTCTCCTTTTATAGGACCCAAACTTGGGCTCCAAGCACTAATAAAAGGAAAAAAAAAATTGATCAAATAATCTCTACCACACAATGCATACTTTGGCTCCAAGGAAAAGATATTGCCAACCATCTATTCTTGCAAATAGACTTATGCCTATATGAGATGGACCCACTAGCCAAAATATTGGCCATATTACAAAACTCCACCTTGGCCAAATTTTGGCTGATATAGTAAATTTTCTCCACCCTCTCCGCAAAAGCCCCAATGGGCATATGTCAAAATATAATGCCATCAAAATCAGACAAGTTGTTTGATACCGAAACTGTAGTAGTGCCTATAATAGTAGATCCCAATAAAGTATACAACGAACCAGATCTGTGTGCTTTTATGATCACAAGAGCACCTTGAAAAGTTTTTAGAACTCCATCTTCACCAGTGAATTTGCACCCAAGAGATTCTAAAGTGCCCAAAGCGATGAGATTTTTCTTCAACTCAGGAACATATCTAACATCAGTGAGAGTTCTCACTATACCATCATGCATTCCGATCCGAATTGTACCTTTTCCAATAATGTTACAAGTAGCATTGTTAACCAATTGGACAACTCCACCTTCAACTGAATCATATGTAGAAAACAAGTCTCTGTTGGGACACATATGATACGAACAACCGTAAAATCCACTCATTGTATGATATGAAACTAGTTTCAGTTGCTAAAAATAAAGTTCCCTCAATCTCATCAGTTGCTATACTAGCTTCAGCGGTGTCAGTATTTTTGTGCTCATTTTTCCTTTCCTTATACCTTTCTTTTGTTTTTTAGCTTATAGCATTCGGAGATAATGTGACCTTTCTTGTGACAATAGCGACACTCTAAATTATTGTATCTTGATGTTGAGTTGGATTTTCCCCTATCAAACAAGCCAACTTTCCGCTAGCTTCCCCAGTAATATCACTATCTATTTGTTCTTTTGAATTGAAGATAGATTTAATATCCTTATAAGAGATATTATCCTTTGCATAAAGCATAGTATCTCTTATATGCTTAAAGGTGGGGGTAGAGAACAAAACAGTAACACGGCTTGATCCTCATCTTTAATTTCAGCATCTATATTACTCAAATCCATAAGAATGGAATCAAAGGTACCAAGATGAGAGAGAATAGATGTATCTTCACCAATACGAATTGTGTAAAGCTTCTGCTTCAGATAAAGTCTATTTTCCACTGTCCTCTTCATATATATGGTTTTTAATTTTTTCCACATGCCTTTGGCTGTGGTTTCTACAGAAACGTCACGTAAAACCTCATTTGAGAGATTTAAGATGATACCTGATTTTGCCTTTTTATTTGTGACGACAAGCTCCTCGTCCGTCATTTTATCCGGCTTCTTCTCCTTTCCTTGCAATGCCAAGTCTAAGCCATCCTAAATTAGGATAGCTTTTATCTTTAATTGCCACATTCCAAAGTTTGCACTTCGATCAAATTTCTCAACATAAGTCTTTATTAAGGTCATATTGGTTACTGAAACAAATCCGGTTAAATCCGGCTCTGATACCAATTTATTAGGACGAAAACTCGGGTAGTGCAAAATTTAGCCAAATAACGTTATAATGACAATAACAAGACAATAAAAGTTGATAATAATGGAAATTAAAGCATATAAAAGAGGTACAATATTTAACGTGGTTCGGTCAAGGTGACTACGTTCACAAGCGTAGATGAGAAATTTTTCTATAACAACCGGTACAGAAAAGAGAGTACAAAATTAGAGATGAAACTCTAATTATCTCAAAATATATCCCAAGAGAATAACCTATAATCACTCACAAAGAAGAGGTTCACTCAAGGTGTTTCCCAACACTAACTCTATGGAATATAATAAAACTCTTAGTACAAGAATACTTAAAATGAGTTTCTAATCAAAATGTTGGAAGATTCAAATGAAGTAAGATGAACTATATTTATAGGGCAATGTTCGTGGTCCCCAAGTAAAAAAAAAAGAATAAAAGAAAATACTTTTATTCTTTGGCTCCAAGCTAGAATTCTTTAGCTTTAAGTTTGAATACTTTGGCTCTAAGATTGAATATTCTTGCTCTATGATTATCCATGAATAAATTTAGGCCATGTCTTACAAAGACAAATTTATAGTTTTGGCTTAATGCTGGTAACGGGTAAAGGCTATATTTACAGTGACTTGTTCTTTCCAGCTTTATCATTAAAGTTAATTATTTTGTCAACCATGAGTTTATTTCACAAGCATATATACATTTTTCTTCATTTTTTTGTATTTTTGTATGGGACATTCATATATATATGAAGCACACTTTTTCAGAATGTCCATTCTTTCCTTCTTTTTTTCTTTTCTTATAATTCTTCATCCCTTGCTTTGATAACCATTTCTATTCAATTATAGATAGCTGGAAAGAGTAAGAATATTACTTTTGTATTATTTCTTATTTTTCTTCACGTTGATGGTGTAGCAATGATATTGAAGGATCAAATTTGGGTGTTAAAAGGATATATATGTACACTTTTTTCTTTTCGGGATAAAGAGGCTAAAAAGTTAAAACAAAAAAAGCCTAATTTTTAAAAATCAATGTTGTTTGAAATTTTGCCTCGATAGACATTTGGGGGAAGTTCTAGCTAAATTATATTGATTCTACCTATTTGTGATCATAAAACTTCTCAATTTCAATAATTTCTCATATTTGGAGATACTCATCCTTTGCCTTCATAAAAACAAAAACCACAAACTTGGAAGTTAGATGGCATAAATGAAAAATATTATGTTCGAAGGTATGTAAAATTTTATCTTCACACTTTAAAACTGTACAAGAACAATACTTACGAATAAAGGATGATAACAAATAAAGAAAATAAGTAATTTATATTCATAAATATATTAGAAACTTATATATATAGGATATACTTTTTTTTTTTGTGTTTAGATGCATTTAAAGTGAACTTTTGAAGCCTAAAAAGAAAATCTCTCTCCTTTTTTACTTTTGCATTTCCTTGGCAGTAAAATCTTTTCTTGTATGCATCAACAAAAATAGGCAGTAACAAAATTATAAGTGAGATTCTTGATCATACCACACCATATTCTCTCTGAGTACATATCTTAACCACAAAACCATAAAAAAAATTAGTAGAAAGCCAAGTGTTAGTCCAAACATAAAGAAAAAAAAAAAACAGAACAAATTCATATAGATAATTTTTTTTTACACAGTTAATTCCAAGATTTGGACAGCAAGTATAGACAAAAGCTCAATTCGTTTTAGGCTGCCAATCATTCTTCTGCATATTTACTATATACTAAGTTATGGTCAGCTATTATAGACAAAAACTCATTTTTTTTTGCAAGTTGCCTAACCTTTCTGTTGCATATTTACTATATACTTAAACAGCAGAAACATCAACCTAAAAGTAGAACTATTAAATCTTGTTATGCATCACTTTATTTTAATTATTTTCTTTTTAGTACCACTACAACTACCACTCTAGGAGTTAATTTTTTTTTTTTTTAAAATTATTATTTTAGAATTTTGATTAGTTTATGAACCGCTCTTCTACAAAAGAGTTGGTCAATTACGATCATGAAATTAAAAGATCTCTTCGATTATACAGGAAAGGACAAGTATTATTTTCTCAAAGCATAGCTTGTGAAGGAACGGAGAATCAAGAAGTAGAAGAGCGCAACCTACTGAAAATTCCACCACCAGTCCATAGAAAGGATCAATTTGATGAAGTGACACCAAGGCCAGCAAACAGAAACCTAAGGGATTATACTAGACCTGATCACTTTAACTGTGAATCTAGTGTCAGGAAACCCTCAGTGGCAACTAACAACTTTGAAATCAGTACTGGCCTGATTCAAACAATTCAACAATCTTGTATCTTCACTGGAGATTCAAGTGATGATCCACACAGTCATTTAATTGATTTTCTAGAACTTGTTGAAACTGCTAAGTATAATGGAATATCTCCTGAAGCAATCAAGTTAAGGTTATTTCCTTTTTCTTTAAAAGGAAACGCCAAGACTTGGTTGCGAAGTTTGCCTCAAGGATCTATTACCACATGAGATCAGATGACTCAAAATTTTTTGAAGAAATATTTTTCTCCTGCTAAAACCACAAAGTTAAGACAAGAATATATTTAAAGGAGAGATCAAGACTTGGAATGAAAAAAAAAAATCAAATTTAAGGGAGTGATTGTGGAGTCAATCCCATCAAAATAGGCATATGCCTATGAAATACAACTTGGCTGACAACTCTTTCTTGGAGCCAAAGTTTGGAAATAAGTGGAGTAGATTAATACATCTCCTGTAGCATTCTTAGAGGCTACGTATTTTTCTCCTATAAAAGGAGGAGTTCTCTCACTTCTTAAAACACACCCACAGAGAAGTAATAGAAGTTAGAGAGAGTAATCCACAAATTGTAGTTTGTGAGATAAATAGTGAGTGTGAGTAATATTATAGTGAGGTATTTAAAATAAAGAGGGTTATTTTCCTTTGAAGTTGTAGTAGTCTCTTGACACTACTAAGTTATAATATTATAGTAGTAATATTGCTCTTCTCGGGTATTGTATTTTACCCCGTTAAAAGATTTGGTATCTTTGTTACTCTCTTTTGTTATTATTATTTATCGTGGATATATTTCTAGACGGATATTATTTTTCCAACAATGTAGTATTAGAGCCATGAAAAATAATGGCCCGCTGTCTTTTCAGTACCCCCATCTCATAAAAGATAATTATGAGAAATGGTGTCTATGCGTGAAAGCCATTCTTGGCTCCTAGGATGTGTGAAAAATCGTAGACAGAGGGTATGTAAAACCCGATAATGAGAAAGTTCTGTCTCAAAATGAAAAATATGTCTTAGCAAAGACAAGGAAGAAGGATCAAGAAGCTCTCACGCTCATCCACCAATGATTGGATAATGCCATGTTTGAGAAGGTGGCAGATGCTACCACCTCAAAGGAAGCTTGGGAGATTTTACAAAATTCTCTCCAAGGAGTTGACAAGGTGAGGAAGGTAAAACTTCAAATTTTAAGGGCTGATTTTGAAGTTTTAAAAATAAAAGAATCCGAATGCATTTTGGATTATTGTTCAAAAGTGAAGGCTATTATGAATCAATTAAGAAGATACGGGGAAGACATAGAAGATGTCCGTGTGGTAGAAAATATCATTCACACTTTAACACCTAAATTTGATTTTGTGGTGTGTGCTATTGAGGAGTTTAAAGATTTAGACTCTATGATGGTAGAGCAATTGGAGGGTTCTTTACAGGCCCCCGAAAAAAAGATCAAAAGGAGACAAGAAGTGCCATTGGAGAAATTTCTTAAAACTCAGGCATCCTTTAAGGATTATAGAGGTAAAAAGAGCTATCGAGGGAATGGACAGAGACGAGGCCATGGCGGTCATAGAAGAGGAAGAAGTAATGGTAACAACTTCAACAATGAAGTTAAAATCCACCAAACATTCAAAGATCGTGGTCGTGGACAAAGAGGAGGAAGAGGATGTGGCTACAATCAAGAAAATAATGGACAAAAGTATGACAAATCAAAAATTGAGCGTTATAATTGTCATAAATTTGATCATTACTCTTGGCAATGTCATAACAATATTGAAGAGAAAGCTAACGTTGTTGAGAACAAGAAAGAAGAAGATGAGTCAACATTATTGTTGGCACTCAAGGAAGAAGATATGGATGATTGTAGCTCGTGATATTTGGACAATGGAGCAAGCAATCATATGTTTGGATTCAAAGAGAAGTTTGTGGAGATAAATAAGATGGTGAGAGGTAATGTGTCCTTTGGAGATAACTCAAAGATTCAAATCGAAGGAATTGGTACGATTCTAATCTTCTATAAAAATGGTGGCCACAAGTTAATTCAAGATGTTTATTATGTGCCAAAATTTAAAAGTAATATTTTGAGTTTGGGACAACTTATTGAAAAGGGATATAATATTCACATAAAAAATATGCATCATTGGCTTAGAGATACAAGTGGAATTCTAATTCTAAAGTGCATAGGGCAAAAAATAGATTGTTTTCTCTGAATCTTAAGATAATTGACGCAAAATGTTTGAAGGATAATGTGCAAGATGAATTATGGTGTTGGCACATGCAATTTGGGCACTTGAATTTTGAAGCGCTCAAATCAATGGGAGAAAATAAGATGTTGCATGGGATACCATCAATCAACCATCCAAATCAATTGTGTGAAGCTTGTCTTCTTGGAAAACATGCAAGGAGGAGTTTTTCGAAGTAGTCTATGTCAAGAGCAACGATGCCACTCCAACTTGTTCACACTGGTGTGTGTGGGCCAATCAATCCACCTTCCTTTGGTAAAAGTAAATATTTTCTTCTCTTCATTGATGACTTTAGTAGAAAGACTTGGGTTTATTTCTTAAACCAAAAATCTGAAGCTTTTGCTGCTTTTAAAATTTTTAAAGTACTTGTGAAGAAAGAAAGTGGCTATGAAATAAAAGCTTTAAAGTCCGATAGAGGAGGCGAATTTACTTTAAAAGAATTTAATGACTTCTGTCAGTCTCATGGAATTTGTCGCCCTCTAACGGTACCTTATTCACCCCAACAAAATTGAGTTGCAGAGAGAAGAATCGAACGATTCTTAATATGGCTAGATGTATGTTGAAAGCTAAAATTTTGCCCAAGAAATTTTTGGCCGAAGCTATTTCTAGTGCAGTTTATTTGAACAACAGGTCTTCAACAAGAAATGTTAGAGATCAAACCCCTCAAGAAGCATGGAGTGAAAGAAAGCCAAGTGTTAAGCACTTGAGAATCTTTGAGAGTATAGCCTATGCTCATATGCCACAACAAGGGAGAGCGAAGCTTGATGATCAAAGTGTCAAGCTTGTGTTTGTTGGCAATGATAATAGTTCAAAAGGATATAAGTTATACAACCCATGTAGCGACAAAGTAGTGGTAAGTCGCGATGTTGAATTTGATGAAGAATTGGCATGGAATTGGGAAGCTTAGGAAGAAACTTCATATAATTGTCTTCCATACTTTGGTGATGAAGAAGAACCAGAGACCATGGAACATGTGCAGGATACAACTCCACCTTCTTCTCCAACCAATGTTTTATATCCTTCTTCTCAAGAAAGTTCAAATAAACAGCCGCAAAGGACGAAGAGTATTCTAGAGCTCTATGAGGACACCGAAGAAGTTACTAATTTTGATTTTTATGCTTTCTCTTTGCTGATAGTGAACCAATGAACTTTGATGAAGTTGTTATAGACAAAGGTGGAGACAAGCCATAGAGGAGGAGATCAAGTCAATAGAGAGGAACAACACTTGGTAGTTAACAACTCCTCCCAAGGGACACCGAGCAATTGGAGTGAAATGGGTATACACGACAAAGAACAATGCTGATGGAGAAGTGGAGAGATACAAATCATGACTTGTGGCTAAAGGCTACAAGCAAAGGAAAGGCATTGACTATGAAGAAGTCTATGCACCTGTTCCCCGCATGAAGACCATTCATTTGTTGATCTTGTTAGCAGCGCAAATAAAGTGGAAGATCCATCAACTAGACGTCAAGTCAGCCTTCTTGAATGGCTATCTTGAAGAAAAAGTCTATGTTGAAAAACCACTGGTATTTGTGGTCAAAAACCATGAAGATAAAGTGTTTAGGTTAAAGAAAGCTTTATATGGATTGAAGCAAACCCCACAGGCATGTAATAGTTGCATCGACAATTATTTTCAAGACAATGGATTTACTCGTTGTCTCCATGAATATGCTCTTTACTTTAAAGTTCATACTAATGGAGATATCTTTCTTGTTTGTCTCTATGTTGATGATCTTATTTTCATGGGTAATAATCCAAGTCTGTTTGAAGCTTTTAAGAAAGATATGTTCCCGTAAGTTCGAGATGACGGATGTAGGACTCATGTCATACTACTTGGGCCTAGAAGTGAAGAAAATGGAGGATGGAAGTTTTATCTCTCAAGAAATCTATACAAAAGAGATATTGAATAAATTCAACATGCTCAATTGCAACCCTGTGAATAAGCCAATGAAGAGTGGGACAAAATTGTCCAAGTTTGATGAAAGAGAAAAAGTGGATCCCACATTTTTCAAAAGTCTTGTGAAAAGTTTTAGGTACTTGACTTGTACCAAACCAGATATATTTGTTGTAGTTGGAGTAGTAAGTCAATTCATGGAAGCTCCTAACTCTACTCACTTAAAAGTCACTAGAAGAATTCTTTGTTACCTAAAAGGTACAATTGATTTTGGGAATTTTACTCTTCTTCTAGTGATTTCAACATGTGGGATTTTGTGACAGTGATTATGTGGGAGATATTGATGATAGAAAATGCACAACTGGTTTTGTATTTTTCTTGGGTAATTCTGTTATTTCTTGGAGTTCAAAGAAATAATCAATTATTATTCTCTCGACTTGTGAAGCTGAATATGTAGCAACAACATCATGTACATATCATGCTATTTTACTGAGAAGATTATTGAAGGAGCTCAATTTATAATAGATTAAAGCTACAAAGATTTATATTGACAACAAATCCGCACAAGCACTCGCGAAAAATCCAGTGTATCATGATAGAAGCAAGCATATAGATACAAGGTATCACTTTATCAGAGAATGCTTTGCCAAGAAGGAAGTCGAGCTCAAATATGTTAAGTCTCATGATCAAACTGCGGATATCCTTACAAAACCTCTCAAGTTTAAAAATTTTCAGAGATTGAGATCAAGACTTGAAATGAAAAAGAAAAATCAAATTTAAGGGATAGATTGTGGAGTCCATCCCATCAAAATAGGCATGTGCCTATGAAATAAAACTCGGATGACAACTCTTTCTTGGAGCCAAAGTTTGGAAATAAGTGGAGGATATTAATACATCTCCTGTAGCATTCTTGGAGGCTACGTATTTTTCTCCTATAAAAGGAGGAGTTCTCTTACTTCTTAAAACACACCAAAAACAGAGAGAAGTAACAGAAGTTAGAGAGAGTAATCCACAAATCATAGTCTGTGAGATAAATAGTGAGTGTGATTAATATTGTAGTGAGGTGTTTAAAATAAAGAGTGTTATTTTCTTTCAAAGTTGTAGTAGTCTCTTGATACTATTAAGTTATAATATTATAGTGGTAATATTGCTCCGCTCGAGTATTATATTTTATCCTGTTAAAAGATTTGGTATCTTTATTACTCTCTTGCGTTATTATTATTATTTATCGTGGATATTATTCCTAGACAGAATATTATTTTCCCTACAGGATCTACCCATAAGGGGTGCTAGATAATCCATAAGCCCATTAATTAATTCTCCTCATAAACCCTACTTATAACCTATAAATACACCATTGTGGGTGTAGAAAAAAAGGGTTAGTGTTTCTTCTGGGAAACACACGATGTATAGGGTTTAATTCTCTACATCTTATAGAGGATATATAGGCTGTGGAAATCAAGGAACTCTTCTACTTTGTGATAATTACCATCGAGCGGTAACTCAAGACGTAATGTCTACGAATTTGCTTTTACAAGGAGAAACCCATTAAGTCTTCTAAAATTAGTATTTACGGTTACACAATGCAGAAAGTGTTAGTGCATAGTTGCATTAAAGAGTAGCTTGTACATATGCAATAGGGTGTAGTACATTGTGATGACTCGATAGGTCATTTAGACTTTCTTGATTTGCGTGCGATGTCTGTGTCTTTTCCAGAAGATTTCTATGTTAAACAAATTAATAAAAATGTGAAATCGGTATTTAAAACTCATTTGAGTTGACTTCTGTCAATGTTTTGAGTAAAAAGACCCGGATCAGTGTCTTGACAACCCCTGTGGATCCGCATCGTGATTTAGAACTTGGGCATATGCCCGGAATCGAATTCAAAAGTCCCTAGCTTAAATTATCGCCATTTGTTGAAAACTATAAATTTAAAGGTTTAAAAAAATTCTAAGTTTGATTGTAGTCTGACTTTATTGCTACCGGGTCCGTATTCTAGTTTCGGAACTTGGTATAAGTTCATTACAATATTTATGACTTGTCTGCAAAATTTGGTGCAAAACGGAGTTGATTTGACGTGATTCGCACGTCCGATTGAAAAGTTGCATGTTCTTAAATTTCATTAAAACTTTCATTTATTTTGGTATCTGATTTATAGTTTTAGGTGTTATTTTTGGTGTTTTGATCACGGAAGTGAGTTCGTATAATATTTTTGGACTTGTGTGCATCTTTGGTTTGGAGCCCCGAGGGCTCGGGTGAGTTTCAGATAGGTTGCAGATGTTTTGAACTTAAGGAAATTGTTGGTTCTGGTGCAGGTCTCTGACCTCGCAATATCGAAGTCAATTTGCGAACGTTAATGTCTTCTGTCAGGTTCGCATTTGTGAACAAGTAGTTCGTATTGGCAAAGTGGTACTGGGGGAGGGTGGTTCGCATTTTCAAACAAAACCATCGCATTTGCGATGGCAGTAGAGATGGGGGATCTTCGTATTTGCGAAGGCCTTCTCGCATTTGGGCGGTTCGCAATTGCGAACCCCAAGTCGCAATTGCGACATCTGCGCCTTGACAAAGAAGGGAAATATGGGAATTAGCTCATTTCTTCCAAATTCTCACACCTAAACACCTTAGAGGCGATTTTCCCAAGAGTTTTTCTTCCTAAATTCATTGGTAAGTGACTCTAATCATCTTTTTACAATTATCCATTACATTTCATGTGATTTCAATATCAAATCTAGTATTTTCATGGTAGAAATTAGGAATTTGGGTAGAATTAGAAATTTTTGTAAAATTGAGATTTAGACCTCAAATTGAGGTCGGATTTCAAATTGAATTGCATAACCTGGCTCAAGGGTGAATGTGTGATCGTGTTTTTGTCCGAACCTGGGGCTTTGACCAAGCGGGCCTAGGGTTGACTTTTATTGACTTTTTAAATAATGATCTATATTGAACCTCTTTCATTCGCGGGTAGTTTCTTAGGCTTATGTTGAATTGTTTGGTCAATAATTTGCTAGATTTGGTTGGTTTGGAGGCTTGTTCGAAAGGCAAAGCCGTGCTTGAACCTTGAGTTGACTGCGAAGTGAAGTAAATATTGGGTCTAAACTTGATTTGAGGGAATAAAAATCCTTGAGCTATGTGCTATATGAATTTCAAGAGTAGCGACGTATATGCGAGGTGACAAGTGTCTATACGCCGTCAATTACTTGTTTCCATGTCCACAAGAATTTCATTAATTATAACATTCCATGTCTGGATTGTTACATGCTTTAATTGTTTCCTATGCCTTAACTTGTTACTTGTCATTTATTATTCTCACATTATAGATGTTAATTTCTTCCATGCTCCCATGCTTAATTGATACTTGCCTTAATTCTCTTATTTTTACCCTTTAACTGTCATATATTTTACTTGTCTTGTTGCTCCGTATTAAGTGAAGCCTTTCATGATCTGGTACGAGATTCCTTCTTGATTTGTAGCTTTCATATTCGTTAAGGATAGAGATTCTTGTGATTCGAGTTATTTAATTGATTGCACTTATTGATTTATTTCTGGATCGGGTTACACGCAGCAACAAGTGAAATAAGGGTGGATTGATATGGTGAAATAAAGGTGGATTATGATATTGACTCTGATTATATGGTGGGATCGGGTTGCATGCCGCAATATATATTTACTTATTATTATTGATATTTATATGGTGGAATAAGGGAGGATAGTATTTTACGTTGGGATCAGTTTGCGCCGCAACAGTTTATGTATTTCTATTCTTTATTGTATTGTGTTGGCTTCAGTACTTTCATACGAGTATCTAAGGATTGGTATTTCTGGCATTTACTGGTTTTCTTTGAGGATTGAGTTATTTTCATGAGTTAACTGCTTTATTTCGTTTTCGTATTATCCTTTCCTGTCATTATTTTATATTGTGTGTAGGTTGTTGTAAGTGACCCACCTTAGCCTCATCACTATTTCATCGAGGTTAGGCTAGGCACTTACAGAATACATGGGATCGGTTATACTCATACTACACTATGCACTTCTTGTGCAGATTTTAGAGTCTGTCCTAGCGACGGTCAGTATATTGTTCGGGTTGACTATCAGTACGGAGACTTGAGGTACAGCTGCTCGACGTTCGCAACCCTGGAGTCCCCTTCTACTTTATCGTAGCTGTGTATTTTCTTTCAGACATCTTTACTTTCATTCAGACTCTTATCTGTATTATTCTAGTAGCTTGTGCACTTGTGACACCAGTTCTGGGTTGTATATCGGTATTTTGGTTATTATGACTTTTCACACTTTATTTTAGTTCTTTAAAAGTTATTTCAGTTCAAATGGTTTTTGTTAATTTGAATTGTTAAAAATGGCTTAAAACTAATCTAACGTTGGCGTGCCTAGCAAGTAAAATATTATGCTCCATCACGGTCCTGAGGGTGGGAATTTCGGGCCGTGATAAGTTGTTATGAGAGAACTAGGTTGCCTAGGTCTCACGAGTCACGAGCAAGCTTAGTAGAGTCTGGAGGATCGGTACGGAGACGTATGTACTTATCTTCAGAAGGCTATGGAGTTTAGGAAAAATATCACTTCTTTTCTTACTCTGTCATGTGATATTTATTTTATTATTGATGATTGAACCTTTCTATTCTTATTTTCTCGCAGATGGAGAGAATAGGCACTGCATCTACAATCAGACAGGAGCCGGAGCTCCCTGTGGAAGCTACGACTAGGGGAAGAGGCCGAGGCAGAGCTCAACCTAGAGCTCGAGCAGTAGCACCCGCAGTGGAGCCTCAGGTGGATTTCGAGGAGGAGGTTCCAGCTCAGATTGTACCTGTCGGACCAGCTCAGGTCCCGGAGGGGTACATAGCCACACCAGTGCTTCAGGACACTCTAGTTCATTTGGTGGTCCTTATGGAGAGTGTGGCCCAGACCGGTACATTCCTGGTGGCACCCATCGTCTCTCGGGCTTGGGGAGGAGCACAGATTCCCGCTACTCACACCTCGGAGAAGGTGGCTCCCTAGTTTCAAACTCCAGTAGCACCGCCAATTGGGGTAGTATAGCCGATTGTTGCGGCACATGCTAGTGATAGACACACTTTGTCTTCTAAGGCTATGTTGAGGTTGGATAGGTTCACCAAGATCTTTTCTGTTCATTTCAGTGGTGCATCTTCTGAGGACCCACAGGATTTTCTGGACCATTTCCACGAGGTGTTGCGCAATATGGGTATAATTGAGACCAATTGGGTCGATTTTGTAGCATTTTAGATGACTGGTTCCGTCCGGAGATGGTGGAGAAATTATAAGTTGACTAGACCGGCTGGGTTGCCTACACTTACCTGGGATCAGTTCTCACAACTATTTCTAGATAAGTTCATCCATGTCACCCTGAGAGAGGAGACCGCAGGCAGTTTGAGCGACTTCAGCAAGGCGGTATGACTGTCACCTAGTACGAGACTCGATTTGTGGACTTAGCTCGCCATGCCACTATCTTTATTCCTACTGAGAAAGAGAAAGTGAGGAGATTTATTGATAGGCTTACTTACACTATCATGCATCCGATGGCCAAGGACACAAGGAGTGATATTTCTTTCCAGATGGCCGTAGATATTTCTAAATAGATAGATTTGGTCTGTGCTTAGGAGAGAGGGCCGGTGTTAGATAAGAAGCCTCGTCATTCCGGTAGTTTCAGTGGCTCCCCATCTGGAGGCATGGGTACTTATGGAAGGGGCCATCTTCCCAGGCCATTTCATTTCGCGCTTCAGACATCTCATAGTGCTTTAGGGAGTCGTGGTCCTTATGTGCCTTACTCTGGGCAGCCAACCTACAGTGCACTATCAACTCCTATCAGTGCGCCTCCGATTCAGAGTTATCAATGTGGTTATCCGGCCAGTTTGGGTCAGCTTCAGCTTCAGTAGCCACAACAGCAGGATGTGTTTTTGAGTGTGGTGGTATTGGGCATATCAGGAGGTCCTGTTTGAGATTATTGGGCGACATACCACAGTAGAGTTCTCATGCCATAGTTCTGGCACCAGTTTCTCCACTGCCCACTCAGTCAGCTAGAGGCAGGGGTCATGCAGCTAGAGGTGGGGTTCATGCCATCAGAGGTGAAGGTTTGGCCGTTAGAGGTGGAGGCCAGCCAGCTAGAGGCCGTCATAGAGATGTAGTTCAGAATGGTAGGGCCCAGCCTTGATTTTATGCTTTCCCAGCTAGGCCTGAGCCTGAGTCATCTGACGCTGTTATCATATGTATTGTTCCCGTTTTCCATAGAAACGCTTCAGTTCTATTTGATCTGGGATCTACTTAGTCCTACATATCATACTATTTTGCTTCATATCTAGTTGTGACTCGTGTGTGATTACTATTGGAAGTCTTGAGACTAGTGTAGATCTTTTACTTCTTGATATGGTAGATGTTGATGTTATCTTGGGTATGGATTGGCTGTCACCTTATCATGCTATATTGGACTGCCACGCCAAGATGGTGACCATGGCCATGCCAGGGTTGCCTCAATTAGAGTGGAGAGGGACTCCTGGCCACTCTAACAGCAGAGTTATTTCTTATATGAAGGCTCGACATATGGTCGAGAAAGGATGTAAAGCTTATTTGGCCTATGTCAGTGATTCTAGTACGGAGGTTCCATCCATGGATTCAGTACCAGTTGTTCATGAGTTTCCCAAGGTATTTTTTGCAGATCTTCCAGGGATGCCACCCGACAGAGATATTGATTTATGTATTGATTTGGCTCTGGGCACTTAGCCCATTTCTATTCTTCCATACCGTATGGCCCCACCAAAGTTGAAGGAATTGAATGAGCAGTTACAAGATTTGCTTGATAAGGGATTCATTAGACCTAGTTTCTTGCCCTGGCCCGTGTTGTTCGTGAAGAAGAAATATGGATCGATGAGATGTGTTAGACTATCGGCAACTGAACAAGGTTACTATCAAGAACAAGTATCCGTTGCCGATGAGTGATAACTTAATTGATCACTTTTAGGGTGCCAAAGGGTTTTCGAAGATTGATTTGAGGTCTGGTTACCATCAGTTGAAGATTAGGGCATCTGATGTCCCTAAGACAGCTTGTCGGACTCGGTATGTTCATTATGAGTTCCTAGTGATGTCATTTGGGTTGACAAATGCCCCAACAACATTTATGGATTTGATGAACTGGGTGTTTAACTCCTATTTGGATTCTTTTGTGATTGTATTCATTGATGATATCTTGATCTACTCGCGTACTCGAGAGGAGTATTAGCAATATCTTCGGATTGAACTTCAGACTCTGAGGGATAGCCAGTTATATGCCAAGTTATAAAAGTGTGAGTTTTGGCTAGACTCAGTCACCTTTTTGGGGCATGTTATATTGGCAGAGGGCATAAAGGTGGATCCTAAGAAGATTGAGGCGGTTCAAAACTGGCCTAGACCTACTTCAGCTATAGATATCAAAAGTTTCCTGAGTTTGACGGGTTATTATCGTCGGTTCGTAGAAGGATTTTCATCTATAGTAGCCCCATTATCCAGATTGACTAGGGTGCCTCGTTCGTATGGTCAGATGAGTGTGAGTTGAGCTTTCAGAAGCTCAAAAATGCTTAACTATGGCGCCAGTGTTGGTGTTGCCCACTGGTTCAGGATCTTACATGGTGTATTGTGATGCATCTCGTATTGGGTTTGGTGCAGTATTGGTGCAGGATGGCAGAGTGATTGCATACATGTTGTGACAGTTGAAGGTTCACGTGAAGAATTACCCTGTTTATGACTTGGAGCTGGTAGCCATTGTTCATGTGCTGAAGATTTGGAGGCACTATCTTTATAGCGTGTCATGTGAGGTATTCACGGATCATCGGAGCATACAATATTAGTTCATACAAAAGGATCTCAATTTGAGGTAGAGGAGATGGTTGAAGCTGTTGAAAGAATATGATATCACCATTTTGTATCATCCCAGGAAGGCCAATGTGGTAGCCGATGCCTTGAGTAGAAAGGTTGTAAGTATGGGTAGCCTTGCATATATTTCAGTTAGTGAGAGGCCGCTTGCTGCAGATGTTCAGGGTTTATCCAATCAGTTCGTGACGTTAGATGTTTTAGATCCCAGTCGTGTTTTAGATTGCACAATCGCTCGGTCTTCCTTGTATGAGCGCATCAGAGAGCGTCAGCATGCTGATCCCTATTTTCTTGTCCTTAGGGACACGATGCGGCACGGTGGTTCCAAGCAGGTTACTGTTGGAGATGATGGGGTTTTGAGGATGTAGGGTCGTATTTGTGTGCCCAATGTGAATGGACTTCGTGAGTTAATTCTTGAGGAGGCCCACAGTTTCTGATATTCTATTTATCCGGGCGCTGCTAAGATGTATCAGGACTTACGACAACATTATTGGTGGAGGAGGATGAAGAAGGATATAGTTGTGTATGTAGCTCAGCGTCTAAATTGTTAGCAAGTAAAGTACGAGCATTAGAGACCTGGTGGTTTGCTTAAGAAGTTTGAGATTCTTGAGTGGAAGTGGGAGCATATCACTATGGATTTTGTTATTGGACTCCCACGAACTCAGAAAAAGTTCGACGTGGTATGAGTCATTATGGACAGGTTGACCAAGTCGACACATTTCATTCCAGTAGCAGTTACATATTCTTCAAAGCGGTTAGCTAAGATCTACATCTGCGAGATTGTCCATCTTTACGGTGTGCTCGTGTCTATCATTTCTGATCGAGGTACGCAGTTCACCTCACACTTTTGGATGGAAATAAAGCATGAGTTGGGCACGCAGGTTGAGTTGAGCACATCATTTCATCCCCAGACGAACGGACAGTCCGAGCATAATTTTCAGATATTGGAGGATATGATTCGCGCTTGTGTTATGGATTTTGAGGGTTCTTGGGATCAGTTCTTGCCGCTTGCGGAGTTTGCGTACAACAACAGCTACCGTCAAGCATTTAGATGGCTCCCTATGAGGAATTATACGGGAGGCGGTGTCGTTTGCCAGTTGGATGGTTCATACCGATGCCTTGGATAAGGTCAAGATTATTCAGGATCGGCTACGTACCGCTCAATCTAGGCAGAAGAGTTATGCCGATAGTAGAGTTCGTGAGGTTACATTCATGGTTGGAGATAGGGTATTGCTCTGGGTTTCACCCATGAAGGGTGTGATGAGGTTCGGAAAGAAGGGCAAGTTGAGACCTAGGTACATCAGACCCTTTGAGATTCTTGAAAGAGTGGGTGAGGTGGCCTACAAGCTCGCATTGCCACTTAGTTTATCAGCAGTTTATCCGGTGTTCCATGTGTCTATGCTCCGAAAGTATCACGGTGATCTATCTCATGTGTTAGATTTCAACCCAGTCCAATTGGATAAGGATTTGACTTATGAGGAGGAGTCGGTGGCTATTCTAGCCCGGTAGGTTCGATAATTGAGATCTAAGAGTTATCCTTCAGTTCGAGTGCAGTGGAGAGGTCAACCGATCGAGGCAGCCACTTGGGAGTCCGAGTCGGACATACGGAGTAGATATCCACACCTTTTCACTAGTCCGGGTACTATTCTATGCCCGTTCGAGGACAAACGTTTGTTTTGGAGAAGGAGAATGTGATGACCCAATAGGTCATTTATAGTTTTAACCCTCAATTTTGTGTTTCGAAACCCCGAATAGCTCCGTTTAGCCTTCTTCAATTTGCGTGCACAGTATGTGTTTTAGAGAAAACAGACCCGAATCAGTATTTTGACTGTCTCGGTGGGTCCGTATCGTTATTTAGGACCTGGGTGTATGCCCTGACTCGAATTCAAATGTTCCTAGTTGGAATTATTGCCATTTGTTGAAAACTAGAAGTTTAAAGGTTTAAAGGAATTTCTAGTTTGACTGTAGTTTGAGTTTATTGCTACCGGATCCGGATTTTAGTTCCGAAACTTAGTATAAGTTCATTACAGTATTTATGACTTGTGTGCAATTTTCGGTGCAAAACGGAATTAATTTGACGTGATTCAGACGTTCAGTTGAAAAGTTGCATGTTCTTCAGTTTCATTGAAAATTTCATTCATTTTGGTATCCGATTCGTAGTTTTAGGTGTTATTTTAGTTTTTTGATCGTACAAACGAGTTAGTATGATATTTTTGGACTTGTGTGCATGCTTGGTTTGCATCCCCGAGGGCTCAGGTGAGTTTCAGATAGGTTGGAGATGTTTTGAACTTATGGAAATTACTGGTTCTCGTGCAGGTCTCTGACCTCGCAATTGCGAGGTCAGTGTCGCATTTGTGAATGTTCATGTCTTCTGTCAGGTTCACATTTGCCAACCAGTAGTTCACATTTGTGAAGTGGTACTGGGGGAGGGTGGTTCGCATTTGCGATCAAATGGTCGCAATTGCAGAAGTCCAAGTTCGCATTTGCGAACAAAACTATTGCATTTGCGATGGCAGCAAAGATGGGGGATCTTCGCTATTTCAAAGGCTTTCTCGCATTTGCGGGGTTCGCTATTGCGAACCCCATATTGTAATTGTGACATCTGCACCTGGACAAAAGAAAGGAAAACGAGAATTAGCTAATTTATTCCAAATTCTCAACCCTAAAAACCTTAGAGGCGATTTTCCCAAGAGATTTTCTTCGTAAATTCATTGGTAGGTGACTCTAATCTACTTTCTTTCAATTACCCATTACATTTCATAAGATTTCAACATCAAATCTAGGATTTCATGGTAGAAATTAAGGATGTGGGTATAATAAAAGATTTTTATTAAATTGGGATTTAGACCTCGAATTGAGGTCAAATTTCAAATTGAATTGCATAACCGGGCTCGGGGGTGAATGGGTGATCAGGAGTTGGTCCGATCCTCGAGTGTGGATTAAGCGGGCCTGGGGTTGATTTGTTGACTTTTTCAATAATGATGTAAATTGAACCTCTTACATTCGTGGGTAGTTTCTAAGGCTTATTTTGAATCGTTTGGTCAATAATTTTCTAGATTTGGTTGGTTTGGAGGCTTGTTCGAAAGGCAAGGCTGTAGTTGAACCTTGAGTTTATTGCGGAGTGAGGTAAGTATTGGGTCTAACCTTGATTTGAGGGAATATGAATCCTTGAGCTATGTGCTATGTGAATTTCATGAATAGCGGCGTATATGCGAGGTGACGAGTGTCTATACGTTGTCGATTACTTGTTTCCATGTCTACCCGAATTTTATTAATTATGACATTCCATGTCTGGATTGTTACATGCCTTAATTGCTTCCTATGCCTTAACTTGTTACTTGTCATTTATTATTCTCGCATTATACATGTTAATTTCTTCCATGCTCCCATGCTTAATTGATACTTGCCTTAATTGTCTTACTTGTACCCTTTAACTGTCATATATTTGACTTGTCTTGTTGCTCAGTATTAAGTGAAGCCTTTCATGATCTGGTTTGAGATTCCTTCTTGATTTGTAGCTTTCATATTCGTTAAGGGTAGAGATTCTTATGATTCGAGTTGTTAAATTATTGCACTTATTGAGTTATTTATGGATCGGGTTGCATGCCGCAATAAGTGAAATAAGGGTGGATTGATATGGTGAAATAAGAGTGGATTATGATATTGACTCTGATTATATGGTGGGATCGAGTTGCACGCCACAACATATATTTACTTATTATTATTATTATTATTATTATTGATGATATTTATATGGTGGAATAAGGGAGGATAGTATTGTACGGTGGGATCGGGTTGCGCGCTGCAATAGTTTATCTGTTTCTGTTCCTTATTGTATTGTGTTGGTTTCGGTACTTTCGTACGAGACTCTAAGAATTAGTATTTCTGGCATTTACTGGTTTTCTTTGAGGATTGAGTTATTTTCATGAGCTAACTGCCTTATTTCGTTTCCGTATTTTCCTTTCGTGTCATTATTTTATATTGCGTACAAGTTGTTGTAAGTGACTCACCTTAGCCTCGTCACTACTTTGTCGAGGTTAGGCTCGGCACTTACAGAGTACATGGAGTCAGTTGTACTCATACTACACTCTGTACTTCTTGTGCAGATTTTGGAGTCGGTCCCAGCAGCGGTCAGTAGCTTGTTCGGGTTGACTATCAGTACAGAGACTTGAGGTACAGCTGCTCGGCATTCGCAGCCCTGAAGTCCCCTTCTACTTTATCTTAGGTGTGTATTTTCTTTCAGACAATTTTACTTTCATTCAGACCTTTATCTGTATTATTCGAGTACCTCGTGCACTTGTGACACCAGTTTTGGGTTGTATTTCGGTATTTTGGTTATTATGACTTTTCACACTTTATTTTAGTTCTTTAACAGTTATTTCAGTTCAAATGGTTTTTGTTAATTTGATTTGTTAAAAATAGCTTAAAAATAATCTAACTTTAACTGGCAAGTGAAATGTTAGGTGTCATCACGGTCTGGAGGGTGAGAATTCCGGATCGCGACAAACATAATTAGTTTGAAGTGGTTAATGGTCAGCTGAGTTAGTTTTGCTAATTAATTAACCCAGTTAGTAAGTTAGCTTTTGTATAAATAGGGTCTTATGTATGAAAAGATGAAACAGTTTCATTTGCTCGAACTGTTTTCTCTCTTTCTATTTCCTTATTTTTCCTTTCTGCTTAGCTCAACTTCAGCTCCCCTTTCCCTTACAATATAAGCCATTGTAAGTACTCGAGAGATGCTCATGTAAAACGACAAAAATGTTAGCTTCTTTCCTACAAACAGTTTTTTGATTCAGTAATATTACTCCATAATTTTATCAGATCTAGAATGCAATGGAATAAGCTGAAGGTGGCACGAAGTTTCCTCTTTCCTTATTACATTATTGTCTCTATATAAACAAGTCCTTTTATTGAGGAGCACTGCCAATTTCTCTCATGCACACCAAAAGTACGCCAAAAACTTAAAAGATTTAAGTATGTTGGCAACCAAAGAATCAATCTCATCCTCAAGAAGAAAGACGAGAACGACTGTACTGAGGGTTCTGCCAGTTAGAGGAAGAATCAAGAGGCGAATTTTTGCCAGTGTTTTTCGTGGATTGAAGCATTCGAGTAAATGGATATGTGGTTGTATCTCCTCAACTGCAACCACACTTAGCTCTCGAGGTAGCTCTTTCCTACCACCAGCAAGCAGAAGCGGATTCAGATTTTGAAGTTTATATTTTCTTACAACGACCTCAAGTAAATATATAATAATAACTTAGTTCAAAATTATTAGTAGATTTTTTAATACATATACAAAATTTGGATAAAAAATACTGAGTTCCGGTGAATCCATAGCTTGTGCTCTAGATCCACCACTGCCACTAGGCCCAACCAGGGAACCAAATATATATCAACTTTGAGTTTTGTTTTTTTGTTTTTTGTTTTTTTGTTCAACTGGTATATTGTTGGAACTTTTAAAAATATACCGTGGGAATGATCTTAAACTTTCTGGAATGCATTTTTATTTTGGCTTATTAAATTGAGAATAATTAAAAGTAGTTATTAATCATCAGTTATTTGCTGAAAATCATTCTAAAGTGGTGAATTTGATTTTACGAATAATCAATTATCATGTGTTCGAATTTGGGATTTGCCTCCTGAAGGAAAAGTGAAAATCAACACTTATGGAAGCTATCTTCACTCTTCAGGCTTAGCGGGTATGGGTGGAATTGTTAGAGATTGCGGCGAAAATTTAATTATGACTTTTGCAGTCCAAAGAATTTGCAGCAGCAACAATGTGGCTGAAGCCTATGCAGCCAAATATGGTTTTGAATGGTGCATCAAACAAGGATTCAGGGAAATTATATTAGAGGTTGATTCTCTAATTATTGCCAACATGTTGATTCAAAATACAGTGGAGAACTGCAAGTTCAAAGCTGTAATACTAGAAACAAAGCAGATTTTATCTCAAGCTAATGTTGGGGTAAGACATTGTTTTAGAGAAGCCAATCAAGTGGCAGATGGTCTAGCAAAATATGCAACTACCATACAAGATGTCAAAATTCTTTTTGCATTTCAAGATCTGCCCAGGAATGCTAAAGGAGCTTATCATTTAGATAGATGGCATTGTCTAGTATGAGAATAAAATATGATAAGGCAAATTTTTTTGTAAGTTAATTGCCTTTATGAATTAGTAATTGTAATAGTATTCTACTGTAATACTGCACTAAACATTTTTGTAACTGAGGCAAGACCACATCCTCCTCAGGTGTATTCCATGTTATGCAATACAACCCAAGCTCTACTGGAAATTTTATAAAAAAAAAACATGTGTTCGAATGAAAACGCTGAAGCTTATAATAAAATGTTGGTATGGTAGTAATAAAGTGTTAATAAACACTTCTTTTCTTTGTTGTGCATATGACTTATTAAATGTCCTGAGAACTATTTACATAAAAAAAATATAAAATTCATCTAAAGTATCAATACATCCAAAAGGATTAATAACAAAAATAAAATGGATAGTTAAATAGAGTTTTTGGTGGTTACCGCATAAATCAACCAAAAAGTGTTTAATTAGTAGTCTAGCCAGCTTATATGCTCGTCCAAGCACCTCTAAAATCTGATTGCTTACTGAATAGAGATGTTATCTTTCACAAAGATAAATAGAGATGTTATCTTTCACAAATGCCAAATAAGTAATATAAATTTAAAGAAAGAGTTTAATGATAATTTGCTTTTTAGATACCATAAAGCACAATTGGTTTGAAAATTAGCCCTAACTTAGAAAATACTATATAGATTTTGCTAGATGGTAGAATAATATTTTTATTAATGTTAATCAACATGCTGATTCTATTGCACTTGTTAAGCTAAGTGTTTCGATCATGTGACTGTTAGGTGTTTGTCCAGTTTTTTTTTTTAATCATATTTGACTTTCCTATATCTTGATGGAAGAGCAACATATTTACCATAATTATTTTTTTCTTTTACGAAAAGGAAAATATAATTCTTTCATATTTGGCTAGTCTTTTTTCTAGGAGGAAAAAATTTTGTACTTCTATAAATTGAGGATCTTTTCTCATTTAGTAGCATTCACAATGTAGTCAGCATAAGGGGTTTGAGACTCTTGTTTAGCAGGAGAACTTTTCGGACAAGTGTTAGCCTACTACTTGTGTTTGCCTCTTCGTGAGGTTGTTCTCTCGATATGCTTTACTCTTTTTTTTATATAGTGGATTGCTCATCTCTACCTGTGGACGTAGGTCAATTGACCGAATTACGTTAAATGCGTGTGTTTCTTTTGGTATATTTCTCTTTTGTTATCTGATTTATCGTCGTTCAAGATTTGCTTTACAAGCTTCCACATGATACCTAATTATTTCGGTCCTAACAAGTGGTATCAGAGCGAGGTTCAAGACAGGTTCATCTTGGTGGGTTTAGTTCTAGCCGCAACCTATTTGATGGTAATCTTGATTTTGTTTGAGAATTTGACCGGAGAGTACTCACATTGAGACAAACTTTGTGGTGGAGATTTAGAGATGCGACCTGTTGAAGGTTATGTGAATAAGATGGATCAAGTTTATTTTATTAGAAAATTCAGGCAAGGAGAAAAAATTATTAGGTGTTTGTTCTAATTTTATTACCATATATTTTTCTATCTCTTGAAGGAAGGGCAACATATTTACCATAATTATTTTTTCCTTTTACGAAAAAGAAAATATAATTCTTCCATATTTGGCTAGTCCTTTTTCTTGGAAGAAAAGATTTTGTATTTCTATAAACTGAGGATCCTTCTTTCTCATTTAGTAGCATCAACAATGTAGCTATAAGGGATTTGAGAGTCTTGTTTAATTAGGGGGAGAGCTTTTCGGACAAGTGTTAGACTATCACTTGTGTTTGCCTCTTCGTGAGAGTGTTCTCTCGATATGATGTACTCACTTTTTATATAGTGGATTGCTCATCTCTGCCTCTGGACGTAGGCCAATTGACCGAACCATTTTAATGCTTGTGTCTCTTTTGGTATATTTCTCTTTTGTTATTTGATTTATCGTCGTTCAAGGTTTACTTTACTAGCTTCCGCGTGTCACCTGATTATTTCGATCTCATCCGTGATAAATTTTGAACGCTTTGGTGAACTTTAGTGGAGATATTTGTGAACCTAGTGAAATTGTGAACAAGGCACTTTTTTATTTCCATGAATATGAGACCACTTTGCTGACCACATCTCTTCCTACTTACGTATCTGACTGTACTAATATATATAAGGATAAAATATTATTGTGCAATAAGATGGTATTGTTATTTTTGCAGACGATGCATTACATGAAAAAGAAGATGACAACCATTATAACGGCGGCCATGGATAGCTATAGTCATCTGTTCCAAGCCATTGACACCCTAATTCAATTGTTGGAAAGGACATCACGGCTGAAGCACTAGCAATTCGTAAAACGTTAGAAAAAGCTACAAAGAATGGATCATCAAAGGTGCATATCTTATCGGATGCAAAATATGCAGTGGATATGACATGAAAAAGAATGGTAGTCGTATCCACTATATTTTTTGCATCTGAGTTGGTACTCTTTCACTTTCCTTCTACCTCCACAATTGTTAATTCCTCGAAAGGGTCTTGTATCATAACATATGGTTGTTCAAAATCGAACCGAAACCGTTAACCGAACCAAATCGATGACTTATTGGCTTATTGGTATCGGATTATCGGAGTAATGGATGGTGAACGGATTGAGACTTTATGATTAACGGCTTAACGGTTTGGGGGCGGATTACTCAATTTTCTTATCGAATAAATCGTTAACCCGTTAAGAATTTTTATATTTATACTTTTATCCCTATGTATATAAAGTACTATTGAAACCCTAAATGGCTAAATCCCTAATTTCTATTTTCTAATTCTCAATTGTCTGCACCCACTAGAGACAGAGAAGTCATTAGTCTTGTCTCTCTCTTGAACTGAGAACCGAGAAGTCAAAAAATCGAAATCTCAATGATTAATATATGTATGTCTGTATGAGTAGTCTTGATGGTATTAAAAATTTGGTTAATACGTATACGACAATATGAGTAATCTTGAAGATTCTTCAATTAAAAAATACCGTTTGGTTAGATCTTAGATGGTATTAAAAATTTGGTATTGATTTGAAACTGTTTGGTATTGACTGAATGATTGTTCAAAAAAATTTTATTTGGTTTAGTCGATAAGCTGCCCGATGACCGCCCGATACCAATCCGCCCATTGTCTTATTGGATGGCTAACAGATTACTATATTTATAATCCGATAACTGTTAAGTCGAACCGTTAAGCATAATTTTCCGCCCGATCCCGCCTAATAAGCAACCCTACCATAACATGCCATCTTTGATACTTCAAAACCTACAAAGATATGAATGAAAAAATTAATCTAAATAGCCGTCAATCCAACCGCTTAAACAAAAAAATAGTGAGCATATGTATAATTCTTGTATAATATGTATATAATTTATGTATACCGGCTAGAAAAATAAATAGGAATCCGACTGGCTATTTGTGTAAAGATCCCAATTTAAATAGTTCATATTGAATAGGTAGAATAGCCTAGGAGATACCTGTACTTATTCTGATTTGACATCCTGGTTCCTGTACTCCACAAAGTTTCATCCATACACCTATACTCGTTCAAAATAACTCTTTTAAACCCTCTCGACCCCGCGTGCTCTTCAAAGATCCTATGTGGATGACACATCCATGTCCACCTAGGGGTGTCAATGGTTCAGTTCGACTGGTTATTTTATAAAATTTGTACCATATCAATTTTTCGGTTATTCTATTATGTATAACCAAAATTAGACTTTTCGAAACCGTCCCAATCATGTCGGTTTCTCTTCGGTATCGGTACGGTTCGGTTAATTTTCGGTATTTTTTTAAATGTCACGTAAAAGTCACCAGTAGAACTAGAATGGAATAACATATGTTCTTTTATAGGACTTAGCAAAACTCTCTAGACATTTTTACTGTTTAAAGGATGATGAATTAAAAAAAACATAAAAGATGACCATAGTATAGATCCATCGACTATTCTATAGCAACGTAAAAGAAATCAAGCGAAGACAAAGAAAATATAAATCACACGAGTGGAAAGATATTAACCAAGTTGAGACTCAAGAATAAAGTTTATAGAAGATTAAATATTTCAAAAAAAAATAAATCTAGATTACGCGAGAGGAAACATATTCAATACATTGTAGTTTTCTGCTCATAATCACTAAAATATTTTGTGTCTTGCTAATGAAGATGCTAAAAATAACTTAGTTTAAGTAGAAGTAGCATAATAGGATTTAGGAATTAATATTTTGAGTTAAATTACTCATTGACTTATAACCGTTTTTATAATTTCAAGGTCCAAATAAAAATATAATATTTTATTATTTTTAAACTTACTATATAAATATATTTTTCACGTGTAAAATTTATTCTGTACACTTTTGTATTTTTTCGATTTATTTTTATAAAATAAAAAACCTACCCTAATTATCGGTACGGTTATAGATTTATATAAAAACCTACGATTTTTTAAAAGAAACCTAAAAATCAGTTTGGTGCGGTATGGTTCGGTTGGTTTAGTCGGTTTTTAAATATCCATTGATACCCTTATATCCACCTCAGATTTTTTACCCCACATCATTATTTTTTCACTTAATTTCAAAATTTTCTACTCTCTTTTTATTTTCTTTTCACTTCACTTCACTCCTCCCCTCTACTCTCTATCTCTGATCATTCTCACTTCTATGCCGCCACCTTCACCACCCCAAGCAGTCACCCCTCCCCCTCATTAATCCACCTTCACAACCCCAAAAGTTTTCTAGCTCTATTACCCCCAAATACACCCAGCAATTATTCCTCAAAACACTCATTAACAAACGAAAACAGAAACAAAGAAAGAAAAAGAAGAAAATCAAATAGTTAATAGAATTAACACTTTTTAAATCCTTACAAATCGCAGCCACAAACACTTTGGAATCATGCAATTCCCACTTTTCTGTGGAGATCTCAATCCTACTTATGATGATTTCAAGATATTGTTTCAACAAGAAGGCCCATATGATCTTTATCATTTTTATGAACAAAAAATGTTTAAAAAAGGAAAAAAGAAAACCCATGATCATTTGGGTCTCCAGCTTCTATTATCTCAATGAAATCTCTCATGATGCCCTATATTGTTAGCAAATTACGTGTTTTTTATTGACTTACCTTTAGATTTGGTTTTCTTGAAATAAAACAAAATGGAAGCAAAAATCGGGTGTGAAAGACAATTTCTTTGCGATATCGAAGAGGTAAATCTTGGGACTGAACAGTATACGAAGGCAAGTATGAAGAGGGAAGAAGAAGAGTATATGAAGAAGGGAGGGGTTAGCGAAGAAGAGCACTAAGGAGAAAATTAAGGGAGGGTTGCTAGATTGGGGGAAGAAGAAACATGGAGGGGAGGGTGAACTTTTTAATAATAAAGTAACAATTTCTTAACTTTTTTTTTAATTTTATTTTATTTAATCTTTTTTTTTAAAATCAAATTCGTTGTTTACACTAGCTTTATACTCGTGCATTTCACACATTTCGTCCAACTCAGCAGATTCAATTCCACATAAGCTTGGTTAATGATTAGAAATGTTGAAAATACTAGTTTTGATCGAGTAGAGATGTCTGGATGAAACTTTGTGGAGTACATGGATCGAGATGTCAAACCGGAACAAGTATAGGTGTCTCCTAGGCTATTCTGCCTATTGAATAATGATAATTGCTGCTATGTGACCAAGAAGTCACGAGTTCGAGCCGTGAAAATTGCCTCTTGCGGAACTGCAAAGTAAGACTGCATACAATAGACCCTTGTGGTCCGGCCCTTCTTCGGACCCAGCACATAGCAGGAACTTAGTGCATCGGGCTGCTCTCATATTGAATAAATAATTATGTAAATCAGTTCGATAAGTAAAAATAGAACTTACCATATTTTGAAGGGTTGTTAATCCTTTGATCAACTACATTATAGAGATCAAACAATGTATACATAAATCCTTTTAGTTCCTCTTGTAATTGCTTGAGCCTTTTTGGAAGAATCTAATTGTGCAATTTCAGCAGCTCATTCAGTTCTTCAAAGCAGTCATCTGTCTTATTTTGCAGAAGAACAAAAGCCCTAGCACTTACATTAAAACTGGGTTCACAGTCAAATACTCATAAATAACAGTAAAGAATGTAACTTACAAGGCCTCGGTTGGTTTCAACTAAACATCCACATCTGCTTGAAGCAAAGTTCACTCCATGAACAAATCCTTTACTCTCAATTTCAAAATAAGATGGTATGAATGGCAAATTAGCATATTCCGCTGCAAACAACAATAGACCAAATTAAGTCGTACAGCTAGATCTCCATTACAAGAAAATTGTACAAATTCAATGCAAGGATATAGACTACTCTCCTTTTTGGCTAAAAGACGTCAAAATCTAGAGTATATTTATATCTCGCAATATAAAAAATGATTTATGTTATATAAACTGATTGTGTTAATGAATTTTCTTTACATTACCTTATTGACTTGATATTACAAAATTTTCCTTACACTATTGTTGGCGTTTCGAAAAGGAACCTTTTGGGTTGCATCTCTTTACTCTCCCATTCATTGCCTATAAATATAGAGGCACTATATCAGATTTTAAACACATCATATTTTTTGCACTCTTCTTTCTTATGTATATTTCCTCACAAATAAAATAGAATTTGTATGTAATTTGTTCTGCCTTATTGCGTTGGTTGAAACACTGGGGTTTAAAATACCGCTACACTAGTATGGATAATTTGTTCTATCATGGGAGAAAATAACCCTAAACCTCGGGTACTAGAAGGGGATTAAGTTTCTTAAGGATATACTGTCAAATTAGTTGGCACGAATCTTTGTTCTTCATCTACATTTCTGTCTCTTTTCTTTTTCTATTTTTACCTTGCAGAGTTTTTCTGTTTCGAACACAATATTACTCACAACTATATTAGTGTAGTATTAATTAAATCCATATACAAATAGATTTGGATAAACTTATTTAAAGTGAATTTGAGTTTTATAAAAATAAGAATGACTTAGGGTGTGTTTGGTATGAAGGAAAATATTTTCTAGAAAATATGTTTTCAATTTTTCTATGTTTGCCTTCAATTGAAGGAAAATATTTTCCAAAACATTTAAGCCAACCAAACAGGAGGAAAATATTTTCTCTATCAAAAGAAGGGAAAATATTTTCCAAAACTCTTTTTCAACCTTCTCCACCATATTCCCCTTCCCCACCAACCCCCATCCACCCCACCCCCAAACTATGAGAAAATGATCAAAATGGTCCTTAATGTATAGGGGTTGGAATATTTTGGTCCTTGACATATACCACTTAATAGGAATAGTCCTTAATGTATACAAAATGTGATAGCTTTGGTCCTCAACCCTAAAACTAATAGTAGAAAATAAAAATTTTGTTAAATTTAATCCCAATCCCTCAAAAGCAAAGTCTGACAGACCCATTTCCCCCCTCCTATTCTATCTTTTACCTTGCCAATCTCTCAATAAAAAGACCCAGCCCCAACTCGCATATCTTCAACCATTTCTGTTACTACCAAAGCACCCATTTCAAACAACCAAAATTTTTACACATGATTGATATGTTGAATAGAAGAAAATATCAAGAACAAGAGTGAACTCATATGATATATCCTTGTATTTAAAGATCAAAACTTATTTTTGCACAACAACTACAAAGCAATTTGGACAACACGATTTTAACTGTCCCTGTTGAAATCTTGTCAAGCACCATTACTGGTTGCATATCATGAATTGACCCATCACCTCTTCTTCGACTATATTACTAGTCCTATAATGGCTAGAATTTTCTGGTTCAACATTATTTTGCTTCTTTGAATCTTTCCCAGTAAGAAAACAATTCAAACTTCATCAAGATACAAAGCAAACGTTTAGAATTCTATAGCACATTGAAAACTATTATCTTAAGATTAATGAAATTAAATTGGTTTTCCAAACTTGGAATACCATAGAGAATATATTTCATGATCTAACACTCAAGCATTAGATTCAGGTCTGTGTATCTCCGATTGTAAAATTATAAATCAAACTGAAATTTTAACAAAGGAAGTGATCGATTAAAACAGATTCGCAAGTAAATTCAAACAACAAAAAAAGGATTTCCATCTATAATATCCATAAGACTAACAAGCAAAACAATTTAGCTTCCCAAGAAGATCCATTCTTGTTTGAGAGAGGGTTTGGATTTAAGGTCGTTAATGGTGTATGAGAGAAGAGGAGGGAGCCGGGAGAGATTGGGGTGTAGTTTAACAGAATTTTTTATTTTTTACTGTTAGTTTTAGGGTCGAGGACCAAAGCTATCACCTTTTGTATACATTAAGGACTATTCTTATTAAGTGATATATATATATCAAAGACCAAAATATTTCAACCCCTATACATTAAGGACCATTTTGATCATTTTCTCCCCAAACCATCCCTACCCCACCCACTCCCAACCTCGCCCACCACCCACCCTAAATAGAAATATTATTAAGAGTATTTTATTTTCATGTTAATTTTTTTTCAACAAAATGAGTATATATTTTTCATGATATAGAAAAAATATTTTTTCATTTCAACAAACTAAATATTTTATTTCCCTGATGTAGAAAATATATATTTTTTCATTTATTTTCATGATGTAGAAAAAAGTATTTTCTTTCATTTCAACAAAATGAGCATTTTCTTTTCATGATATACAAAATATATTTTCTTTTATTCAACAAAATGAGTAATTTCTTTTCAAGTTGTAGAAATAATACTTTCTTTTTCAACAAAAAAAGTATTTTCTTTTTAGTTATCGAGCTCAAATTTTAACATTGTTTTTGTGTGAAAAACGTAAAGTAGCACATTATTTTCTTTGGGTTTGTGTGAATTTTGAAAAGAATAATTAAATTCTTGAAGAAAATAGAGTCCCGGGGGGAGGGGGGAGGGGAGTACAAGAAACATGAGGATTTTGGGAAAGGTGGGTTGAGGAATGTAGCATAAAAAATTATTTTTCTAAAAATATTTTATACTCTCCAACCAAACACTATAAAATATTTTCCGAAAAACGTTTTTTCACTCACCAACCAAACAAGAAAAAATAAGTGATAAAACTACTCATTTTCAATAAAAATATTTTTCATGAAAAATATTTTCCTTGGTACCAAACGCACCCTTACTTTCCGTAATTTGACCAGCTCCAACAAGTCATTCACCCTCTTTCTGATGTTATTACCCGTACTAGTATAAACTCTTGTATAGACTCTTACCTACTCGATGGCAGGGGCAGATGTAAAATTCGTTTGTGTCTCTATATATCATATTTTAAATCCCCATAACACAGCCTAAAAGCATAACTAAGTGGTTAAAGGGGTTCAAAACCTTTGTCAAGTCGTTGGTGCAAAATTAAAGAAAACTTAAAACATATTATAAATGGAGTATAAGATATTATCTAGTTGGTGAAATTCTTAGATATGGTACCCAGTGACGAAGCCACATGGTCACAAGGATGGTCAACTGATCACCTTCCGTCGAAAAATTACACTGTGTATATAGACAAAATATTACGTTTTAGAGTTATATAACACATATTGAACACCCTTTGTCGGGAACTTTTTTTCACTCTTTTCAAATTTGAATACCCTTCAAAAAAAATTCCTAGTTTTGCCACTGATGATACCTATAAAGTCAGAGATGAGACGACCATCACAAGGTCTACCAGTAGGGTACTTGAAGAATGATTCACCATAAGGCCACCAATTCGATTGGAAGTCAAGACTAGCGTTGATGTAGTTATTATTCCCAGGATCCACTGTCGAATCGCCAAACACAAAGAGGGCAGTTTTATCAAGTCATGTAATAACATCTTTGTCAACGCATGCAGTGAATTTGGTTAAGATGAATACTAATAAGATGAAGATGAAGCCATGAAAGAAGCTTGAGTTCAAAGCCATTGGAGAACTTGTTAAAGATGCCATTCATGTTTTTGTGTATTATAATTCCCAGTGGCTTTGAAATGGACATCATGAATTATTGCTTGAGAAATAGTTAATATATTATCTCATTGTCTATGTTATTCGGTATTAAATTTAGATTTGCATTGGAAAGTGGGGTAAAACGATCCTTAATAAAGATGATTACATACTTGGACTTGATCCCAAATCAATAACTTAAAAATGAAAGAAGTACTAATCATACTACCACAATTCCTATTTGCGACCAAAGAGTTCTTGTTTAAAAATAGTTTTGTTGGCAATGAGTTGTTATGTTAAACCGACTGGAGTAATTAAATCCATTAAACTATAGGAAGGAACATGTTGCCTTCTTTTAAAGGTCAACCCTAATACGAGTCTTTTCTCCGTCCATTCTTTCAAGGGTCAACCATAATACTTGCCCTTCTCTTTTCTATTTAATTATTGCAAAAAAGAAAAAAAGGATAATTAATTTATCAGAGCTAGAGTAGAGAATGTCCAGTAAAATTAATTCGATGCATAAATATATATACTGTGACATGAATTAAATGACATATTTGACTATCTTGCAATAAATGACAATCTTACAAAAAGAATCACAAAAATATATACCTAGATGCAGAGTCAAAGATCCCGTGATTGTTAATCCTAATTGAATGACTGATTTATAAGGTTAGACATTTTACGTGGTACATCTATATATCAAGTGACCAACTTAATGGACAAGACTGATTTAGTACGATTTATTTAATAATAAGTTACGAGCTTAATATAAATTGTACTACTACGCATAATTGAAAAATCTAATTAACCTACACAACTGAACAACAACGGCCAGGAAAACTGCTGGACTTGTGATGTATTCCCATTAAGAAGGGCTGTCCATAAAGGGAGAACCATAATAATAGCTTTAGCAAGTGTATAAAAGATACATGTGATAAAAGATAATAATTTCGGAATAAAGTTTGAGACTAACAGAAAATGTATGCATTTTCCCCTATATATATATATATATATATATATATATATATATGGAAACACAATTCTGCCCTTCTATTTAGTTGAGTATATACGTACAATCTTTGAGGTGGGAGTAATAAAAATCATCTTACTCAGAAGGTTTATACTATATATACCCTAATCCCAAATATTAAGTTACATTAAGAGGCGAAGCTATGTTGGCCCAAAGGTCCACCCTTCGCCGAAAAATTATACTACGTATAAGGTAAAATATTACTTGTTATTGATTAAAAATAAACTTTGAATACCCTTGCATTGCCCACTGGCAAAGGGTGTTCAAAATTATTAAATTTTCTAGTTTCGCCACCGATTACATTATAAAAAAAGATTTGAGATTTTGAGGTGCAATGACATCCGTCGTTCCATTCCATAATAGTTCAGCAAATTGCCTGTTTGCTTCTTCTGTGGGATGACTGGCATCGAAAAACACATGATCTGTCACATTTGGACATAACTCGTACTCTTTCACTTGCCTCTTACCTCCACAACTATTAATTCCTCTAAATTGACCTGTACCACAACATGCTTCTATTGATACTTTAAAACCTGCACAAACAAAATAAATTGTGATTAAAATGAAATACGTACTCTCCATACTAAAGAGAGCCGAACCCAGGATTTAAAGGTGGCGGGAACACATGAGCGGACTGCTCAACCAGTGCCCCTATCGGACTTTTGATTAAGGTTTCCAAGCAAATTATATTACCGTTTTCAACATATATACAAATATATATACAAATATTTATATATATATATTTGGAATTTCCCCCCGATATTAACAGGGTCAGGTGACCCCTCTAATCTATAGATATATAGGTCCGCCTCTGATCCTAGAAAGAATAATCGATCGAGTTCAGAGTATGAGGGTCAACTAATTTGAAATGCGTTGGAACTGAAAATAGAACTTACCATATTTGGAAGGGTTATCAATCCTTTCAGTAAAGAGTTTGAAAAGATCAAATAACGTATAGTTAAATCCAGTCAAATTCTGTTGTAGTTGGTTGAGCTTTTGGGGAAGAGCAGAACTGTGCATTTGCAATAAGCCATTGAGTTCTTGCATGCAGTCCCCACTTGTACCATTTGCTTGTTCATTAAATGCTCTTCCACCTGGGGAACAACCTTCTGGAGGCAACGTAAATATGGTGAATTTTCTTCCTCCTTTATTGTAAATTTCCTGTTACATTATAATGATTCAAATAATGTTAAATTAAAGTTTCAACAACAACAACAACAACAATAATATACTGAGTGTGATCACGTAAGTAAGGCTCTGAGAAAGGTAGGGTGTATGCAACCTTATCCTTACATTATGTGAGGCAGAGATGTTTCTCATAAACCTTAGCTCAAAAAAATTATTTTCGGAACAAGTGTGAAAATACAAGAATAAAAAAGTTATGATCAGCAAAAATAGTAAAATATATTAAATTAAAGGTTATCAAATAAAAATATTAAACCAAATTGCATGTTACATTGATTCACATGACTCCAAATAATGTTGATAATAATGTCATGATTACCTGTAAAATAGCAGTAAAATTACCCAATACCATCTCTGAAAATTCTTCCTTAGGAAATGGAAACTTAGGATTGGAAAGGTAAGGGAAAGCATAATCATTACTTCCAGTGCTAAACATGTATACAGCATTAGTGAGGAGTTGTTGTGCCTGATGTTGCCCTAACTTATTCTCCAATAATTGAACCACCTCATTGAAATGTGCCAACTGCGTCGGAAGATCTATAACCTGTAAATTGGAACAACTTTTGTTATTTATTTTGGTTTCTCACATAGGGTTCGGTACCCGTATAGAGGCCCTACTAAATCTGAATTGACACGGAAAAATTCTTATTAGAGAGTAAAACCCTCCCTAATAAAAAAGACTAACATCATCTAGTTAAGTATGAAGGTGAGTACTTAATACTCGACCTCAATCCTTGTTGGCCAACTTCTATTATTTGGTATACTACTTTCGTCAGAAAATTTGAGCTTTTCCGTAGGGAAGATAGTGGTTTTTATAGTTACCTAGAAAAATCACGTACAAACGGAAAAAGAGATGCCAAAATGAAAAGAAAAAAATATGAAAGAGAGTCTAATATTGACGGTATTATCTCTAGTTTGTATACATTAATTTTACATAGATATACATGATTATACACATATAATATATAAATTATATATATATATATATATATATATATATATATATATATATATATATATATATCCTCCGATTATTTTTTGTTTAAGCAATTGATTGTGCGGCTATTTAAGTTAATTCAACAAAGAAACAAACGAAAGAAAATCTAATATTGAAAAGAATTTTACTTTAAAAAGAAAAATAAGAAGGCCACTTACAATACCACGGTTGGTTTCTACTAAACAACCTGAGCCACTGGAAGCAAAGTTCACCCCATGAAGAAATTTATCGGTCCCAATTTCAAAATATGCAGGAATTAATGGCAAGTTTGCAAATTCCGCTGCAAACAACAAACCAAAAACATTATCAAATTAGTTCTTGACAATCACAAATACAAAGGGAAAGATATATAGAAATTTTAAGAATTAAGTGGTAGCTCATCGATAGAACTAATACCAATAAAATCGGATATGAGACGACCATCACAAGGTCTACCAGTAGGAGATTTGAAGAACGTTTCGCCATAAGGCGGGAAATTTGTTTGGAATTGAGTCGTAGTGTTAATGTAATTATTATTCCCTGGATCCAAAATTGAATCACCAAACACAAATAGGGCAGGAAAAGGTCCAATATTGCCTTCAACAAATTCAATTGGACTGCCCAAAAGAAATGCAAAGAGAATCAAACAGCATCCAAAAAACAAGTTCGTACCGAAAGCCATTATTTCTGTGATGATTAATTGATGGAACAGTTTGTTAGTTGTCTTCCTTTTTATATAAAAAAGTTGTTCTTTTTTTTAGTAAGAAAAATAACTTCAAGATCTACATTAAACTTCATTTGATCATATACTAATAATGTTAGGCTAGAAATGTACATATTTTAAATATAATACTGTATGTAGTCTTTGACAATTGACTCAGTCCTTATTTGCTAAATTTGTCAATGAAATTACTATTCTGAAACTTACATGGAAATACATTTACGAAATAGCTTATAATACTAGAATATCGTAATCCAAGAAGCATTTTTATGTTTGAATTGAAGAATGGATATTGGGAAAACGGTAAATTATTCAAATTTTGAGGTGGTGTAATTTCAATATTTACATAAAATTTGGTTAAAGTGATTTTTTCCTTAATAGCAGCTTATTGGTCCAGCTCCAATCTTTTCCAAATTTGTGTACTTTGATTCAGCAAATATATGGCTCAAATATAAACAGAGATGCACGCATGTGCATTCGATATAAGTATAAGATTCATCATGCGTATGCTAGACTTGCATTGACTAAAGACATATTGTATAAGTTACCTGGTTGATATTTTCCTTAATTTTTCATAAAAGAGATTAAGGATTTTTCAGAATTCACTATTGTTTAGTGGCTATTAACTTCTTATACCTACTATATACATAATTATTTTCTATAGCTACTATTTAGTTGTTACACGACAGTATTCGTTGTATTTACGCTACTGTATTCATGAATACAGTAGCGGAATTTGCTTAAATAAAATAGGAGAGTCCAGCTGTACGACTGTATTCGTTGTATTCGCGCTACTATATTTATGAATACAATAGCGAAATTCGCCTAAAAATAGGGAAGTCCAACCGTTTAATAACGGAAAGAGGATCAATTAGCGTATATCACTCCTAATTTAACTCAATAAAATTAATTCTACATAAATTTCGCTGCTATGCGACTATATTCGCGCTATTGTATCAAAATTCGATTTCAGAGATTGGAACATGTCCATTATGTCATTTATGACTCGTGTGCAAAATTTGAAGTCATTTCGGATTGATTTGATATGTTTCGACACGAGTTTTGCAAGTTGGAAGATTTGAAAATTTCATGAGTTCGATTTGTGGTGCGATTCATAGTTTTGACGTTGTTTGATGTGGTTTGAGGCCTCGAGCAGCTCTGAGTTATGTTTTAGGACTTGTTGGTATGTTTGGTTGAGGTCCCGCGTGCCTTGGGTGTGTTTCGGGGTGAGTTTTGAACGAGTTTGGGAATTTCGACACTCTAATGATGTTCTGGAAACAGTAAGAGTGCGAGGGCACATTTTGGAGTGCTGAGGCAAAGCCTCATGTGTGGACCGTAGAAGAAAAATTGCGGACCGTAGAAGGAAAATTACGGACAGCAGAGGTGAAGTGCAGACCGCAAAATTTCTCTTGCGGCCGCAGAAAGGGGATTCTGCATGTTCGATGGTCTAATTTCAGAAGCTTATATCTTTTGATCTACGAGGAATTTGAAGATGGTCCAAAAACAAAAGTTGTAGCCCTTTGAGTTTAGTTTTTAGTAAGGTAAACCAATCATCATTTGGACATTTGTGCCGAAAGTTATGGTCAATTAACTGAAGCTTAGTAGTGCAGTGGTTGCTGAAGTGCGGCCGCACAATTTGGATTGCGGCCGCAAAGAACTTAAATGTGCGGACCGCACAAAAAAATGTGCGGTCAACACTTTGGAAGTCATATGTGGTACCACATAAACAAGGTTTTCATCTCATTTATTTTTGGACCTAGAGAGCTCGGTTTGTGGCGATTGTTCGTGGATTTTTCAAGAAAATAATAAGGGTAAGTGATTCTAACTCGGATTTGGTTAATATACATGAATATATCATTGTTTTCATTATTTAATTAGTATTTTGAGATGAAAATTTTGGAAAAATTTGTAGAAGTTTCATAAAACGAATTTTTGGGATTTGAATGTCGATTCGGAGTCGGATTTGAGTGAAACTAGTATGGTAGGACTCGTATCGGAATGGGTGTTCGGATTTCGTAAAAATCCTGTCGGGATCCGAGATGCGGGCCCCGCATTGACTTTTTAATGTAAAATTTTAAGTTGACGTTTTATTATCCAAAATTATTTTCGATGAATTTTAATAAAGTTATACAATTAATTTGATTAGATTTGAGCTGTTCGGAGGTCAATTCAAGCAAGAAAGCAATTTTGGAATATCGACCTAATTTTAAAAAGGTAAGTATCTTGCCTAACCTTGAGTGGGTAAATTACCCCATAGGTATTGAGTCCTATGTGAAAATTGTGTAATTGAAAACCATGTACGCGAGGTGACGAGTACGTACTTGGTTTATATGTGCAAATTATATTGGTTGAAATTCGTAGACGCCCTTATATATTAAATTAGAAAATTGTTGAAATTTAGTAAATCCTTGATTTTTCATGCCTCATTCCTTGTTTATCGAGTTTGTATTTTATATGATAATTTGGTGTGATTGTCACTTGGACTTTTTACCTGAATTCGTGTGTTGGTTAAATTGATATTTCTTGGAAATAATCACATTACGAATTTTTCATCTGCAAATAAATAATTAAATAAGTTTAAATTGAGGCGTTAATATAATTATCTAAAATTTGGATTTAAGAAGGCGTTGTTCCTTGATGAATTACTTTCCAATTCATGTTGTTGAAATTGGTATTGAGTTATAAAAGTCGTAAATCATATTGAGACAAAGTGTTAAATTGTGAAATATTATTCTATTGAATTATTTACTCCCGGATATTTTTGTTAAGATTTTGTGCACATTATGGTCGATCCATGGACCCCTTATTGTGGAAATTAATGTATTGTTGATTTTTGTGGCAAGTTATAATATTTGAGAACTTGATGTGCAATCTCTGATATACTGTAATATTTGAGCACTTGAGGTGCAATTTATGAGATGTTGTGATATTGGCACGTGATATTGTTGGGAGGTTTGTTCGGGTGTTTGCACGAGATTTCTGCCGTGCTATTGTTACTATTGATATATGCACATGCGGCATAACAATGCGGTCTATATATATGTGGGTTTGCACATGTGGCGAGATAAGGTGGGAATATTATTATGCGCGTGTGGCGAGAAAAAGGCGGGCATTTACTTTATTATTGTGCACGTGGCGAGACAAGGTGGGCTATGTCGGGGATTGATTTTTGATGACTTGTGATGGCCTGGGGGCATTATTGTTTGTTGAAATTTATTTATGATTTGAGACTACGAGGCGGTACCTCGGGAATGCCCTTTTGTTGATATTTCTCTTTGGCTGCACTTGCCTTTGGTTATTTTATTTTTGACGTAATATGTAAATTTCTGTGTTCTCCGTGATGTATTATTTGACTTAATATTAAGTATTTTTTATTTCTTGTAGTATTGTGTTGGCTTTGGCTTTTTCGTACGAGACTCTGAGGATTTGTATGTCTGGTTTGTACTTGTTCTTGATAATTAAGTTGTTTTAAATAAAAAAAATTACTATTATGTTTTAATTTAATAAGTTGTACATCCAAACCAGTAGCATATCTGATGCTTTATTTAAATTGAAATGTCATTTTCTTCACTCAAACTATTTCTAAAATAAACTCATTTCTTTGTTAAATTCTTACTTGGTTTAAAATTTGTAACCTTACTTTATTGAAAATAAATTGATCGTACGTATTTTATGTATTGGCATATTTGGCACAAGAGTTGTACATGCGGTTGTGATAAAGATATAGGCACGAGGTGCCGTGAGAATATGAAAGGGGGCTGAGACCCGTATTTTATGATTATGATATAAGATATTTACTTGAAACAGTTTTATATTCGAAGGATATTTATTTGAAGAAATATATTTGGAGGGTATTTATTCCAAAGAATCATACGTGAAAGATTTATATTTGAAGGACTTGTTTAATTGGTTGTACTTGTGTTTCTTATTCGTCTGAGTAATAATTATGGTGTTCTTGATGCCTTGCTATTTACATCACTAGTTGATTATTGTTGCTATCACTGCTATTTGTTTTCTATTATTTTTGTATAATATATTGCACCGTTTGTTAGACTAATGAGTGTCTTGACTGTACCTCGTCACTACTCCACCGAGGTTAGTCTTGATACTTACTGGGTACCGACTGTGGTGTACTCATACTATATTTCTGCATATTTTTGTGCAGATCCAGGTATTGGAGATATCGGACTCGGACAGAGTTAGTGTGTTGATCGTGAGGATTCAAGGTGGAGCTGCTTTGCCGTCGCAGTCCCTTGGAGTCTTTCCATTTTATTGTACTGTCAACTCTTATTCGAACAATATTATATATTCGATCCTTGAGATCATTGCATATTCAGTTAGAGTTCGTGATTCAGTATTATCAGTCTTGGGAGGTTATTATAATTATTTCCGCTGTTGGTTTCGACACTTGTATTAAATTATATGTTTAAAAAAAAATAGCTTGAAATGTAATTGTAATCGGCTTACCTAGTTTTAGAGACTAGGTTCCATCACGACGCCTGTGGTGAGATTTTTGGGTGGTGACAATGTTAGACCATGAATGTCACAATATCGCATAGCATGAGGAAAAATGCATCTCTATGCCTACATACGAAGTATGCATGTCAAATAAATGATTTCACGATGATTCCCAAACACTCTCGCCCTGGACATACTCAAGCTGTTTGCCTCAAATGCCCACTTCATCACACACACACACACACACACACACACACACACACACACACACACACCAGGTAAGCCAAATAACAACAATCTAATTCAATTAATATATAATTGACTCTAATACACTCCCTAAGGACTAGTAGTACAAATCATGAGCTTCTAAGATTTAGTATTTACAAAGCTGGTATGAAATAAAATACAACATATGTCTGAAATATTCATGAACATATTAAATATTCTAAAGCTACCATGAACAAGAGACTGTTATAACTGGAACGTAGGTATATTTTCAGATCCAGCTCCATCCGTACGCAGCTACATCAGCATCCAACATCTGCGCGCAAGGTGCAGAAGTGTCGTATGAGTACAACCGACCCCATACTCAATAAGTAACAAAACTAACCTTATGTTGAAAGTAGTGACGAGCTTGGACAAAAGTTAGAGTCCATCATCAACAGTCAAGAAACAGTTTATAACAACATAAATAAAACAATATAAGTAATAACTCAAGATATGATGCTCTATTCGTTCACAATTTTCCGGAAAAATATACATTGTTTTTCAAAGATGACAATAAAACTCAATTCTTTTCACCAAATCATCAAAGTATGAGTAAATTTAAAAACTATGATTTTTTCACACAATCTTTCCTCCACAATTAAGAATTTCATTATCAAATGACATAAGGAAAGTATATCTCTATGCCTACATGTCAATGTACATGTCAGGCCATGAATGTCACAATACCGCATAGCATGAGGAGAAATGCATCTCTATGCCTACATGCCAAGTATGCATGTCAAATAAATGATTTCATGATGATATTCCCAGACACTCTCTCCCTCGACATACTCAAGCAATCTGCCTCAAATGCCCACTTCATCACACACACACACACATACAAAAACAAATCATTCAGCACTGTACGGGTGCCTGGCTCATAAGCCCCTCACCAAAGCATGTGTATATATTTATATTTCATCGTGCCTGCACTCATTGCTGGTATGTCAGACTCCAAAGTGGCGGATCCTGCCCAAGAGCTAATATAAGCCAATCTGGCCTGTTGCGGCGTGCAACCCGATTCCATAACAATAAAGCCTATAATGCCTGCAATGGCGTGCAACCCCGATCCATATAATAATAATGCCTATAAGGCCTGCTGCGGCGTGCGACCCCGATCCATAAATAATATATATATATATATATATATATATATATATATATATATATATATATATATATATATATATATATATGGCCTGCTGCGGCGTGCAGCTCGATCCCATAAATATCCTCACAACTAGATGAACATGACTAAGTATGAAATTACAATTTAAACAAATAATTCAACAGTAATACGACCTCTGTGGGTCTCAATAATACCGACATATAGTCTCAGCATGATTTTTAACATGATTCTCAGTTCAATTTCTTTAACACATGAAAGTGCATGGATAATGCCAAGATTATTTGACTACAAAATTCCACGAAATCAATTACGTCAAAATTTCTACGGTGCACGCCCACACGCCCGCCACCTAGCATGTGCGTCACCTCCAAACAAATCACATAACACGTATATTCAGGGTTTATACACTCAACTCCAAGTTTAGAAATATTACTTACCTCGAATAAGCCGAATCTGATGCCGAGCAAGCTAAACAATACTTCAAAAATTTCCATTCCGCGCGTATAAACCTCCAAACACCTTCATATCTCTTCAATTCCAAGCTAAACGATTCGAAACTAGTCAAACAATGTGCAAATTAATTAAAATATACTTCAATACTTACAATTTAACAATTTATAAAAAAATTCAACTCCGCTTTAAAGTCAACCCAAAGTCAACGGTGGGGCCCATGTCTCGAAATCTGACAAAAATTATAAAATCTGAATCCTCATTCAACCGCGAGTATAGCCACACCAAAATTACTCAAATTCGACCACAACTCAGCCTTCAAATCCTCAATTAAAGTCTATAAAATTTTCTATCATTTTCAACTCAAAACACTAATTTGTTGATAAAAATAATAATATATTCGTATAATTTAACCAAAACCGAGTTAAAATCACTTACCCCAATCTATATGGTGAAAATTGAATCAAAACGCGCTTCAATCCGAGCTCTATAACTCCAAATGTGTTAAAAATGGTCGAAACCCCCATTTTAGAATTTGTCCAGGCAAGTCGCATTTAATACGTGAGACTTATAAATCGCATTTGATACCTGCGATTTGCCTCTGCCCCAGAAAAACAATAATTTTTTCTGACACGGAAATGAGCATAACTCTCTCATACAATGTCCAAATTCGAAGATTCTTTTTATAATGGCTCCGTAATATCAATACGAATCTAATGCTTCAATCAAAACTGAATTTGGAGTTGATTTGCTTAATGTGGTACCACTTATGCTTGAAGAAACGATGTCGAAACATTCTAGAAATATCCAAATTAAATTCCGGGCATACGCCCAAGTCGAAAATCACCATCCGGACCTAACAAAATTATCAAAACTCCGATCCGAGGTCGAATACTAAAAAGTCTAATTTTGTCAATTCTTTCAACTTAAGGCTTCCAACATGGAATTCATTCTTCCGAACATATTCCGAAACACCTAAAAACAAAACTGACAATTCATACACGCCATAATACATCATATGAAACTATTCAAGACTTCAAATATTGAAAGGGGCGTAAATTATCAAGAACAGTCGGGTCGTTACATGTATTCATGAATACAATAGCGGATTTTGCCCAAACAATAGAAGAGTCCAGTTGTGCGACTGTATTCACGCTACTGTATTCATGAATACAGTAGCGGAATTCGCCTAAGAAATAGGGAAGTCCAATTGTTTAATAATAGAAAGAAGATTAATGAGAGTGTATCACTCCTAATTTAACTCAATAAAATCAATTCTACATAAATTTCGTTGCTACGCAACTGTATTCGTTGTATTCGCGTTACTGTATTCATGAATAAAATAGCGGAATTTGCCTAAAAAATATGGGAGTCCAACTGTGTGACTGTATTTGTTGTATTCATGCTACTGTATTCATGAATACAACAACAACAACAACAACCCAGTAAAATCCCACTAATGGGGTCTGGGGAGGGTAGTGTGTACGCAAACCTTACCCCTAGCCCGAATGAGTAGAGAGGCTGTTTCCGGAAGAACCTCGTCTCAAATAAAAAAAAATAAAAAAAAGGACAAAAGGGCAAAAAGGGAGACAATATTAGTATCACAACAACAATCATAGGATAAATAGGAACACCATGAAATCCAGAAGAAAGATGTAAAGTAAAGGGAGACAGTATTCATGAATACAATAGTGGAATTCGCTAAAGAATAGGGGAGTTTAGCTGTTTAATACAGAAAGAGGATCAATTAGCATGTATCACTCCTAATTTAACTCAATAAAATTAATTATACCTAAATTTTGCTGCTACTGTGTTGTATTTCATGTATTCGCGCGTCTGTAATTATAAATACAGTGAGGTTAGGGTGTATACCGTTCTATTCAATTCGAGTGTATTGAATTCAATTCACAGATATTCATTATTCACTATTATACATTGTATTCAATTCACCGTATTCAATGCGACTGTATTTAAACAACAAAAAATTACAAAACACAGTACTATTCGGCTGTATTCAAAAAATACATACCTTCGGTATACATAAATACAGGCCTAGAAATAATGTATTTATACAAAACTATAATGTTTTTGAGTGTATTTGTACAGAATACAATATATTCGTATCATTGTATGTGACTAAAATAGCAAAGAAGAGAAGAAAGTTCGTCGGAGATGGTGCTTTCCGGCCTAGCAAAATATTGTATACATTGTATTAAAACTAAAATAGAGACGATAAAAAATCCGGCCCTCAAATCTTCTCCGGCGTAGCCATGACCAGATCTGTTCGCCTAAGAAGATGAGCCAATAGTGGATGATGACGTCGACGACGATTTCTGACGACGACCATGATGATGACACCGACGGTTCTGCCGATTTGATGGAGAAGAGAGAGGATTGAGAATCTTGTTGATATAGAGAGAAGGAAGAGAGAGAAAAAGAACATAATTGGTGTATTTTATGCCTCAATGGTAGATATAAATAAATACCTATTTTGCTATAAAATAGAAAAGGTAACTATAATTTATAATATTTTGAAATTATTTTGATTTATAATAAATATGATGTAATAGTTTGTTGTAGGAGGTAAAATTTTCAAAGAGAAACTTATGGAGTAGATATGTTATGTTGCAAGAAAATTCAAAGAGAGTGTGATCGTGCGGGCAAAGTCATCGAAACGGAATAGGTCCAATTTTGGTGATCCAACCTCAAATCCTATAGAAATTGTCAAACAGAAAATGGAAACGTGTAAGTAACCGAAAAAAAGAGAGAATTTTTTCAACTAGCCTGCATCGGTATGTCCCGATAGGTTAAAAAAATACTGAATTTCTGAAAGGATGAAGCGTGATGTTTTTAGATCTGTTCTAGTAGTAAATCACTAGCTGAACTGATCAGAGATTTAAAACAATTACTCAAATAGTGAAATACTATTTTTACCCTATGATATATAGTCGAGTTATATTGGAAGGGGTTACAGCATCAAATAATGAGGGAAATTTGGATTATAAGTCATCTGATTTATGTGTGATTTTTTGTAACTTCAAGTGCACCTAAGAATAACAAGGAGAAAATAAAGTGTGTATATATAGCTGATTTATCTTATTTTCTTAAAATTGGAACCACCTGAATTTATTAGTAGTTCTAGTTACATACTAATTAAATTATACCATGTTAAGAAAATTATTTCATTGTATATCGATGCATTATAATATGTCTTTTGGAAGTGAACAATAAATTTAAAATATGATTGTGATAAAAAAATGTATAACCCAGACTGTACGTAGCGTACTCATGACCTCGAGCATGTTATGACTGTGTTGTTGCATAGGAATCATGTTAGTATATGAGGTGGATGCTTTATCCTTTCCTCTATGTGATACAATTAAGATGAATAGCTCATCTTTGTGCAAAATATGACCTGAATCAGAGACGAAGCTAAAACTATTACATTTGATAGGTGAGGAAAATTCCTTCCCTGTAGTTTGTGAGCTTTCAAAATGCAGATAGTAATGTAAAGGCAATATATAATAACTATTCTATATCTATGATCAAAATTAAACTGATTCTTCTTTAGTTTAATTCTGAGGTTTGGCATGCATTCTTGATCCCTCTTCAGTGAGGTTTTAACTTGTCTTAGTAAAGAAATAGCCTCGGTGAAGAAAATCTCTTGTTTCGACTTTGCTCTAATAGTTACAAGCATTTCTGCTACATAATTGGAGTCTCTGTAACAATGTTTCACTTGGAATCTTCCTTGCTCAAAGTCTCTAATATGCATAATTTATCTCTATACATATACTTGTTGGTGACACGTGTCATTATTTAAACTACCCACATGGCGAGTCTATTTTTCACTAATACGGATAGTCCCTCTACTTTTCAAATAATATCAATCAATTTTTCGAAAAGTGGTGTGTTATTTATAGCGGGAATGTTTGCCACCTCTTCCCGAGATCGTAATGACGTGCTGTAGAAGTAAAAAGACATGCACCTCTTTCATTTAATGCTCGAGACACATGGCTTAGTTTTGACTGGTTCTGAGATTTGCAGCAGCTTTCTAGACACTTACGGCTCCATGACTTCGAAGTGACTGTCCCATGACCGCGATTTGTGATGACATAATTCTTTCCTATAAATACGAAATCACAAATCCTTAAACATTCTTCTATTCTCTTTTATCTTTGCCTTCTTAGAAATCCTTTCTACTTTCCCATTGTTTTGCTTTCAATCTCTTCCTCCACCTCTGTAATGACTTCCATATCCTCTGTCTGTTCCAACCCTGCTACTTCTCCTTGTCGTACCATCATAGTAGACGACCTCCCTAACATAGTGGCTCCAGCTACGTTTAGGAGAAGGGGAGGAAGGCTCTGTAGTCTTGGTTCTCTGGTGAATATCGGTGGCTCTTCCTCTGTTAAAGGAGGTTCTTTCAAATCCTCTACCTTCAAAACTTCATCTAAGGGAAAACCTAGAACAAAAGATACCATAAAGCCCTAGTAGAACCCTTAGTGTCTAAAATTATGCCACAAGAATTTTCTTTACATTTGACTGTGTTGAGTGGAACTAGAAGATTAGTTAAAAGGATGGCCGTAATGATCTGCAGGATCATTACCCTTCTCTTGTCAAATCAGGTCATCTTCCTCTTATTTGCAAAGAGTGCCGGTGGAGAGCTAATTTTTCAATCGAAGCTCCTCATAAAGGTGAATAAATAACTACTTACTGTGAATGTCATCCTTTCGTATATACTTATCCATTCATTATCGAGTTCCAACCTGCAATAGACACGGTGATCATGGAGTTTTTTCTAGAATTTGAATGTGTATCTTGGTTATATAGACCCGATAATTTAAAGCGTGCCTTTGATATTTGTCTGGTTTAGTTTCGACAGATTTTACTCTGTGCCATCTTATCCCTCTATACTCTCCGAAACTTGTTAGTGCCAGTGTATTCACTCTCACGGCATGAAGAAAATGAATTATCGTCAACCCCGAGAATGATCATGATAAAGGATGGTACAACAGGTTCGCAGCTATTCACACTCATGAATTGGTGGGACATGTGTAATGACACGATCGGTCGTTTTGAGTATTACAACCTCGTTCCCCCATTTACCGCTCAATTTATGATTTACGGTTATTATTTGACTTACCGGGATAATTGGTTCGGGTCTGGTGAGGTTTTGGAGTAATTTGGAACACCTAGTTCCAAGGTTTAGAACTTAAGTTGAAAAGGTTGACCGAAAGTTGACTTATGTATAACGACCCCAGAAAATTTTTGCTAAGGAAATTAAGGTTTTGTGGTACCGAGGTAGATCAATTAGTACAACTCGAACTTTTTGGGTTGAACAATGCATTGAGGAGTAAAGAAAAATTTTCGGCAGAAGAGGACGTTTCTGTGGCCCACTATGCGGTCGCAGAATCACTCTGCGGACCGCATAATGGCCGCGGAGTGAAGTAGATGTGAAACAAGATTTGAGAAAATCTGCGGTGCATTATGCGACCGCAGACCTATTCTGCGGTGCATTATGCGACCGCAGAACAGGTATGCGGGCCGCATAATCACCATAGACCAATCCAGGCGACCCTCGTTTTGGAGCTTCAATTCTTTCTAATTTTTGACCTGACCCAACTTCGATTTATAGCCATTGAAGCTCATTTTGGAGCAAAAATCTGACATTTTTAGAGAGAACGGAGAGTGTTCTAGAGAAAGGAAGAAGCTCAAGTGCTTTGTTCATCAAGATCTTGTTCAAGCTTTGAAATCCAACAACTAAATATCACAAGATCTTCACCCAAGAGGTAAGGTTCTAACCCCTAGTCTTCAATTTCGAGTTTGGGTAAAGATGGATGATTAAGAGTATGATTCTTGGGTATAAGAGTACTATTTATACGTATCAATAAGGTTTATGGAAAGATTGTTGAGTTCAAATGGGTAAAGATTGGGTTGAAAATGGTAGAAATCTTCAAAGACTTCAATTGAACATTTGAGAGTCGAGTTGATGTCGGAATTTGGTGAAATTTGTATGGTTGGACTCGTGGTTGGATGGGCATTCATATTTTGTAAATTTTTCCGGGTTCTGAGATATGGACACCACGAGCGATTTTTGAGTGCAATTTCGGATTTTGTCGGAAAATTTATATTTTCATACGGAATTAATTTCCTATAATTCGTATTGACTGAATCGAATTAATTATGGCTAGATACGAGGATTTTGGAGACCAATTCGCGAGGCAAGGGCATAGCAGAAGTAAGAAATTATGCGATTTGAGGTAAGTAACATTTCTAAACTTAGTTATGAGGGTATGAATCCCTAAATTACATGTTGTATGAATTATTTGAAGATGACGCACACGCTAGGTGATGGACGTGTGAGCGTGCATCATAGGAATTGTGACTTAATTGATTCAGTAGAGTTGCATAATTAAATAAGTGTCATTATCCGCACATCCTCCACATGTTAGAGAAATTGAGTTGAGACTCATGTTAAAGATCTATGCGCCGGTATATTTTGGGACCCACATGGGTCGTATTGTTGTTGAACTAATTATTTAAATTTATAATTTTGTACTCAGTCACATCTATCACTTGCATATCATATCTCAGTCTCCGTTATCATTCATTGATAATTCATATCATCATGTCGGGTTGATTCTTCATGTTATTGAGAGCCCGAGAGACTGGAGATTCTGAGTGATAGTTATGCTTATTTATTTATGCCTGGATCTGGCTATTATAGTGCTTGGGCTGAAGGAGCCCCTCCGGAGTCTGCACCCCACAGTGAGCGTAGTTTATATATATATATATATATATATATATATATAGCTGGGATGGATCTTCCCTGGGCACGGATCTTGCCATAGATATATATATTGAGGGATGGATCTTCCTTGGGCATGGATCTTTCCCGAAGAATTTATATTGAGGGATGGATTTTCCCTGGACATGTATCTTGTCCGAATCATTGATATTTGGGGATGGATCTTCCTCTGGGCTGGATTGGCCTTATACAATACTGAGTGACTGACTGTCAGTTGATGAATATACATATATATATTCGGGATGGATCTTCCCTGGGCTGGATTGGCCATATACAGTACTAAGTGATTGAGTATTTTAGATTGTGAGTACACGGAGTTTTCATTAAGGTGCATCACATACAATATGTACATTGGCATGTAGATATAGAGATGTCATATTCCTCGTATTGTTCAGAATTGATCTGTTTTATTTGTACTGAAAGCAACTGTTGAACTTGAAAGCATGCCTACATTTATGCATTGTTATTATTTATACTGAGTTGTACCTGCGGAGCTCGTCACTACTTTCAGCCCAGAGGTTAGTCTTGTTACTTATTGAGTTGGTTGTACTCATACTACACTCTGCACCTCATGTGTAGATCCAGGTACTTCCGGGTACGACGGTTGCCAGATTTGAGGATTTATCTGTTGGAGACTATCAAGGTAGCTGCTTGGCGTCCGCAGACCTTGACTCTCTTTCCTTTTAGTTATTATACTGTTCTATATTTTCATACAGCGTTCCTATCCGCCAGACTTTGTTATTATTTAGATGCTCATGTACTCAGTGACACCGGGTTTCGGGGAGTGATTATAACTGTATTGTGAGATTTCTTCCGCTAAATTTAAATATATTGTTTTCAAATTCAAGAGATATGGTGGTTTACTGAGATTGTCGGCTTGCCTAATATTGAGATAGGCGCCATCACGACATGTGAGATTATTGGGTCGAGACAAGTTGGTATCAGAGCCTAGGTTACATAGGTCTCACGAGTCATGAGCAGGTTTAGTAGAGTCTTGCATATCGGTACAAAGACGGTTGTACTTATCTTCGAGAGGCTGCCGAACCCTTAGGAAAATTTCACTTTCTTGTATTCTATCGTGCGAACATGTTGATTCCGGAAAACTAAAATTCTGTTATTTTATTCTCTCACAGATTGTGAGAACACGTACTACCGGATCGGATGGTCAGCCACCAGTGCTATCAGTTAGGGCGGTGAGTGGCCGGGGTCGTGGTAGAGGCCGGGGCTGAGGTAGAGGTCAAGGTGTCGCTCGTACAGCAGTTGAAGTAGCACCTGTAGCACCAGCAGTTGCTCCAACTCAGGAGCAGATTCCAAATGTAGTTGAGCCAGCGGGACCCGCTCAGGCACCAGCTGTGCCCATTGAGATTTCAAGCCTACAGGAGGCTTTGGCTCAGATATTGACTGTTTGCACTGGCCTTGCTCAGGTGGTTTCGCCTCAGGCCGCACCAACCACTTCTCAGGACGGGGAGGTACTCATATCCCTATTGCTTGTACTCCAGATCAGGTAGTACAGGGACTTCAGATACCGGGGGCACTACTAGCCCAGTCGGCTGCAGCTGTTCAGGCCCCGGTAGTCCCCGTTATGGCAGATGATGAGCAGAGGAGACTTGATAGATTTGGGAGGCTTAGACCTCCATCATTTAGTGGTGCCGAGTCAGAGGATGCTCAGGGTTTTCTGGATAAGTGCCAGCAGATGCTTCGGACAACGGGTATTATGGAGACCAGTGGGGTCTCATTCACTACTTTTAAGTTTTTTGGGGTTGCTTTCAGATGGTGGGAGGCCTATGAGAGGTGCATGACGATTGGTGCAGTACCACTAACATAGAAGGAATTCTCCGTTCTCTTTTTGGAAAAGTTTGTGCCGCAGTCTCGCAGGGAGGAGCTGCACAGACAGTTTGAGCAGTTATGTCAGGATGGCATGTCTGTGACGCAGTACCAGATGAGATTTTCTGAGTTGGATCGTCACGCAGTTTGGTTGGTTCCAACTGATAGGGAGAGGATTAGGAGGTTCATTGATGGCCTCACATATCAGCTGCGGTTTCTTATGACTAGAGAGAGGGTATCTGGTGCCACTTTTGATGAGGTGGTTGACATTGCTCAACAAATAGAGGTGGTCCGTAGCCAGGAGCATGGTGAGAGGGAGGCCAAGGGGCCTCGAGGTTTGGGAGGTTCTGGTGGGGTACCTTCTGGAGGGCAGTCCTACCACAATAGGGGTCGTCCTTACAAACGCGCTCAAACGGGTCGTCCAGTTCACCGTGGTGCATTATCCAACCACGGTTCATACAGTTCTCATCAGGGTCAGTCATCTCTCAGTGCACTTCCAGCCTAGAGTACGCCATGTGCTCCTTCAGTTCAGGGATCATCTATGCCAGGTACTTCTGGTACTTATTCTGGTTCTCAAGGTCCGCCTCAGAACTTACCAGCCTTTTAAGAGAGGGGTTGCTTTGAGTTGTGGAGACTTGGGCCACATAAAGAGATATTGTCCCCACCTTACGCGAGGTCCAGTCCAGCAAAGGAGTCATGTTATGACTTTTGCACCAGTTTCTCCACCACCTGCCCAGCCAGCTCAGGGTAGGGCTCAGTCAGCTAGAGGCCACCCAAGAGGGGGAGGTCGATCAGGTGGCAGTTAGGCCCGATTCTATTCTTTTCCTGCCAGACCAAATGTTGTTGCTTTAGATGCAGTGATCACATGTATTGTCTCAGTGTGCAACATGGAGGCATCTATATTATTTGACCCTGGTTCTACTTATTCGTGTGTATCATCGTACTTTACTCATTATCTAGATATGCCCCGTGAGTCCTTAGTTTCACCTGTATGTGTATCTACGCTGATGGGCGATAATATTATGGTGGACCGTGTGTATCGGTCATGTGTGGTAACTATTGGGGGATTGGAGACTAGAGTTGATCTCTTATTGCTTAGTATGGTTGATTTTAATGTAATCCTGGGTATGGATTGGTTGTCCCCATGTCATGCTATTCTGGACTATCACGCAAAAATCGTGACGTTGCCAATGCCGGGGTTGCCAAAGGTTAAATGGAGAGGTTCTCTAGATTATGTTCCTAGCAGGGTAATTTCTTATTTGAAGGCCCAACATATGGTTAGGAAGGGATGTTTGTCATATTTAGCCTTTGTGAGAGATGTTGATGTAGGTACTCCTCCTATTGATTTAGTACCGGTAGTGCGAGACTTTTCGGATGTATTTCCTGCAGACCTGTCGGGTATGCCACCCGACACGGATATTGATTTCAGTATTGACTTGGTGTCGGACACACATCCCATTTTTATCCCTCCGTATCGTATGACACCAGCTGAATTGAAAGAGTTGAAAGAGCAACTACAAGAACTCCTTGATAACGGGTTTATTAGGACTAGTATGTCACCTTGGGGTGCACCAGTTTTGTTTGTGAAAAAGAGAGATGGTATTATGTGGCTGTGCGCTGATTACAGACAACTGAACAAAGTTACAATCAAGAATAAATATCCTTTGCCACGTATCGATGATTTATTTGACCAGCTTCAGGGAGCGAGGGTGTTCTCCAAAATTGATTTGAGATCTAGGTATCACCAGTTAAAACTTTGGGATTCAGATATTCTAAAGACGGTATTCAGGACCCGTTATGATCATTATGAATTTCTCGTGATGTCTTTTGGGATGACCAATGCCCTAACAACATTTATGCACTTGATGAATAGTGTATTCGAGTCGTATCTTGACTCATTTGTCATGGTATTTATTGATGATATCTTGGTGTACTCACATAGCCAGGATGAGCATGCACATCACTTGGGTATTGTATTATAAAGGCTGAGAGAGGAGAAACTGTATGCCAAATTCTTTAAGTGTGAATTATGGCTTAGTTCGGTGGCATTCTTGGGTCACATAGTGTCCAGTGAAGGGATTAAGGTGGATCCGAAGAAAATAGAGGCAGTTTAGAGTTGGCCCAGGCCATCCTAAGTTACTGAGATTCGTAGTTTTCTCGGCTTGGTCGATTATTATCGTCGCTTCGTAGAGGATTTCTCGTCTATTGCATCGCCTATGACTAAATTGACCCAAAAAGGTGCTTTGTTTAGGTGGTCGTATGAGTATGAAGAGAACTTTCAGAAGCTCAAGACGGCTTTGACTACAGCCCGAGTATTGGTGTTGCCTACAGGTTCAGAGTCTTATACTGTGTATTGTGACGTGTCGCGTATTTGTCTTGGCACAGTGCTGATGCAAGACGGTAGGGTGATTGCCTATGCGTCCAGACAGTTAAAGGTACATGAGAAGAATTATCTTGTCCACAACCTTGAGTTAGCAGCTATTGTTCATGCCTTGAAGATTTGGCGGCATTATTTGTACGATGTCCATTGTGAGGTTTATACCGATCACCGGAGTCTACAACATCTATTTAAATAGATGGATCTTAATTTACGGCAGCGGAGGTGGTTGGAGTTGCTTAAGGATTATGATATCACCATTCTCTGTCATCTCGAAAAGGCCAATGTGGTGGCCGATGCCTTGAGTTGTAAGGCGGAGAGTTTGGGCAACTTAGCATACTTACCGGTAGCAAAGAGGCCTTTAGCCTTGGATGTTCAGGCCTTGGCCAAACAGTTTGTCATATTAGATGTTTTCGAGTCGAGTCGAGTTTTGGCTTGTGTGGTTTCTCTGTCTTCTTTTTATGATCGTATTAGAGAACGTCAATATGATGACCCTCATCTGGACAAAGTTGAGCCCTCGGTATATAGGGCCTTTTGAGATGCTTAATAAAATTGGAGAGGTGGCTTATGAACTTGCTTTGCCACCTAGTCTATCAGGTGTTCATCCAGTATTCTATGTATCCATGCTCCGGAAGTATGTCGGGGATCCGTCTCATGTTTTAGAGCCGGTGGCCATTTTAGACCGGCAAGTTCAAAAGTTGAGATCAAAGAACATAGCTTCAGTGAAAGTGCAGTGGAGATGCCAGCCAGTCGGAGAAGTTACTTGGGAGACTGAGCAGGAGATACAGAGCAAATATCCACCCCTATTTATGACTCCAGGTATAATTCTAAACCCGTTCGAGGATGAACGTTTGTTTAAGAGGGGGAGAATGTAACGACCCGCACGGTCGTTTTGAGTATTACAACCTCGTTCCCTCATTTATTGCTCAATTTATGATTTGCGGTTGTTATTTGACTTTGCGGGGTAATTGGTTAGGGTCCGGTGAGGTTTTGGAGTGATTTGGAACACTTAGTTCTAAGGTTTAGAACTTAAGTTGAAAAGATTGACCGAATGTTGACTTATGTGTAATGACCCCGGAGAATTTTTGCTAAGAAAATTAAAGAAAGTAAAAACCCTTGGTAAGTTTCTTTTTCTCATGCGTATTTACCTGCCTTTGAAAGTATAGTTTGAAAGACTCCAACTTGAAAAGGAAGAGTCAGATAGAGAGAAAGAAGCTCTTTAGCAAACAAATCAAAATGATGACCTCAGAATTGGTAGTAACGAAGGCTGAGGTGAAACAGGCAGACAAGAAAATAAATAAAATTGAGGTAAATTTTACTGCGCAACACTCCAAAGCTACATAAGAGGTTCGAAGTTTAAAATAGGTTCTTGACCAAAAAGAGATGTATGCAGATGAACTAGTTCAAGAGTTCACAAAAGCCAAAGAAGACCTCCGTGTATTTTCTGAGATTAGGTTTCTCGAGTTTTCTCTTGAGCCTTTAAAGACTTCATACAAAGCTGCCGAGGCTGAAAAGAAAAACTTACATGCAAAAGTTGTACAATGGGCTAAAAAAACGAAGCCCTTGAAAATAAATTAGACATGAATGTAAGTTGGACCTGCCTGCAGTCGTTTTGATATACTGAATGAGACTCGTGGTGAAGGTTTTGATCTCAATGTTGAATTAAAAAGTTGAGGAGTCTATTGAAGCATCTAACAGGTTGTACGAGCTTTTCTACTCCCGAAGAGGAACTTTCAGTTTTTTTTTTTAAATCAAATTGTTACTATATCAATAATTAAAAATAAAATTACAAAAACATTGTCATGCGTCCTCACGTGATGGAATTGTAGAGTACATAATACCTATTACCATATTTGAGCAAAGATTCTCAAATTTGGCATTATAATTTGATCTAGTATTTAACTTTCACCTAGTATAATCAAACATGAAAGTTATAAAAACTAGCCCTTTGAAAGTTTTAAACTTATAACAGAAAATTCTCCAAAATGAGATCGTGATCTTCATGAACCATGACATTAGAATTGCACAGATAGTGTGGCTGATAAGTGTATAAGATTTCCTGATCAATTGCATTGTCCAGTTCACTTCTTGTGTGTCATACTCCATGTCTTTTATCCTATCATGTATATTTGAAGAAACTAGGAGTCTTCCTTGTCTAGCTGATGATCTGCGCATGCTTTTTTCCTTCCTCTTTGTGTGTAGCGTCTGTGAGGGAGTGGTTGAGCGCTTCACACTAACCAGTTTTTGCACAAACTCCATTTTTATTGCTTTTGTTCCCATGATTCCATGAAGTGAAAGCCCTTGATGTTGTGATTCTGTATGTACCACTGCTCCATCCCAGTTCTAACAATTCTGTTGTAGCTCTTCCTTGTGGATATCTTTGTCCTTGTGATATCTAACATTCCCTCACGCATGAGACTCCACTGTCCAGGAATGGACAACCTTAGTCTCAAACTTGTGAGCGACCTCCCAGTAAAATTTGTTATCATCTTTATTTGTATCTTATCTTGATCTATTATATTAATGAAATACATTGAAGATTGAAGTCACAGTGCATCCATAAGATACTTATCTGCAGCCAAAAAACAGTGCATAAAATGGTCGCACATAAAAAACCACTGTGCATTATTTTCAGTAGTTGTGTGTCTTTTCCCATAGTTGCTGCTTCCATTCTAGCTGACAACTGCTTTACAAAGTGATGAAACCACACTATGAATACCATATAAAAGATAGTGTATGTGTACAGTATCTATTCCTGCAAAAAAGAACACATTGTTAGATAAAAACTGTACCATCTTATTCTCCTCCCTTAGGAATCGAATAACATGGCCATTGATTCCTCCTTGTATATTTATTCTCCTACTAGTATAACCCCTCATTATGGCCTTAAACTCCTCCACATGTGTATATACTCCCCAAGGTGCAACTCCTTCAGTTGTAATAAACTGTTCGCGCATACACCAAAACTGGGCATTTTCAGTAACATCCATGTGTTTGTTACTACATTTGTTCATCCTCTTTTGATCATTCTTCTTGATAGTCCACAACCAAAACCATACACACCTTCTTCTTGATAGAGTGGTGATGTCCTCCACATTGAGTAATCATAGCACTCTCCACTGTACAGTAGATGTATGTTGTAGGTCGTCGTATCATCAGTGCATAACTCACTGTCATTACCTAATTGTATTTGAGTTGTGATGCTATTTTTCCTTAGCTTATTCCATTTTGTTGTTGCATCCAATAGCATTTCATCTAGTGTAACAACATCATTAGTGTATTGCTCGAAATTCAAAGCAACAAGACTGCAGAAACAGTTCAGTTTCTTGTTGGCTAATCCCAATAGTCTATTGATACCATCACCCCAAAAACAGGAAGGTGAGGTTCATCTATATACACCCTCCTTCCTGAGAACGTATGAGCAAATTAGCTAACAAAGAAATTAGATTTTTCATACTTTGTCCTTATACTAGGAAACTGCCATTTATCTAGGAGGAAAGGTCCTTTTGCACCGTTGGGTATTTGTTGGAATGAATGAAACAATCTCCTGTGATTTGTGGTGGTAACCAATTTAGCAAGATAATCCGCTACCTGATTAAAGCAGATTATGATCCTTCCTCTACTTTCAGGGGGTAAAGCAGATGAAAGCAAAGAAAATGAGGACATAGAATTGTTTCCTTCATCCCCGGGCCCCCATTATGATCCTTCCTAGACTGTTGATCTTCCTACAACTAATAATCCTTCTCCAGCTACCTCTTCTTCAAAATAAGTTGTCTCCCCTAATCATTGAACTTAACTTTTATTTTTGCCAAGTTTTATTTGTTTTTAGACAGTTCTTGCAAGTTTTTTGCTTTCGTTATGTAATTTTTATCCTTTGCTCGTTTAAATTATTCGAGTCTTTGATTGCATGACTTTTATACTTTGTCTAAGTAAATGCATTTTTAAAGCCATTACTAAACATGGTTTTAACAATAAAAGAGAGTCTTTTTACCTATCCAATATTAACGAAGATGACGTATCATCTTCATGTTTATGTAAAATATGCAAGTACATTGAAACTTGAGATGACATTTTTGCAAAATTTTGAAGTAATTATTCATTCATATGAATAGTACAATTGTTTTGTGATTGCAACATAAAGACTTTTGATGTAAATACAATATTTCTATTGATTGTATTACGCTTGTAAATTTTTTGAAAATCTTTGTTCCGTAACTGTTTCTACACTTTACAAAATATCCATAAAGATTATTAGCTTTTGTCCCGAGATTTAACTTCGTAACTTGAATTATGTCGAGCCAATATCTTCGTAAGCCGTATAGTCCCCTCGGTGTTTGATTTGGAAGCATGAGAACTTAAACATTGTTCTTTATGCAACTTTGATGGCTTTTTCCCTTGGTTCTTTTCTTGAAAAGGAAATATGCACGAGACTTGGGGGTTTTCTTCGATGAAGAATGTGCTTGACCCTTCCCTTCATACTTCTTGTAATCTTGACCGATAATAATTAGTAATTCCGCATGTCAATTCGAATTTATTATCATTCTTTGGTCCGAGTTAGCTTTGTGCGTATTATCTAAAAGTGTTAGTAAAATTATATGAACAAATAAATAATTTGACAAGAGATATCTGATCGTACGTGTTTTCTCAAAAGTGATACTTCTTTAAATGTGCTACATTCCAGTTTGATGGTAGCACTTTTCCTTCCATTATTTCCAGCTCATATGTCCCTTTTTCAGCAATGCTTCGAATTCGATACAGTACTTCCCAGCTTGGTCCCAATTTACCAGCATTAACATCTTGTGTTGATTGGAATACCTTTCAAAGGACTACGTCCCAGTTTTGAAGTGTCATAAATTCTCCCTTCAATTTTAGTACCTTTTTATTCCTTGCTTTTGAGTCGCCATTCGAATCAAAATTAATTACATTCATTCTTTTACCATGTCTAAATTTACTCCTAATGCCTCGTCATTCGATAACTCTGTTGTATGAGCAAATCACAAGCTTGACTCTTCTATCTCAACGGGGGTCAAAGCTTTGGTACCATAAATAAATAAGAGAGGAGTTTCTCCCGCACTTATTTTTGACGTAGTGCGATAAGCCCATAACACATCCGGTAACATTTTTGGCCACTTTCCTTTCACAACTTCCAAATATTTCTTTAAATTATTGATAATCACCTTGTTAGTTGACTCCGCTTTTCCATTGGCCCCAGGGTGATACGGTGATAAATTTATTCTCTTGATTTTCCAATTTTCAAGAAATTCAGTTATGCTTGATCCTATGAACCGAGGACCATTGTCACATGCGATTTTCTTCCGTACTCCAAGTTGGAAAATTATATTTTTTCAAATAAAATCTATTACTACTTCTTTTTCTCTAACTTATTTGAAAACTCTTGCTTCCATCCATTTAGTAAAATAGTAAGTCAAAACCAATTAAAATTGTACATTTCCCGGTACTCGTGGTAGTGAACAAATAATATCAATTCCCCACTTCATAAATAGTCACATAGCAAACACAAAATATAGGGGTATGACACTTGTCGCACTTTTTTACAAAGTTTTCTACTTTCTTTTTCCATTCAAAACCAATAATATCCGGCTCTTATCAATGTTCTCATCTGAACCGAGGGTCTTTCGAAAACCGCCCCTCTACCGTCATAAGGTAGAGGTAGAGTATGCATACAATTTACCCTCCCCAAATCTCAAGTTTTTTGTTGTTGTTGTTGTTGTTGTTATTATCAATGTTATCACAGATGATTTTCCACCTATTATTTGTACAATGCACTTTATGTATTTCTCTCATAAAATACTCAGTTTGTCCGGGTCCAAAGCATCTAGGTAAGTAATACGAGGCAGCTTGTGTTCGTAACCACTGTGATTATTTAGTTTCCTCGGGTAATATCCTGTTCTGCAAATAATTTACGAATTCATTTCGCTAATCCCAAATAAAGTTAGTAGAATTTACCTCATTTTTTACTCGATCGAATGATGAGTGAAATATATGCACAATTATTGTACTTTCAAAATTTGTAATATCCGATACTGATCCAAGATTGGCTAACGTACCCACTTCTGCATTTTCTTCTCTTGAAATTTGAGTATCTTTTAATTCTCGAAAGTGAATTAATGGTTCTTTTGTTTTTTTCAAGTATTGTTTCATCTCTGTCTCTCGTGTTGCATAATTCTCCTGCATTTGATTTACCACAAACTTAGAATCACTCTTGATCTCGATTTTCTCGATACTCAGTTCTTTGGGATGTTCCAAACTTGCAATACATCCTCAAACTCGGCTTCGTTGTTAGTTACATGATAACATTTAATTTCTTGTCTAACAACTTCTCCTGAAGGTGAAATTAATATTATACTTAATTCAGCTCCATTATACTAGTGGATCCATCTGTGAATAAGGGCTAAGTCCCCATATTAGACCTCGGAGTAATATGCACTTCCTTTTACGCCTCGATAATGTATGATGTGTGGCTATAATTCCATAGTTTCGTACATTATTTGCCTTGCATTTTACATACTTTAATGATAAATTATACTTTATTTACGCGTAATGGGATCTATTTTATGTGTAGATGAATTGAAGATGAAAGTAGAGCAAAAGGGATACTTAAACGTTGAAAGTGTGCTCGAGAATAGTGAAAAGGAGAAACCTGGCGAGGCCAGGCAAAGGTCAGCTTAACCAGGCGTTAGACCTGGCGAGGCCAGCTTAACCGAGCATTAGGCTGGTGCTGCAAGGCAAAGGCCAGCTTAACCAGGCGTTAGCCTGGTGACGCCAGGCCTAGGGCGAGGTCCAGTCTGAGTTTTGAAGATTTATTTCGTCTCCTGGTTTGACTGGGACTTGACCTACACGTTTAGGTCTTTTCCTACACATATAAATAGACCTAAAATGCCACTTGGAGGAGGTTTTGGCGACCAGAGACAAGAGCATTACGTGGACAACTTTTGGAGGAGAAAATCATAGAGTTCTTCATCCCTTTATCTTTTCTTTATAATTTATTTATGCAAAATACTTGAAAAGTTATTACTACGAACTTGAGTGGCTAAGCACTCTAGTTTCTAGGGTTGTGGTTGACATGATTATTAACGTTTATTAATTATATCTTCGTTAATTCGGATTATCATCTTCGTTAATTCGGATTATCATCTTGTGGTTGTTTCTTTAATTCTAGTTTTAATTTGTGAATTGTTGTAGCTACCAATTCACCCTACTATCTATGCTATGCTTGGAAAAGCCGTGTTTAGATTAGAGTAGAATTAGAGAGAGCTTGTTTCTGAACCCGTGGCTCGGGGGAAGATTTAGCGGTTAGGATAAGAATATACCTAACAGTCTTGCTTAATTAAATACCGTATTATATTCGTTCATGATAGACTCAATACCATAGGAATATATGATTGATATATTGTGGGCAGGCGAGTAGTATTGTGGGAATATGCTATTCATATAAACGATCCGGTTAATTAGTAACCATAGATAATCTGGATTAACGAGTGTGATTACTGAACTTAATAGGATTGATAAACCAACTGCAACCCTGGAATTTTTATCTCATCTGAAGTAAAATCTCGTCATACAAATTATCATTCTTGATAATTTAGTTGTTGTTTGTTTAATTTCCCCATTAGTAGATTAATAGAAAAATATCACTCTTAAATTTCTTGGACAATTAATTAATTTTAGTTTGCTTAGTTAACGATCAATCCAAGTCTTTGTGGGTTCGACGTCCGACTTTCGAGTCACTTTATTACTTGACGACCACGTATACTTGCGCGTGTACTTGGGGAACCAACAAGTTTTTGGCGTCGTTGCCGGGGACTTAGTTATTGATTATTTAGTTAAGTTAAGCTTTTATTCGTTATTTGTTAAAGTTTTAATTTTTAGTTTGCTTTATTTGTGATAACGCAGGCTCTTCTCTTGAATGCGGAGGAGTAGAAGCGCAAACAATCTCCTTCCTCTTGATCCTGAAATCGAACGAACACTTCATAAAGTGAGGAGGGAAGTAGAAGCTAGAACTATAATTGAAAGAGAGTTGGACATCGTAGTTCAACCACAGCCAGCAGAGATGGCAGGTAATGAAGAGCGTCCGGTGATAGAAGCTACAAGGCCCAATCTGGCTCTTATGACTCAGGCAATTATGAAGCCTGATATCAGGGGTCACTTTGAACTCAAACAGTACATGGTACAGTTGATTCAGTCCACAGGGCAATATGTGGGTCTATCTCATGAAGACCCACAAAGATACATTCAGAATTTCCTGAAAATTACAGACACTTACAATTATCCGAACATTTCCAAGGACTATGTCAGGCTGATACTGTTTCCCTTTTCACTGCTAGGGGAAGCTAAGGAATGGTTACAAAAAGTGCCCGCGAACTCAATCCACAATTGGGATGATCTAGCAAGGAAATTCTTAATCAAGTTTTTTCCCACAAAGAAGACAAAGTCACTGAGGAGCCAGATTCTTGGGTTTCAACAATGAGATGGTGAGACTCTTCGACAAGCTTGAAAAAGAAACAAGAAGTTACTCTGAGACTGCCCACACCATTGTCAGACAGATGTGGTATTTGGTCACACTTTCGTTAATGTGTTGGACGAAGCATCAAAGATGAATCTTGACTCAGCATGTGAGGGTAGTTGCATGGCAAGACCGTATAGCGAGATCCCGATCCTGCTAAATAATTTCACTGCTAATGATAATAATTGGCAAGGAGATGGGGAACCACGAAGAGCACTTAAACAAAAGGCAACAGGTTTGATCGGGCTTGATGACTTCTCAGCAGATGAATAAAATGACAACGCACCAAGCACAACAGATGCAATATGTGCAACAGCTGTCTACTTGCTGTGAGTTATGTGGTGAAGGTCCATGAATCCTGAATCCATCTACTATGTGGGGCAATAAGCTAGAGGGCTGATGAATCAAAATGCTCAATATGGTAACACATACAATCCGAACTGGAGGAATAATCCTAACTTCTCTTGGGGTGGAAATCAGAATATCAGGCCTCACGAGAATTACAATAGTCCACCTCAACCCCCAAAGCAAGCAGAGAAGAGTTTAACTGACATAATGAAAAAGCTCTTGATAGACAATCAGCAATTGCGCACAGAATTCAAAAATCTAGAGAGGCAGTTTGGGCAAATGGCTAACAATCAGAATACTAGACCTGCTGGAGCTCTTCCAAGTGATACAGAGAGAAATCCTCAAGTAAATGCAGTGACGTTGAGAAATGGGAGAGAGTTAGTAGAAGTGCCTAAGAAGAAAAATGAGCAATTTGGGCTCGAAGAAGAAAGAGTGTCAAAACCTATAGAGGTAGATGAGAGAAACAAAACAGAGCCTGAGCAAAAATCAGAGAGGACGCCACTCCCTTTTCCTCAAATACTGAGAAAGAAGAATGATGACCACATATTTCACAAATTCCTAGATATGTTGAAGCAGATACATTTGAACATCCCTTTGGTGGACATGCTCCGTGAGGTCCCAAAATATGCAAAATATATTAAGGACATAGTGGCAAATAAAAGGAGGTTAACTGAGTTTGAGACCGTAGCACTTACTGAGGAGTGCACTTCCAGGATTCAACATAAGCTTCCATAAAAGCTTAAGGATCCGGGTAGTTTTACCATCCCTGTGAGGATTGGTGAATTTGATGTGGGTAGAGCCTCGTGTGATTTGGGTGCAAGTATCAATCTGATGTTGTTGTCAGTGTTCAAACAATCAGGGTTAGGAGCTCTGAGATATACCACGGTGAGGCTACAGTTAGCTGATAGATCTTATGTTTATCCTGAGGGGGTAATTGAGGACGTCTTACTGCAGATTGGGAAGTTGATTTTTCCTGCAGATTTTATCATCCTAGATTACGTGACAAATGAGTTGGTTCCTATCATCTTGGGACAGCCTCTTTTGGCAATTGGAGATGCAATTATCAAAGTCCGAGAGGGTAAGATGATCCTGAGGGTGGACAATGAAGAAGCGGTCTTCAATGTATATCGAGCCATTTAGATACCTCGTCATTACGAGGACCTGACCATGATTTTGGTGGTCGAGATAAATGAACTAGTCGTAGAGCCAAGGGCATTTAAATAAAATGCATTAGAAAAGGCACTGACATTGTTCAATCACTTGGAACGTGAAGAAGAGGTTGAGGAGATGTTGCACATTCTGGATGCATCGTGCGAATACATAAGAGAAAGAACCCAATTTGAGCCTCTGGATAGGCCAAATTGGGTGATTCAAGAGGCCATCTTGGGTGTACCCTCGCACGGATCATGTTGGGCTTATCAAATCTGACTTTAGGTATCATCTATGACCTAATTCGAGCTCGGACAACTACTCTATTTTTTTTCTTGTTTCGAAATTTAGTTACTTTTTCTCACAAGGTTTTGGAGATTGGTTTTGGGCGATTTTGGAGGAGGGTTTTACTACTTGGATTGGGGTAAATAAGTTTTTCTCAGATTTGTTATTATTTCATGATTCCAACCTCGATTTTAGTGTTTGATTAATGATTTGAATTGGAGAAATTGAGGATTTTAGTAAAAACTTTCAAAATCGTAAATTGATAGTTTGAAGGCCGACTTGAGGTCGTACTTAAATGATTTTTATATGGTTAGACTCGTATCGGAATGGGTGTTCAGAATTTTTGAGTTTTATTGGGTTCCGAGGTGCAGTCCCAGGGTTGACTCTTTGCGTTGACTTTTTAATTTTAGTTAAAGATCGAATCTTTATTATCCAAAATTATTTTTTATGGCTTTTATTTATGATATTAAGTTATTTTAAATAGATTCGAGTCGTACGGAAGTGAATTTGCACGGGAAAGGCTTATTAGTAGATTGATTTAGCTTGTTTGGTAAGTATCTTGCATAATTTTGTGTGGGAAAAATTACCCCTTAGGATTTGTGTTGATTTTACTATTTTAATTCTGTGGAAGACGTGTACACGGACTTATATGTGGTATTTTATTCGTTTAGACTCTTAAACTCCTTTCATGTATTTAATTGAAGTTGTCATTTCATGTTATATCCTCTCTTTTTTAAGTTTGCGCTTACATGTTTTATTTGAAGTTGCTAGTACGTGTTCTATCTTTTATAGTCAATTTTACTCTAATATTCTTTCATTGTTAATTGCAATTACTTGTTGAATTCATGCCTTTAGCCGTTACATGCCTTAATCGTTAATTTTTTCTTTACAATCGTGTCTCTATTTATGAATGTCATCACTTTCTATTTGATTTTGTGAGCTATTATATAACTATTTTATCAATTTTGTGACTTTCTTTGTTAAGTTCCTTTATTGCGTTTCATTTTGTGATACATCATAGTTGTGTAATGACCCGGCCATTCGTTTTGAGAGTGGTAGCCCTGTTCCCCCTTTTACTGCTCACTTTATACTTTATAACTGTTATGTGACTTACTGGGGTAGTTGGTACGGGTTTGGAGATATTTCGAAATGAATTGAGACACTTAGTCTCAAGGTTGGAAGTTTAAGTTGAAGAGGTCGACCGGATGTTGACTTATGTGTGAACTACTCTAGAACGAAGGTTTAATGGTTCTGTTAGCTCCATTGGATGATTTTGGACTTAGGAGCGTGTCCGAATTGTGATTTGGAGGTCTATAGTTGAATTAGGCTTAAAATGGCGAAAGTTGGAAATTTGGAAGTTTGACCGAAAGTGGGCTTTGTGGTTACCGGACTCGAATTGGAGTTCCGGGAGTTAGAGTAGGTCCGTGGTATCATTTGTGACATGTGTGAAATATTTAGGGTCAATCGTACGTGATTTGATAGGTTTCGGCGTCGTTTGTAGAAGTTAGGATCCCTTAGTTGCAATAGGCTTGAATTGGAATGTGATTCATATTTTTGATGTTGTTTAATGTGATTTGAGGGCTCGACTAAGTTCAAATCATGTTTTAGGACTTGTTGGTATATTTGGTTGCGGTCCCGGGGGCCTCGGGTGGAGTTCGAATGGTTAACAGATCAAGATTTGGAATTTGAAAGACTGCTGAAGTGCACCAGGTCTGGTGCGATTGCACCTGCGGAGTTTTGACCACAGGTGCGAGCTCGCAGAAGCAACCTACAAAGAAATGGGCAGAGGTCGCTGGTGCGAGGTGATTTTTTGCACCTGCGATGCCACAAATGCGGCTGGTTATGTGCAGGTGCGGAGCAGGGCTAGCCTAGGGCAGGGCGCAGGTGCGAGGGAGTAACTGCGTCTGCGAGCCCGAAGGTGTGAGCAAGGCTCCGCAGATACGGAGTTGAGAGGCGAAGTTTGTTCCGCATAAGCGGATGGTGGCCACAGAAGCACCTCCGCATGTGTGGTACCTGGAGCGCAGATGCGGGCCCTGGGGGTTTAAGTGATTTTCGCAGAAGCGGAGGATTAAACCGCAAAAGTGGTTCCACATGTGGGGTCATTTGGCTGCAGGTGCGAAAAGCCTGGGCAGTGTCTTATAAACGAGGGTTCCGAGATTTTTCACCATTTTAAACATTTCAAGCTAGGGATTTGGCGATTCTTGAGAGGATTTTCTACGGATTTCTTGAGGTAAGTCACTTGTGGTCTAATTTATTCAATAATTGTGTTTCCCTATTGATTTTCCCACCTAATCTGTGTGTATTTAAGGTGGAATTTGGGAGTTTGAGGCTAGTGATTTAGAGAGGGGGATTTGGGGATTTGTTTGGCGATTTGGTGTCGGATTTTGGGAAACTTGGTATGGTTGGACTCGTGGTTGGATGGGCTTTCGGGTTTTGTGACTTTTATCGGATTTCAATACGTGGGCCTGGGGGGATAGCTTTTGAGTCTACTTTTGACTTTTGACTAATAACTTAGTATTTCCTTATGGAATTAATTCCTTTAGCCCGTGTTGATTGTATCGCATTGTTTGTGCTAGATTCGAGGTGTTCGGAGGCCGTTTCGCGAGGCAAAGGTGTGTTGGAGTAGAGATTTGCCCGGATTGAGGTAAGTAACACTTCTAAAGTTGGCCCTCAGGGTTCGAAACCCCGAATTATGTGTTATATGATTGGTGTTGAGGTGATGCACATGCCAAGTGACGGTTGTGTGGGCGCGCACCGTAAGAACTACGACCTGGTTGATTCCATGGAACTGTATAGTGGATTTATCTTGTTGATATCCGTGTTTTCATCATGTGATAAGTAATTGAGCTGCTACTCATGCTAGAAATCATGTTTAGGCTATATGCTGGTACTGTTGGAATTTCTTGTTGTCGACTTTTTGATTACATTGAAATTTCATACTCAGTCATATTCATTCATTGCATATCATATCTCAGTCTCCGTTGCTTTTTATTGATGTATCATATCATCATTTTTGGGCTAGTTTCACGACATCGTAAGCCCGAGAGAGAGAGAGAGAGAGAGAGAGAGAGAGAGAGAGAGAGAGAGAGAGAGAGACTAGAGAGATTGATGACTGAGTGAGGCCGAGGGCCTGATTGAGAGTGACAGTTATGGGATCGGGTTGCATGCCGCATCATATTTTATTGATTTATGCCTGGACTTGGCTTATTATAGCGCTTGGGATGAAGGAGCCCCTCCAGAGTCTGTACACACCCCAGTGAGCGCATTTGATTATATTGAGGGATGGATCTTCCCTAGACATGGATCTTGTCCGAATTATTTATATTTGGGGATAGATCTTCCACCGGACTGGACTGCCTTAAACAGTACTGAGTGACTGACTGTCAGTTAATGTATATATATATGGGATGGATCTTCCCTGGGCTGGATTGGCCATATACAATACTAAGTGATTGAGTATTCTGAGAGTGTGAGTACACAAGGCTTTCAGCGTGGTGCATCGCATACAACATGTGCATTGGCATGTCGATGTAGAGAGGTCATACTCCTCATATCATTCAGAATTGATCTATTTTACTTGAATTGAGTTTAACTGTTGAACTTGAAAGCATGTCTACATTTTTGTACTGTTATTTCTATATTGAACTGTACTAGCTGAGTTCGTCACTACCTTTCAATCCAAAGGTTAGATTTGTTACTTATTGAGTTGGTTGTACTTACTCTACACCCTGCACCTTGTGTGCAGATCTAGGTGCTTCTGGTCACGACGGCTGCTGAGTTGTGGAGTCTGGATTTTTAGAGATTATCGAGGTAGCTGCTTGGCGCTCGCAGAACTTGACTCTCCCTCCTTATCTTTCATTTTATGTTTCAGTTTATTACCTGGACGGTGTATTAGACTATGTCTTTATGTAGATACTCATGTACTCGGTGACCCCCCGGTTTTAGAAGAGATTTTGTTTTTAATTATGATTTTGTACTCTATTTTAAAAAAGGGTTTTCCTTAATTTTAATTGCTTTCGTATCCTTCAATGCTTTAGAGTGTTGGAAATGTCTGTGTAGTCGGCTTGCTTAGTACCATGTTAGGTGCCATCACGACATGTTGGTTTTGGTTCGTGACAAGTTAGTATCACAACCTAGGTTACATAGGTCTCAAGAGTCATGAGCAGGTTTAGTAGAGCCTTGCGGATCGGTACGCAAATGTCTGTACTTATCTTCGAGAGGCTACCAAACCCTTAGGAAACTTCACATTCTTATATTCTTGTCATGCAAAATTGTTGAATCCGGTCAATAAATATTTGTTGTTCTATTCTCCCAGCAGATGGTGCGGACACGTGCTACCAGATAGGACGACCAACCACTAGTACTGCCAGCTAGGGCCATGAGAGGCCGAGGTTGCGGTAGGGGCAGAGGTGCAACTCGTACATCAGTTAGAACAGCACCTGCAGATCTACAAGTTGCTCCAGCTCAGGAGCAGGTTCCGGATATGGTTGAGCCAGCGGGGCAAGCTCAGGCACCAGCTGTGCCCATTGTGATTCCATGCCTTCAGGAGGCTTTGGCCCAGATATTGACTGTTTGCACTGGCCTTGCTCAGGTGGTTTCGGATCAGACCACACCAGCCACTTCTCAGGACGGGAGAGGTTCTCATACCCCCATCGCCGGTACTCCAGAGCAGGTGATGCAGGGAGTTCAGACACCTGGGGTACTACCAGCCCATCCGGTTGCAGTTGCTCAGGCCCAGGATGGTCCCGTTATGACTGATGATGTGCAGAGGAGACTTGAGAGGTTTGGGAGACTCCAGCCTCCATCATTTAGTGGGGCTGAGTTTGAGGATGCCCAAGACATTTTGGACAGGTGCCAGCGGATTCTTCGCACGACAGGTATTTTAGAGACCAGTGGGGTCTCATTCACTACTTTTCAGTTTACTGGGACTTCTTTTAGATGGTGGGAGGACTATGAGCGGCACAGGCCAGTCGGTGCAGCACCACTTACATGGCATGAGTTCTCCGTTCTCTTCTTGGAGAAGTTAATGCCATAGTCTCGGAGGGAGGAGCTGCGCAGACAGTTTGAGCAACTTTGTCAGGATGGCATGTCTATCACCCAGTACGAGATGAGGTTTTCGGAGTTGGCTCGTCAGGCAGTTTTGTTGGTTCCCACTGATTGGGAGAGGATTACGAGGTTCATTGATGCCCTCACGTATCAGCTGCGGTTTCTTATGACTAGGGAAAGGGTATCTGGTGTTACCTTCGATGAGGTGGTCGATATTTATCGGCATATGGAGATGGTCCGCAGTCAGGAGCGTGGAGAGAGGAAGGCCAAGAGGCCTCGTAGCTCAGGTGGTTTCAGCGGTGTTCCTTCTAGGGGTCAGTTCCACCACAGCAGGGGATGTCCTTATATGCACGCCCAGATGGCTCATCCAGTTCACCATGGTGAATCATCTAGCCATGGTTCACACAGTGCTCATCAGGGCCAGTCATCTCTCAGTGACCTTCCAGCTCAGAGTTTGTCTCGTGCACCATCAGTTCAGGGTTCATCTGTACTAGGTCCTTCTGATAGTTATTCTGGCTCTCGGGGTCCGCCTCAGTACTTACCACCATTTGCAGGGAGGGGTTGCTTTGAGTGTGGAGATTTGGGTCACATAAAGAGACATTGTCCCCACCTTTCGGGAGGTCCAGCTCAGTAGAGGAGTTAGACTATGACTTCAGCACCAGTTATTTCACCACCAGCCTAGCTAGCTCAGGTGGGCCCTAGGTAGTTAGAGGTCGCCCTAGAGGGGGAGGACAATCAGGTGGCGGTTAGGCCCGATTTTATGCTATTCCTACCAGACCAAATGTTGTTTCTTCAGACAGTGATCACAGGTATTGTCTGGATATGCCCCGTGAATCAATAGTTTTATCTGTTCATGTATCTACTCCAGTGGGCGATACTATTGTTATGGACAATGTATATCGGTCGTGTGTAGTGACTATTGGGGGATTGGATACTAGAGTTGATCTCTTATTGCTTAGTATGGTTGATTTCGACGTGATCTTGGGTATGGATTGGTTGTCTCCATATCATGATGTTCCGGATTGTCATGCTAAGACCGTGACATTGGCGATGTCGGGGTTGCCAAGGATTGAGTGGAGAGGTTCTCTAGACTATGTTCCCAGCAGAGTGATTTCATATTTGAAGGCCCAGCGGATGGTTGGGAAGGGTTTTTTGTTTTTATCTTAGTTGGCCTTTGTGAGGGATATTGGTGCTGGTACTCCTTCTATTGATTCTGTTCCGGTGGCACGAGATTTTTCGGATCTGTTTCCTGCAGACCTGTCGGGCATTTGAGAGTTGTGTTGCAGCTATTGAGGAAGGAGAAACTTTATGCCAAGTTTTTCAAGTGTGAGTTGTGGCTTAGTTCGGTGGCATTCTTGGGGCACGTGGTGTATAGTGAGGGGATTCAGGTGGATCCCAAGAAGATTGAGGCGGTTCAGAGTTGGCCCAGACCATCCTCAGCTACAGAGATTTGGAGCTTTCTTGGCTTGGACGATTATTATCGTCGCTTCGTGGAGGGTTTCTCGTCTATTGCACCACCCTTGACCAAATTGACCCAAAAGGGTGCTACTTTCAGGTGGTCAGATGAGTGTGGGGAGAGCTTTCAGGAGCTCAAGACTGCCTTGACCATGACTCCAGTTCTAGTTTTGCCTTCAGCTTCAAGCTCTAATATAGTGTATTGTGATGCTGCTCAGATTGGTATTGGGTGTGTCTTGATATAGGAGGGTAGAGTACTTGCTTATGCTTCACGTCCGTTGAAGCCCCATGAGAAGAACTACCATGTTCATGACTTGGATTTGGGTGTCATCGTTCATGCATTGAAGATTTGGAGGCACTATCTTTATGATGTGTCTTGTAAGGTATTTACAGATCACCGGAGTCTCCAACATTTGTTCAAATAAAAGGATCTAAATTTGAGGCAGCGGAGATGGTTAGAGCTGCTAAAGGACTATGATATTACTATTCTGTATCATCCCGAGAAGGCCAGTGTGGTGTCCGATGCCTTGAGTAAAAAGGCGGTGAGTATGGGTAGCCTTGCATTCATTCCTGTTGGTGAGAGACCTCTTGCAGTTGATGTTTAGGCCTTGTCCAACCAGTTCGTGAGATTAGATATTTCGGAGCCCAGTCGGGTTCTAGCTTGTGTGGTTTCTCGGTCTTCCTTTTATGATCGCATCAGAGAGCGCCAGTATGCTGATCCTTATTTGCTTGTCCTTAAAGACACAGTTCAGCACGGTGATGCCAGAGATGTTACTATTGGGGATGATGGGCGTTGAGGATGCATGGTCGAATTTGTGTGCCTAATGTAGATGGGCTACGTGAGTTGATTCTTGAGGAGGCCCACAGTTCGCGATAAACTATTCATCCAGGTGTCACGAAGATGTATCAGGACTTGAGACAATATTATTGGTAGAGAAGAATGAAGAATGATATAGTGGGATTTGTATCTCGGTGCCTTAACTGTCAGCATGTGAAGTGTGAAAATTAGAGACCAGGTGGATTGCTTCAGAGACTAGAGATCCCAGAGTGGAAATGGGAGTGGATCAAAATGGATTTTGTAGTTGGGCTCCCACGGACATCGAGGAAGTTTGATGCTATTTGGGTGATTGTGGATCGGTTGACCAAGTCAGCGCACTTCATTCCAGTTGGGACTACTTATTCTTTAGAGCGGTTGATTGAGATTTTCATTCGCGAGATTGTTCGTCTACATGGTGTGCTAGTGTCCATTATTTCAAGTCGGGGATAAACGTTTACATCGCAGTTTTGGAGAGCCGTGCAGCGAGAGTTGGGCACCCAGGTTAAGTTGAGTACAACATTTCACCCTCAGACGGACGAAAAATCCGAGCGCACTATTCATATATTGGAGGACATGCTACGCGCTTGTGTCATTGATTCTGGGGGTTCTTGGGATCAGTTTCTACCGCTCGCGGAGTTTGCCTACAATAACATCTACCATTCGAGCATTCAGATGGCTCCGTATGAGGCTCTATATGGGAGATTGTGTCGATATCCAGTGGGTTGGTTCGAGCCGGGGGAGGCTAGGCTATTGGGTACTGACTTGGTTCACGATGTTTTGGACCAGGTTAAATTGATTCAGGATTGGCTTCGCACACCACAGTTCAGACAGAAGAGTTATACCGATAGGAAGGTTCGTGACGTTGCTTTCATAGTTGGGGAGAAGGTACTACTCAAGGTGTCACCCATGAAGGGTGTTATGAGATTTGGGAAGAATGGCAAATTGAGCCCTCGGTATGTTGGGTCATTTGAGGTACTTCAGAGGATTGGAGAGGTGGCTTACAAGCTTGCCTTGCCACCTAGTTTGTCGAGTGTGCATACAGTGTTTCATGTTTCTATGCTTCGGGAGTATGTCGGCGATTCATCTCATGTTATGGATTTCAGCAAGGTTCAGTTGGATAGTGATTTGACTTATGATGTGGAACCGGTGGCCATTTTGGATCGGCAGGTTTGAAAGTTGAGGTTAAAGGACATAGCTTCAGTGAAGGTGCAGTGGAGAGGTCATCTAGTTGAGGAGGCTACTTGGGAGACTGAGTGGGAGATACAGAGCAGTTATCCATGCCTATTTGAGACTCCAAGTATGTTTCTAGACCCATTAAAGGATGAATCTTTGCTTAAGAGGGGGATGATGTAACGACCCGGCCGGTTGTTTTGAGAGTTGTATCCCTGTTCCCCCCATTTACTGCTCACTTTGTACTGTATAACTCCTATGTGACTTACCAGGGTAGTTGATTCAGGTCTGGAGAGATTTCGGAATGAATTGAGACACTTAGTTTCAAGGTTGGAAGCTTAAGTTGAAAAGGTCGACCAGATGTTGACTTATATTTGAACAACTCTGGAATGGAGTTTTGATGGTTTTGTTAGCTCCTTTGGGTGATTTTGGATTTAGGAGCGTGTCCGGATTGTGATTTGGAGGTCTATAGTTGAATTAGGCTTGAAATGGCGAAAGTTAGAAATTTGGAAGTTTGACTGAAAGTGGACTTTGTGGTTACCGGGCTTGGATTGGAGTTCCGGGAGTAGGAGTAGGTCCGTGGTGTCATTTGTGACTTGTGTGCAAAATTTGGGGTCAATCTATGTGATTTGATAGGTTTCAGCGTCGTTTGTAGAAGTTGGGATCCCTTAGTTGTAATAGGCTTGAATTGGGGTGCGATTCGTATTTTTGATGTTGTTTGATGTGATTTGAGGGCTCGACTAAGTTCAATCATGTTTTAGGACTTGTTGGTATATTTAGTTGAGGTCTCAGGGGCCTCGGGTGGAGTTTGGATGGTTAACAGATCAAGATTTAGATTTTGAAAGACTGTTGAAATGCACTAGGTCTGGTGCGATCGCACCTGCGGAGTTTTGACCGCAGGTGCGAGCTCGCAGAAGCGAGAAGGGAATCGCAGAAGTGGCCTGGAAATAAATGGGCAGAGGTCGCAGGTGCGAGGTGATTTTTCGCACTTGCGGTGCCGTAGATGCGGCTGGTTATGTGCAGGTGCGGAGCTGGGCTAGCCTGGGGCAGGGCACAGGTGCGAGGGGGTAACCGCATCTGCGATCCCGAAGGTGCGAGCAAGGCTCCGTAGATGCGGAGTTGAGAGGCGAGGTTTTTTCCGCATAAGCGGATGGTGGCCGCAGAAGCGCCTCCGCATGTGCGGTACCTGGAGCGCAGATGCGGGCCTTGGGGGTTTAAGTTATTTCTGCAAATGCGGAGGATTTTACCGCGAAAATGGTTCCGCAGGTGCGGTCATTTGGCCGCAGGTGTGAAAAGCCTGGGCAGTGTCTTATAAACGAGGGTTCTAAGAATTTTCACCATTTTTAACATTTCAAGCACGAGATATGGCGATTCTTGAGAGTATTTTCGAGGGATTTCTTGAGGAAAGTCACTTGTGGTCTAATTTATTCAATAATTGTGTTTCCCCATTGATTTTTCCATTGAAGCTAGGAATTTGGAGAGTTTGATTTGGGGATTTGGGTGGCGATTTGGTGTCGGATTTTGGTAAATTTGGTATGGTTGAACTCGTGATTGGATGGTCTTTCGGGTTTTGTGACTTTTATCCGATTTCGATATGTGGGCACGGGGGGCTGGCTTTTGAGTCGACTTTTGACTATTGATTAATAACTTAGTATTTCCTTAGGGAATTAATTCCTTTAGCCCGTGTTGATTGTATCGCATTGTTTGTGGATAGAATCACAGTATTCGGAGGCCGTTTCGCGAGGCAACAGTGTGTTGGAGTAGAGATTTACCCGGATTGAGGTAAGTAACACTTCTAAACTTGGCCCTGAGGGTTTGAAACCTCGAATTATGTGCTATATGATTGGTGTTGAGGTCACGCGCATGCCAAGTGACGGGTGTGTGGGCACGCACCATAAGAACTGTGACCTTGTCGATTCCATGGAAATATATAGTGGATTTATCTTGTTGATATCCATATTTTCATTATGTGATAAGTAATGAGCTGCCAATCATGCTAGAAATCATGTTTAGGCTATATGCTGATACTGTTGGGACTCATAATGGTCGTTTCTTGCTGTTGACTTTTTTATTACATTGAAATTTCGTACTCAGTCATATTTATTCATTGCATATCATATCTTATTCTCCGTTGCTATTTATTGATGTATCATATCATCATTTTTGGGCTTGTTTCATGACATCGTGAGCCCGAGAGAGAGATACTGGAGAGATTGATGATTGAGTTAGGTCGAGGGCCTGAGTGAGAGTGACAGTTATGGGATTGGGCTGCACGCCGCAACATGTTAATTGATTTATGCTTGGATCTAGCTTATTATAGCGCTTGGGCAGAAGGAGCTCCTCCGGAGTCTGTACATACCCCCAGTGAGGGCAGTTGATTTATATTGAGGGATGGATCTTCCCTGGACATGGATCTTGTCCGAATTATTTATATTTGTGGTTGGAACTTCCCCCGGGCTGGACTGGCCTTATACAGTACTGAGCGACTGACTTTCAGTTGATGTGTGTGTATATATATATATATATATATATATATATATATATATATATATATATATATATATATATATATATAATGAATCTTCCCTCGGATGGATTGGCCATATACAGTACTGAGTGATTGAGTATTCTGAGAGTGTGAGTATACTAGGCTTTCAGCATGGTGCATCGCATACAGCATGCGCATTGGCATGTAGATGTAGAGAGGTCATACTCCTCATATCATTCAGAATTGATCTATTTTACTTGAATTGAGTTTAACTGTTGAACTTGAAAGCATGCCTACATTTCTATACTGTTATTTCTATATTGAACTGTACCTGCTGAGTTCGTCACTACCTTTCAGTCCAAAGGTTAGATTTGTTACTTATTGAGTTGGTTGTACTCACGCTATACCCTACACCTCGTGTGCAGATCCAGGTGCTTCCGGTCACGGCGGCTACTGAATTGTGGAGTCCGAATTTTCGGAGACTATTGAAGTAGCTTCTTGGCGTTTGCAGACCTTGACTCTCCCTCCTTATCTTTCATTTTATTTTTTAGTTTTATTACCTAGACGGTGTATTAGCTTATGTCTTTATGTAGATGTTCATGTACTTGGTGACGCCCTGGTTTTGTGAGAGATTTTGTTTTGATTTATGATTTCGTACTCTATTTTTAAAAAGGGCTTTCCTTAATTTTAACTGCTTCTGTATCCTTCAAAGCTTTAGAGTGTTGGAAATGTCTGCGTAGTCGTCTTGCCTAGTACCATGATAAGCGCCATCACGACAGGTTAATTTTGGGTCGTGACAAGTTGATTGTAGCTTGTTCGTTTGATTCATATAGTTTGGAGATCAGGTTACTCGCCGCAACGGTATTGATATGAAATAGACATGATATGAAGAAACAATGACAGAATATGATAATATGGTGGGATCGGTTTACGTGCCGCAACGAGTTTGATATGTTGTAATTGGTTGTGACTGTAGAGTTATCCTCGGTTGTGATCATTATTGTACATTTTATGTTAGAACGGCTTGTTGGTTGAGCGTTTATTATTTTTTCTTAAATCATTTCAGTTGTAATTTGGTCGTATTTGTTTAATTGTTGTTATTCTTGTTGGAACGATTGTGACTTATTATGTGAGTCATGCATTCTACGTGATTTTCTATATTGCTTTAATGTGTCAACTTGTGACTCCGCGTTACTTGGTAAATTTATTTTCAAGATGACTTTACTTGCGTGGAGTCATTATCTCATACCTTGTTGAGTTATTGGTAACATAACGGTTTTAAATAAAAGAATTATTAACATGCTTACTTTATATGACTCTTAAGTTAAAACTAACCATTTCACTTAGTACTTTACTTTTCTTAATGGTTATCATATTTTACTTTAATTGATTCCTCAAATTAAACTCCTTATCCCATCTGATGTTTTCTTTACTTAAAAATGGTTATTATGCTTTTCTTTAACTAATTCTATATTTAATTTGTTAACTTATCTGATGATTTATTTTATTTAAAATGTTATTCTTTTTATCCTATTGATTTCTAAACTAAACTCATTTGATACCCTATTTTGTATATATTTTACTTTATTTCACTTTATTTTGTTTCTAAAATAAACTTATTTTCTCATTTGACGCCTTACTTTATTTAAGATTGTTATTATGCTTTAATGTATTTAAATAAATCTCTCGAATATTTTATTTAGCATTCGACACGGATACAATGTACATGGTAGCACGTGAACTTTGTCATGCAAAAGTAATTTAGTAATATGGGCACGAGGTTTCATGCGTGTAAGATTCGGAATTGTGGCTTATGATATGTGGTTACGAGGTGTGGTGCCTCGGAGTAATTCTTGTTGTGCATCATGTGTTGGAAGGATTTGATTACTTGAAAGGGGCATTTGTTTCCCCAAATTGATCTCATTCACATTTTTACTATGTTCTGATTACCTTGTTGCTTTACAACCCGTTTACTTTTGCTTCCAATTGTGTTTCTATTAATCCCTTGTTGGTTTTATATTAACAATCTTTATGTCGTTAGCCTTACATTGATATTCTTTTCATTCCTATATTTATGTTAATATCTTGCACATGTTTTATGTCTAGTGAGTATCTCGACTTACCTCGTCACTACTCTATCAAGGTTAGTCTTGATACTTAGTGGGTACCGTTGTGGTGTACTCAAGCTATATTTCTGCACATTTTTGTGCAGATCCAGGTAATTCTGATCGTGTTGGTTTTGAGAACTTGTGTTTATACAGCTAGAGACTTCTAGATATACCTGCTTGACATTCGCATGCCTCGGAGGCACCTTCAGATGTTATTTTTACTGTTGTTTATCTTCATTTCAAAGCAGTATTATATGTAGTAATTCTAGTGTATGTCAGCAGAGTTTATGACTCTGTACTACCAGTTTTGGGATTGTATGACTGATGTCGGTTCAACTATGTTATTTCACTTTTTAACTAATATTTTGCAGTTAAGTAGGTTAAATTCCGTTAATTCTCATCATGTGTACGGCTTACCTAAAACTAGGGACTAGGTGCCATCACGATTCCTAAGGTAGGAAATTGAATGACATTGAAAAAACAGTCATAATTTTCTAGATGTCATCACTAATGCCAAAGCTATTTTTTTCTATATGAGGATACCTTGTTGCAGTTTCTAATAATATGTTGATAACATAATAGATAAGGGATTCCCTACCTTTCTCTTCTCTAACCAAAACAATACTTACCAAAACTTCTGATACAAGAAGGTATACAAGTAACATTTCCTCTTCTTTTGGTTTGGAAAGCAACAACAGGTTTGATAAGTACTTTTTTCAAATCTTTCAAAGCTTGTTGGCATTTTTCTGTCCACTCGAAGCTATTTTGTTTTTCAGCAATGAGAAAAATTAGAAACATCTCTCGGAAGATCTAGATATGAACCTTTCCAATGCAGTTATTCTTTCCGTTAGTTTTTGTACTTCTTTCTTGCTTGTAAACACATTTGAAATCTCTTCAATGGATTTGATTTGAGCAGGGTTGATGTAACGACCCGGCCGGTCATTTTGACTATTGCAATCCCGTTCCCCCATTTACTGCTCAAATTATGAATTACAGTTGTTATTTGGCTTATCGGGGTAATTGATTTGGGTTCAGTAAGATTTTGAAATGATTTAGAGCGCTTAGTTCCAAGGTTTAGAATTTAAGTTGAAATGGTTGACCGGATGTTAACTTATGTGTAACGACCCCAAAGAAATTTTACTGAGGAAATTAAGATTTGGTCGTACCGAGGTAGATCAATTAGTACAAAGATTATAAAAATGCACCGATGTGTAAAGGAAACTTTTGTCGGAAAATGGTCATTTCTGCGACCACTATGCGGTCGCAGAATCACTCTACGGACCGCATAATGGTCGCAAAGTGGATCAGGAGAGGGGCAAGTTTGAGGAAAATCTGCGGTGTACTATGCGACCGCAGACCTATTTTGCGATGCATTATGCGACCGCAGAACAAGTATGCGGGCCGCATAATGATCGCAAAACAGGTCAGTAACGCCCAGCTTTGGAGGCCAAATTATGCGGCCGGCATGCCGACCGCATACCTGTTATGCGATCGCATAACTGTGTCGGAGCTTCCATTCTTTATAATTTTTGACCCGACCCAACTTCGATTTATAGCCCTTGAAGCTCATTTTTGAGCCAGAAATCTGATATTTTTGAGAGAGGTGAGAGCATTTTAGAGAGAGAAAGTGAAGACTTAGTGATTTACCCATCAATTCTTGTTCAAGGTTTAAAGATTTCACAAGGATCTTGCTAGGGCTTCAAAGAGGTAAGCATTTCTTTCCTAATTCTTCAATTTCAGGTTTGGAGTAAAGATGGGTGATTAGTAGTATGATTCTTGGGTGTAGAGTATCATATATACATACCAATAAGGTTGTGAAAAGATTGTTAAGTTCAAATGGGTAAGGATTGGGTTGAAAATAGAAGAAATCTTCATAGACTTTAATTGAAGATTTGAGGGTCGAGTTGGTGTCGGATTTTGGTAAAATTTATATGGTTGGACTCGTGGTTAGATGAACGTTCATATTCTGTAACTTTTATCGGGTTCCGATACGTGATCCCCACGAGCGATTTTTGAGTTAATTTTGGATTTTATTGAAAAAATTAGTATATCCTTATGGAATTAATTACAATAATTGGTATTGACTGAATCAAATTAATTGTGGATAGATACGAGGCTTTCGGAGACCAATTCTCGTAAAAAGGGCATATCGGAATAAAGAATTACACGGGTTGAGGTAAGTAACAGTTATAAATCTGGTCCTGAGGGTATGAAACCCCGGATTTTATGTCATATGATTATTTTGGAGGTGACACACATGCTAGGTGATGGGCGTGTGGGCGTGCACCGAAGGGATTGTGACTTGGTCCGTCCCGTAAAACTGTAAAATTGAATAACCTGTTGTTAGCTATAAGCTCTCTTTGTGTTGAAGAAATTTGACTGTAAATTATGTTAAAAATCATGCTTAGGCTATGTGATAGTACTGTTGGGACCCACAGAGGTTGCGAACTTGTTGAATTATTTGTTAATTTCTATCTTGTGCTCAGTCTTGATTTTACTAGCGAATCATACCTCAGTCTTTCTTGATATTTGTTGATGCACTATGTTATCTTTGTTTGGGCTGATCTTTGTGATTTCTGAGAGCCCGAGAGACTTGAGAGGTTGAGGACTGAGTAAGGCCGAGGGCCTATCGGTGAGGTAAGGATATTATGGCACGTGAGTTGTCCGTGCAGGATATTATAGCACGTGAGTTGTCTGTGTAAATTATGGAGCTTGAGCTGTAGGAGCCCCTCCGGAGTCTGTACACACCCCCAGTGAGCGCGGGTACCTATTGAGTGTGAGTGCTGAGGCTGAGAGCTGAGTGATTGAGCTATTGTGATAAGTTGAGTGACTGTTGCCTGAAAGGCTGTACTTGCTTTACATTTGTTGTTGCACTTGGTTGCTATCTGTCATTGTTGTAAAATCTCTGAAAGAATTTATATCCGGATTACTTGAAATTGAACTGTATAAAATTGATTTAACTTAAACTGCCGGATTTGAAAGCATGTCTATTCTTTGCTGGAACTACTGAAAGTGAACTATGACTGTGTAGCTCGTCATTATCTTCAATTCCTTAGTTATTATTGTTACTTGCTGAGTTGGTTGTACTCATACTACACCCTGTGCTTCGTGTGCAGATCCAGATGTTCCTGAACATAGCAGGTGTTGATCATTTCGCGCAGTTGAATTTTTAGGAGATTTTGAGGTAGCTGTCGTGTTCCGCAGACCTTGTCTCTCCTTTTCTATCTCTTTGTTTACTGTATTTGGTCTCAGACTATTATAGACCGTATTTTCCAGACTTGTACTCTTATTAGATGCTCATGTACTCAGTGACACTAGGTTTTGGGAGTGTTGTATCAGAAATTGCTAGATCTTTGGTGTTGTATTAAACATTACATTTTTAAATTTAAAGGAAATCGTGGGTTATTGATGTTATCGGCTTGCCTAGTAATGAGATAGGTGCCATCACGACAGGTTAAGATTTTGGGTCATGACAGTTGACCTCTATCCCTTCGTTAGAAATAAAAAAACCTTAAAACTTACCTCAAGCCACACCGAATGCACATTTTTCCTGATTTAACTTCATGTTGTATCTTCGTAGAATTGCAAAGGTTTTTCTTAAATGCTCGAGATGGTCTTCCGCTTCTCTTGATTTTACCATCATGTCGTCAACAAACACTTCTCTAGTTTTCCTTAAATATTCTTGGGACATTTTGGTAACCAATCTCTGATAGGTAGCACCAATATTTATTAGACCAAAGGGCATGACCTTGTAACAGTAAGTCCCCCTATTTGTAATAAAAGAAATTTTTCTTCACCTTTCGTATCCATTTTTATTTGATTACACCTAAAAAACTCAAAAGCTCATGACCAACTATAGAATCGATTAATTGATCAATATGCGATACAGGAAAGGAATCGTTTAGGACATATTTTATTCAAATCGGTATAATTTACATATACTCGTCATTTACCATTCTTTTTTGTACGAGGACAATATTGGCTAGCCAGCCAGGATATTTAACTTCTCGAATAGACCCGATTTTAAAGAGTTTACTTACTTCTTCTTCTATTACTTGATTCCAAAAAGAACCTTATTTACTTTTATTTTGCTTTATAAGAGCGTGTGAAAGGTTTATATTGAGTTTGTGTGTCATCACCTTTGGTGGAATACCTATCATATCTGAATGCGACCAAACAAAGCAATCCGAGTTAGCTCGTAAAGTTTCAATTAACTTACATTTTTTCTCTGGACTGAGATTTGATTCGATGTATATTTTTTGTTTTAGGCCAATCGACGAACAAAACAATAATTGTGAGGTCCTCTGATGTTGTTTTGATTGTATATTTTTCCTATAATTCCATGATCACATCTTATTTCTTGTCTATACTCGCTTTTGTCTTTGTGCTGATTTCGTGACTGCTGAGGGATCAATTGTTTCCTCAACTTGATGTTGTAATTGCTATTTTATCATCTTCAACTTTTGCTAAGACATTTGCAATAGCTACTACCATGACCCGAAATTCCACCAAAGGTTGCGATGGTACCCCACTCTCTAGGCAAGACAACCCAATAATAATTAAAATTTTAAAGCAGATTAACCAGCTTTAACAAAATACTCAATACGATAGATAATAAAATAATCTCAAGTCTCATAACATAGATAAAATATTCAAAAGGGGTCTAAACACGACCATAACTACTAATTTGTCCAAAATCCGGATGTCATAGTCATCATAATCATCTAACAAGTGTATGAGAATTCATCTGAATACAATGTTTGTCTGAATAAAGTAGACAGGCATACGAGAAAAGTAGGGAAGGGGACTCCATGTACTGCGAATCGGTCAAGTAGAGTAGCTCACCACGAAGTCTCCACGGATCCACCTACTGTCTTGGATGAACGCCACTCACACCAGCCTTAGAACCTGCACAAAATATGCAAAAGTATAGTATGAGTACAAACCGTGGTAATTAGTAAGTATCAAATTTAGCCTCAAAGAAGTAGTGATGAGGGGCCGACTCTCACATTCACTAGTATTTAATAAGCAGATGAGAGCATAATCCAACATGAAACTAGACATGATATCATCAAGTATAATCAAAATACAGCTCATACAGAATTTAGGCATGCTTTTCAATTAACAGAAATCAAATAATATATCAGTATCTAAATCTCTGAATAAACCATGATACCATCAATAATACCTTCATCAATTCAGAGCTGAGTCTAAGCAAATATACGTATGCATGCTCAGGATTCTTTTCTCAACAACGCACAACATACATTCATGTGCCTAACACAGGCCACATGTACAACAAGCACCAAAAGAATCACGGATTCCTACACTCATAGGGCCCAAGGTAACATAGGTAATCACCTAACTACAGAGAGATGAATCTATTATCCGAGCATCAAACATTTTAGATTTAATGATCATCAATCAATTGTTGTAGTGCACAACCCGATCCAATTTATAACATCATCAATCCAATAAGTATTACCAATATACTCTCAAATGTCTGTAGTGCAAAAATCCTCAATATTTCTCAATAGCCACATTTTTACTCATGCATATATGAAGGAAATAATATAATAGAAGGGCACAAGACATGATAATAAGAATACGGATAAAAGCTCAAATGGCTAAGGGATAGCTATATAAAATCATGTAACTAAATTTATCAATACGGTTCAATAAGCTACTTAACATTTTCTAGCTTAATCATATTATTTTCATGAATTAATTAGACTATAAACCCCATCTAAATTATAGAGCTAACAAGGCAAGTATATGACGGTGAATATATAATAAAGCCCCATATGGCAAAGTAACTCTCATGTCAAATCAACAAGTCATAACCCTAGGCATGCACCTAAATCACGAATATAAAGTATCATGTAGTCATAGAATCAAATTGAACATGAATAACAACTTCACATAATTCAATAAAAGCATAACTCAAGTCAACAATACCGGATATGGTCAAACATAGCTACTCATATATGCTCATTACCTCGCATATACGTGGCACCTAAATCATAAATCAAGTAGCAACTATAACACATATGGAAAAAATTCTATCTTACAACGATAGACAAGAGACTTACCTCCACCCGGCTACCTCAAATCAAGCTGAAACTGCCTAACCATCCAAATTCAACTTGAAATGACCCAAATCTAGTAAAAACAACTCAATAACATCAAATAAAGGCATAGAAAACAACTTCAAACAATAAAGTTTTGATCTTTACGTAAATTATCAAATGTCAAAGAAAGTAACCCGGGCCTACACGGTCAAACCCTGAGTCAAAGAGTATATCTTGACTTTTCATAATCGCACGAGTTCAAATATGTAATTAGATTCTAAGATTGAGTCCAAATCGGCATTCAAATTCCCAAATTAAACCCTCTTAAGTTATAGACAAAAATCCCAAATCTTTCCTTCAAAATCCATATTTTAGGTGTAGAAATTCATGAAAAATTAAGATTCAAAGTCAAATCCAAGTAGAAAATAATTACCCTCAAATTGGTGGTAAATAGCTTCCCAAAAATTGCCTCTAGCCGAGCTACAAAACTCCAAATAATAAAAAATGAGCTAAACCCTCGAATTATAACTCTGACCCGTTATTTCCGCTTCTGGGGACACAACAACCACTTCCACGATACCGCTACTGCAGAAAAACAATCGCATCTGCGAGATTACTAAAATTCCCGACCATCCACTCATATGCCAAGACATTCGCTTCTGCGGAACCGCACTTGTGCGCAGACTTTGCAGGTGCGCAATCGCTTTTGCGCACAATCTCCCGCACCTACAGACTCTCTGTTCTAGGCTAATTATTGCTTCTGCGGATCCCTTTCTACTTCTGTGAGCTTGCACATGCGCTACAAGTTCCGTACCGTACGACACACCATCACCAGATATGTCAAACAATATCAAATAGATCTGAAACCCATCCGAAACACATCCGAGCTCCCGAGATCCATCCAATCATACCAACAAATCTTTATCCAAACTTTTCTGAGTTCTCAAAACACCACTACTAACATAAAAAATACCGATCGACGATCAAAACACAAGTTAAGCTTCTCTTAAGTTCATTAACTTTTAAACTTAAAACCAAGCGTCCGATTCAAGCCTAACCAATCCGAATTACATCCAAACTTTGCACACAAGTCCTAGATGACAAACTAAACCTATTTCAACTTTCGGATAAAAGTGAAATTTTTTTATACATATTATGTATAGTCAAAAGAGGATTTGGTCGATCCTTTGACTTATAAATAAAATATCGAGGGGTTGGTACTTTTGTCAATTTGAGATATATCAACAATGATGATATCCCAACCTATGTGATTGGAGATCCCGTGAAGTTAGTTCATATGGGTAATAACAAGTCATTAGTTGATCAAATATACACTACCAAATTATATCCCTTCCTATGGTATGTGTATATAGTGCAAGACTGCAAGGAATGTGAGAATGAGTTATCAAACTCTTAATTTAATAATCCATAGCCTTTTGTAGGTGGTATATTGTGCTGCAGAATATACTTGATGTATAGACCTATATGAGTGTGGAGTGGGGCCGGTCTTATAAAATTTATGGTAAAATTTCTAGAGCACTCATGAAAATCAGACGCGCGCATGGCCTATTAGCGCAAAACCACGACAACAACAGATTACTGGCGGTGTACTATGATGGATAAGATTTCTAGCTTACAACAAAAATTTTTGGCTCATAGAAGTTATCAGCTTAACCAAATATTATGTAAGTTAAATCTTATTTTATCTATATCTTGTTCATAGTTCATAAGGCACCAGATGAATTTTATTTGACCCAAAAACCAACAAAATATCTCTGTTTGTTTATTATTATTATTATATTTATTTTTATATATTTCTTGAGATATGTGGGGAAATGTTGGAAAAATTTGTGATATCTCAAAAAGTACTGTCCATCTTGGTTTGAAAAATCTTCTCTTTGAAATATTACTTACATCTTCCTATTATTTAGTAAATTATTTTATATTTAATGGAGTCAAACTAACCATTATCTAGCCGTTATCCAATCATTAACTAGTCGTTGGAGCAACACCTATATAAACATGGTACTTGAGAGCTAAAGACACACTTTTTGACATAACTTTCTTAATATTTTCTTTCTCCTATATGATGAGTTTCTTTCTTGATTTTTCTGCTAGTTCTATTTCTAATTTAATAACTGGAAGAGCTTGTTGAATCATAAGGGATATGCCTAATTTTATTCATTGTATGGGCAAAATATTCTTAAGGACACTGTCCTTGACATGACTCAAGCTAACTCCTATTCTCCATAACCAATTTTCCAGCAGCATGCAGCTGTAATAAGAGCAGCAAAAATGGCCATGACCAGTTACATTGATGTACTTAACTCTGCATTAATTTAGTGATCCAGTTATAAGAGCTTAGTGTCGCGAACCCATTTTCTGGGGGCTCAGCGAGGGCAGCAAGATAGCCTGACTACTACTCTTGCTTCAGCCCTTAACAAGAAACAAGCACAAAATCGTGCTTTAGGACCAAGGCAATCACACAAACTCAAAGGTTGGAGGGATAACGAAATGAAAGACACAAAGATGGGAGGCCAAGGCCAATTGTCGGGATTTTTCTCATATACAAAAGAAGGAAATACAAGTAAAGAGATCTGCCTTCTAACAAGGCCTAAGTATCCTATTTATACAGAAAAATATCCACAGGCAGCTAAGATGGCTGTGGGCCCGTCCAGCCTGTGGTGCACTGCTTTGTGCTAGTTTCCTGGAAGGTGCTGGCAGCCCATGTGCCAATTGACTTGTCCAGCTGCTGTGGCCCAGTTCTTGTTGGCAAGCAGTTGCTCCTATGTTCATCCATACAGGATGTGGCCCTACCTAGCTGTGCAGCACATGCCTTTGCTGGCAGCATGTTGCTTCCATGATTGTCCTGGCAGACTGTGGTCCTGCCCAGTTGTGCTGCATGTGACTTTGCTGACGAAAAGTAGCCCCTAGGAGGGCCCGGACAGCCTGTTGGATTGTTGCCTCCATGTGCGAAGACCTTCTGGTCTTTGGCAGCCCAGTTTGGCTCGTTTGGCAGCCCTTTAGGCGGCAAATTTGGGCGGAAAATATGCGGGTCGGAACATTAGGCTTGTTATATATGAAGTTATGAACCTTGCTTCAATAGAGAACTTTGTATCAAGAAAAGTTGCTTAAATAATGTCTCAATAACATGCCTTATATCATTCTGTTTGAGGTTTTCCAAAGAGAACAGTCACTTAGAATTTATTTATTATCTTTATCCATTGTTCAAATGGGGGAGTTTATGACCATTAATGAGATTCATGTTCGGTACATATATAGGGAAGGGAAATGCATTTGAAAATATTTTAGCTAAGGATGCCATTGATTGCATCACGGGTGCTTCTATGTTTATACACTTTACCTAGAGGAGGGAATGATCTCACCAGTTATAATTTGAATTAACAAAATAACCCCATAAAGTTTATTTACTAAACTCTTGTGTTAAATTTTACCAACCTCCTGTGAAAAAGACCATGTAATTTAAATAATATTTTTAATTTACCATAAAACCATCTCCTAGTTATCAGAGTCAAGCTAGAAGAATGCTAAATTAAAGGGGTGAATCACAGAAATAGGACACTTCATTGTCACTATTGAGTTTTTTGATTCCGGTGAGAAAAGTCTTGGGAATAGCTTCAGTTAGGTTTAATGAATATTAGTTGGACTAAGATACCCCCTATCCCAAAAGCAGCAAAAGCGGGAACTAGATAGCAAAAAATAGAAGACGAAGAAGAAGAGGGACGGCGAAAACGAAGGAGAAGGGGAATATCGAAGATGAAGGATTTAAAAATTGGGTTCTACAAATTAAAGGTATTTGGTGATGAAAATCAGTGGGTGTTATTTCTTGATATTTAGATTGTTGTTTTAACATTGATTTGAGCGAATTTTATTGAAGGAACAAAATTTCACCATTATTGAAACTGAAGCTTTTGAAGAACAGACAATTAAGTTTTTTGAGTTATTGAAGTTTGATCCAAAATTACCATTAGAATTTGTTGTAGTTGTGATTAGGAATCTATGTTTAAAATCTTAGTATATTTGATGAAGAATTGAGGAAGCTTAGATTGAAATTTATTAGTAAAAACGTAATGAACATTGAAAATATTATTGTGTGTTCGTCAAGTATTGTTGGTCTACAAGTTATTCCACAAAAATAATATTTTACACTAACTCACATCTTCTAAGTTATGAGATATTCTGCAACTCCTGCCTCATCGGCAAAATATAACTCAAGGACACAAGCCACAACTTATTTCGGGGCAACAGTTTATACTACCTTGTTGTGTCTAACTTATAAGATAGTCTACACCTCTTGTCTCATAGGCAAAACTTAGATCAGAGAATTTGAAGCCACAACCTATTTCTCATGAACAATACTTTATGCTACCTCATTTTATCTAACTTATGAGATAGTCTATAACTCTTACCTTATAGGCAAAACTTAGCCCATGGACTATAAAATCATGAAATTTAAAGCTACAACTTAAGCCCCATGGGTAATAGTTTACACTACCTCAGTCTAAGTTATGAGATACTATATGACTTTTGTCTTATAAGCAAATCTTAACTTTGAGACTCTAAAACCACAACTTATGCTCTATGTGAATTTTTAAATAAAATAGACTCCGATTGGAATCCTAGAGAGCTTACGAGCGAATCAGGAAGAGAAAACAAAAAAAAAAAAAATCAAAGAAAAGACAAAATTAGAAGTGTATAGCCTAAAGTATATTAAAGGGTATAATAGTCATTTATCATAAACAAAAAACATATACAAGGATTAATAAACCAATATATTTCTTACCTAGACCAAAAAATAAGTAATGGACCATAAAAGGTCACTCCGCACCATTTTAAATATATAGTAAGCGAAGCTATTGAGTATGACGAATGTGTTGTCAAAACCGTTGTTTTATGCCATTTGAAAAGTCTTCTTTGCTATTGATGTTGCTAATAGTTAAAAAATAAATGCGACCAAGAAATTCCCGCAGTGTAATAAAACTCTACTGGTGGAAGCGAACTGCAACAATGTTTTCAGCTAAAAGTTTTTTATGACATCTATTATTTTTAGTGCATAACCTTAGTATAATCCTGTTTAGTATTGTGCCTTGAGATGAAAAGAATTCGCCTAACATCTTAGCCTCTACTTAGATTTGAACTTTGGTCACCCATGATTTTTATCTCACTTTATTGACTGTTGTGTCACACCCTTAACAGTAAGAAACCATTTAGTATCTTCTCACAGAATTGATAAATGCCCACCCCAATACCAAAATAAACCTGAGCCGACGACTATGTACATGAATACTTAACATAAAAATTAACAGATCATCTAGATTGTTGATAAAAATATGAGTTCCACATGCCAAATGAAAACAAAATTAACAGATCATGTAGTTTCATCTTCCTTTTATCCACAGAAGATAAGATACCACATCCTTCGGGTGAAAAGATATGATGATAAAGAAGCTTCCTTGTAATTCGTGGTAATCTAGGAAGTACTCTAAACAAGCAAACATACTTACCATGAGAGGATTCAACATCAAGGATAGGGTTAAGCGCATAGTCATAATACGGCACTTGACTGCTCAATCTACAAAAATTAAAATTATCTTGAATGTATTCGTTATCAACTTCACAAAAGAACGCATTTCCACGCGGGTTACAAAACCAAGAAATCCATGATGTATCTTCCCCATCAGAGCCTCTAACATCAGTCTCTTCACTGTCTGTTTCAGATTCATCTGTGTACTAGTAAAATCGAGCTCGATGTTCGATCGAGCTTGAGAAACGGAGGGCCAAGGTCGGTACACATGTAATAAGGTAAAAATCAAAGTTCAAGATTCGATCTGACATCCAACATGATCAACCGAGGGCGGAATATAATATTCAAGATCGAACCCAAAGTATCATCAAAACTAGCGATCGAGATTATCATATTTACCCTCGAGTCTACCGAAGGCATAACCGGTCTTGTTTCTAACGGTCTCGAAGAAAGTTCTGCCAACTCATCCGACAAGGATCCATGATTCTTGCCATTACCCAATTATTATGGCAGAAATTACGGAATTAGTCAAAAAGGAAACCGACGGTCTTTAAAATCAAGGACTTATGCTTTTTTATAATATAATTAAATAATACCCTAAAGGGTAGGTCTCCCTCAATATAAAAGGAGGACTTGACAATCCATAGAGGGTAGGGTAACATACACTCATAAGCAACATATTTTCCAAGCCCCTACTCTTTGATATTTTTTCTGTCAATAAAAGTATATTCAACTCAGGGGTGGCTGGCATTCTTAAACAGAAATCATCCAATTCCTGTAGTTTGCAGTTATTTTATTGCTATTTATTTTAATTGAAATCTAATTTATCGCTTTGTATCAAGTTAATCCACATGTCCTTATAACCACTAACAAATTCAATTGTTATCCGATTTTGAGGGTAAACAGTTTGGCACCCACCGTGGGGCTAAGGATAATAGTGGTTATTTGAAACAAAATATCCATAACACGCACTACTTTACTCTTGCTCTTTGAAGTGTCTTTGATTTCAAGTTAAAAATGTCAAACTCTCAATTAGTACCCCTACATTTTGACAACGAGTTCGGTCATCAGGGTGAGAATAACAACATAGTACCCGGTAACGTAGGGCCATCCGCTTGTCCCATAGGGATTTCGATCGCAGATCTTATTGATGTTAATTCACATGTGGCTATCGACGCCAATTTGCCGACCGACCCTGAAAATAGCATCTGTGGCGGATCCCGATCGGAAGCTCGAAACACACAAAAAATGAAGAAGACGGGATCAGCCTACGGATGATCTTCGAAATGCTGCAAGCTCAACAGGTGGCTATAGCTCAGTTGCAGAGCCAAAGCCAGACGTCGAGTAGGGTTGAACCTGATCCGCCCCGTGAAGTCACCCGCAGAAATGAACCGGTCATAGTAAGGTCGAGTAAACAAGAATCGGGTACAAACCTCGAGATTTTAAAGATACTCGAGGAGTTGACAAAGAGGATAGAATCCGGGGAAAAGAAAATCGAAGCGAACAACAAAAATGTGAAAATCTACAATTCCAGGGTGGATCAAATCCCAGGAGCACCTCCGATATTGAAAGGTCTAGATTCCAGAAAGTTCTGTATGCCCGAAATATCTAAGTATAATGGAACGACCAATCCAAACGAGCATGTAACCTCTTACACGTGCCCCATCAAAGGAAACGACTTGGAAGAAGATGAGATCGAGTTGGTTCTACTAAAAAAATTTGGGGAGACCCTGTCAAAGGGAGCTATAACATGGTATCACAACTTACCTCCTAATTCTATTGATTCATTTTCTTTGCTTGCAGCCTCCTTCGTGAAAGCATATGCTGGTTCCAATAAGGTCGAAACCAAAAAATCAGACCTTTTCAAAGTTAAACAGAAGGATAACGAGATGCTCGGAGAAATCGTGTCCCGTTTTCAAATGGAATGATTGGATCCGCCGCCAGTCGCTGATGATTGGGTTGTTCAAGCTTTCACTCAGGGACTCAATATTCGGAGCTCGGTGGCTTCACACCAACTGAAGCAGAATCTGATAGAATGCCCTATCGTTACCTGGGCAGATGTACATAAACAGTATCAATCAAAAATCAGAGTCGAAGATGACGAACTCGGGGCCCATTCAGAGTCTGTATATTCCGTCAATACCCTCGACAGAGTCAAGAAAGACATCGATCGCGAACCAAGATCAAAGAGGGATCAATATCTAACATATATTGGAGATCGGAGGAGTAGTGGGTCCGGGCGGAACCTCACAAGAAACGAAAGAAAAAATGATCAAGGTCAAAACAACCGAGGGCTCATGACCAAAAACAGCTCCGACGGGGCTATCAGGCCTAAAGAAGCTCCGAGGCTATCAAAATACAACTTTAATGTCGATGCTACCGCCATCGTATCAACTAACGGGCGCATCAATGATACCAAATGGCCTCAACCTCTACAATCCAATCCAGATCAAAGGGACCCTAACCAGATGTACAAATATCATGGCACTCATGGTCATAGAACGGAATATTGTCGACAGCTGAGAGAGGAAGTAGCCCATTTATTCAACAATGGGCACCTTCGAGAATTCTTGAGAGACCGAGCCAAGAATCACTGTAGGAACATGGATTCTAACAAACAGACAGAACAAGAAGATACCTAGCCTCAACACGTCATAAATATGATCAATCGGTGCAGTCGATATCCCACAAGGGCCGATGTTGAAATGCACCATAGTATCCGTCACTAGGGAGAAACGAACTCGAGACTACATACCGAAAGAAATTTTATCTTTCAACGACAAAGTTGCGCATGGGATCATACAGCCTCACAATAATGCACGGGTAATATCTGTACTCATAAATAAAACTCGAATTAAATGCTTGTTGATTGATCCAGGTAGCTCAGGCAACATCATACGGTCGAGAGTCGTGGAACAGTGTAACGACCCAACCGGTCATTTTGAGTATTATAACCTCGTTTTTCCATTTACTGCTCAATTTATGCTTTATAATTGTTTTATGACTTACCGGGTTAATTGATTCGGGTCCGGTGAGGTTTTGGAATGAATTGAAACCCTTAGTTCCAAGGTTTAAAGCTTAAGTTAAAATAGAGACCGGATGTCGACTTATGTGTAAACGACCCCGGAATGGAGTTTTAATAATTCCAATAGCTATTTATGATTATTTTGGACTTAGGAGCGTGTAGAAAAAAATATTTGAAAGTCCGTAGTGGAATTTAGCTTGAAATGGCGAAAATTGAATTTTTCGAGAAGTTTGACCAAGGAGTTGACTTTTTGGTATCGAGGTCGGAATCCAGTTCTAAAATTTTTTATTGCTCTGTTATGTCATTTATGACTTGTGTGCAAAATTTGAAGTCATTCCAGATTGATTTGATGTGTTTCGGCATAAGATATAGAATTTGAAAGTTCAAAGTTCATAGATTTTGATTTGACGTGTGATTCGATGTTTTGATATTGTTTGATGTGATTTGAGGCCTCGAGCAGGTCCGTGTTATGTTATGAAACTTGTTGGTATATTTGAACAGGATCCCAAGTGGCTCGGTGACTTTCGGGGTGAGTTTTGAGCGATTTTCGGGCATTTCGGCACTCAAATGTTGTTCTCAAACTTTTGGAAAAGTGCGGACCGCAGAGGAAAAGTACTGACCGCATAATTTTGAGTGTGACCGCACTTCAGAGGAAAAGTACGGACCGCACAATTTTGTGTGCGGCTGCACTCTAGAGGAAAAGTGCGGACCGCATAATTTTGTGTGGGGCCGCACTTAACGGGTTCAGCTGGTTCGATGGTCCGACTTCGGAGGCTTATATCTTTTAATCCAAAACGAATTTGGAGATAATTCAAAAATGAAATTTGTATCCCTTTGAATCTAGTTTTCAGAAAAGTGTAGCACGAATCATTTGAAAATTTGTACAAAAAGTTATGGGCATTTTATTGAAGCATGGTAAGCTATCATAGTGAACTTGAAAATGTGCGGCAACACTTGAAAATGTGCAGACCGCCCATTGGGAGATCAGACGTGGTACTATATAACCGAGGGTTAGGGTATTATTTCACATTTGGATTTTGGAAGCTCGGTTTGTGGCGATATTTTATGGGATTTTCAAGAAATTCATCGAGGTAATAATTCTAACTCAGATTTGGTTAACATACATGAATATATCATTGTTTTCATCATTTAATCAATATTTTTAGATGGAAACTTTGGGTGAAATTGTAGAAATTTCATAAAATGAACTTTTGGGATTTGAATACTGATTCAGAGTCGGATTTGAGTGAAATTAGTATGGTTGAACTTGTAATTAGATGGGCTGTCGGATTTTGTGAGTTTCGTCGGATTCCGAGACGTGGGCCCCACAGGCAATTTTAGGAGTGTAATTTCGGATTTTGTTGGAAAATATTAGAATTTTGATATGGAATTAATTCCTAAAATTGTGTGGACTAAATTAAATTAATTGTGACTAGATTCGAGTCGTTCAGAAGTTATTACGAGCAAAATGAAATTTCTTGAGCATTGTTTAGCTTGCTCGACATTGGATTCGTCTTGTTTGAGGTAAGTAACTCTTCTAATCTTGGAGCTGAGGGTATGAAACCTGAATATACGTATTATGTGAATTGTTTGGAGGTGACGCACATGCTAGGTGACGGAAGTGTGGGGGTGCACTATAGAAATTGTGACGTAATTGGTTCCGTGAAATTTTGTAGTCAAATAATCTTGGCATTTTCTATGTAGTTTTAAGTGTTAAAGAAATTGAGTCGAGAATCTTATTAAAAATCATGCTAAGGCTATGTGCCAGTATTATTGAGACACACGGAAGTCATATTCCTATTGAATTATTTGTTTAAAATAAAATTTCATACTCAGTCATGTTCATTCATTTCATATCATCTCTCAGTCTTTGTTGCTATTTATTGATTCATCATATCATCATTTTGGGCTAGTTTCATGACATTGTGAGCCCGAGAGACTGGAGAGATTGATGACTTAGTAAGGCCGAGGGCCTGATTGTGAGGATAGTTATAGGATCGGGTTGCACGCCACCGCAGGCCATATTGGCTTTATATACTTTATTATTATGAGATCGGGATGCACGCCGCAACAGGCCAGATTGGCTTATTATAGCACGTGATTTGGCCGTGCAACACGTGAATTGTCCGTGCAGATCCAGATATTGATACTATAGCACGTGAGTTATCCGTGCAGCACGTGAGTTGTCCGTACAGATTATAGTGCTTGGGATGAAGGAGGCTCTCTGGAGTCTGCACACACCCCCACTGAGCGCAGGTACCTACTGAGTGCGAGTGCCGAGCGATTGGGAGGACTGAGTGACTGTGAGGACTGGGTGAAATGATACTCTGAGAGAATGCGTATGGTTTCATCACTAAGTGCATCGCATTGAAATGCACATTTGACATACAAGCATAGAGATGCATTTTCCTAATGTTGTACGGTATCATGTCATTCATGATTTCTCACACATATTGGCATATGGGCATAGTGATGCATTTTCCACTGGCTATCTGGAAAGAAAATGAAACATCTTAATTATTATCGAAAGGATTTTTGGGAAAATTACTATTTTCAAACTTACCTATATTTTTGGCAATTTCGGTAAATGACTTAGGATTTTTACTGATACGCTTGAAAAGTAGAACTATTTTCAAAAGTTATGATTTGGCTGAGCATTTATTCTTTGAGTTACTTCTTTTATTAATTGATTTATGTTGTTATGAACTGTTGGTGGTTATTGGAGTTGGACTCTGACCTTGGTACAAGCTCGTCACAACTTTCAACCTAAGGTTAGGTTTGTTACTTATTGAGTACATGGGGTCGGTTGTACTCATACTAGACTTCTGCACCTTGCGTGCAGATATTGGATGCTAATGTTGCTGTGCTCGACGAGAGATAGAATTGAAGACGTACCGGCGTTCCGGTGGTAGCTGCCTCTTGTTCATGGTAGCCTTAGATTCATAAAACTCTGTTTATGTACTTTTCAAATAGATGATGTATTACTTTATACCAGTTTTGTATACTCTATTCTTAGAAGCTCATGATTTGTACTACCAGTTCTTGGGGAAATGTATTTGTTTTATATATTTTCTTTTCATTAATTGCCTTATTAGTTTCATTGGAATTGGATAGTTGGTAATTGGCTTACCTAGCAGGTTGGGTTAGGTGCCATCACGACTAGTTGGATTTTGGGTCGTGACAAGTTGGTATCAGAGCTCTAGGTTCATAGGTTCTATAAGTCATGAGCAAGTGTCTAGTAGAGTCTTGCAGATCGGTATGATGATGTCCATACCTATCTTTGAGAGGCTACAGGACATTTAGGATATATTTCCCATCTTTCTTTCCTTATCGTGCGGCATTGATTCTTTAAACGTAACTCTTTGAATTCCTTCCACTCATTCGTATGCGCATATGATCGCTCAGTATCAGTTGTGCATCGACGACTTATGATTCCATGAATGAGGTTCGAGATAAGTATTCTGTGTTTGGGTGATGGGCCAGTCTGGAGGACTTGAGGCCATGGTTAGACCGCAACTTAAGCTCGGTAAATTCAGTTGTAACTTGTGCATTTGGACTCATATGTCCAGTAATGTCCCTACGAGTGGAATTTGTGGCTCGATAAGCGGTGGAATGGCTTTGTGATGGGTATGATGTGACAGCGGGATGTGTTAAGCCGATTTGAATGTGACGAGAAGTGTTTCCTTGAATTATAAAGAAGGGTCCATTGGGTGCTTGATTTTTGTTTTGATGTGACGTACATTCTCGAGTATGAATGTCTTGAAGGCTCTACCACGTTGTTAAATTTTGGGAGAAATTAAATTCTCATGTCTTGCTAATGAGTTTGGACTCAGATAGACTAAGTGATTGCATAGTAATTGGGACCGCGAAAGGGTATTACAAGATACCAATTTGAGGCTAAGTAGGTGGGTTATCCCCTGCGGAGTAATCTACGTAGGTGTGTTCCTTATAATGTGAGTGGAGAGTTTATTATCTACCAGCGAGGTATGTGTTGAGATTTGAATTTGAATCCGATTGAGAAAGTTGACTTGACTGTCAAGAGAATAAATGCGAGTTTAGCGGATGATTGAAGTATGTTATGGTTGGTGTTGTATGAGCTTAAGAATAATTTTCGTTGAAATAATTGTGGTATTATGGCAGTAATAGTGTATGGGTATTGTGGGTTATGAAACGTTTTGTTCTATGGCTTTGAGCCAAGTGAGGGAGCCTGCCACGGACGGCTTAATTTCATGGTTATAATTTCTAAGGCGAAGAGGATGCCAGATGAGTAGAGGTGAAGTACGGTGGTTCCATTGTATAAGAACAAAGGTGATATCCAGAGTTGTAACAATTATAGGGGTATCAAATGAATGAGTCATACCATGAAAGTGTGGGAGAGGGTTGTTGAAACGAGGGTGAGGATGTCAGTGTCTGTTTCTGACAACCAGTTCGGGTTCATCCCGGGTCATTCTACTATAAAAGCTATACACCTTGTTAGGCGGTTGGTGGAACAATACAGAGATAGGAAGAAGGACCTGCACATGGTTTTTATTGACCTAGAGAAAGCATATGACAAGGTTCCTAGAGAAGTTTTCTGGAGATGCTTGGAGGCAAAAGGTGTGTGGGTTCCTTACATTATGGCTATTAAGGACATGTATGATGGGTCTAAGACACGGGTAAGTACAGTAAGAGGCAACTCTGAGTATTTTTCGGTTGTTATGGGGCTACACTAAGGCTCTGCGCTCAGTCCGTTCCTATTCGCACTGGTGTTGGACGCATTAACACACCATATTCAAGGGAAGGTGCCATGGTGCATGCTATTCGCCGATGACATAGTTCTGATTGATGAAATACGAGCCGGTGTTAATGAGAGGCTGGAGGTTTTGAGACAGGTTCTTGAGTCTAAGGGTTTTAAGCTGAGCAGGATGAAGACGGAATACTGGAGTGTAAGTTCAGCATTGAGCCGGGGGAAGTGGGCGTGGTTGTGAGGCTTGACTCATAGGTCATCCCAAGTAGAGGCAGTGTCATGTACCTTGGGTCAGTTATTCAGGGGGGAGGAGATATCGACGAGGATGTCACACATCATATTGGGGTAGGATGGATGAAGTAGAGGTTAGCATCTGGAGTCCTGTGTGACAAGAAAGTGCCACTGATACTCAAAGATAAGTTCTATAAAGCGGTGGTTAGACCATCCATGATGCACGGGGATGAGTGTTGGGTTGTTAAGAACTCACATATCCAGAATATGAAAGTAGCAAAAATAAGAATGTTGAGGTGGATGTGCGGGCACACTAGGATGGATAAGATCAGGATTGATGATATTCGGGAGAAGGTGTGTGTGACTCCCATTGATGACAAGATGCGGGAAGTGAGGCTCAGATGGTTCAGCCATGTACAGAGAAAGAGCCCAGATGGCCCGGTAAGGAGGTATGAGTGGCTGGTTGTGGAGGGCACGAGAAGAGGTAGAGGGCGGCCGAAGAAGTATTGGGGAGAGTTGATCAGGCAGGACACGACGAGGTTTCAGATTTCCGAGGTCATGGCACTTGATAGGAAGATGTGGAGGTCGAATATTAGGGTTGTAGGTTAGGAGGTAGTTGAGTCTTGCCTTACTTCGTACCATTGTGAGACTAGTCTGGTAGGGTTTTTGTCTAAGCTAGCTAGTGGCAATGTCGTGTCTTATTATTTTGCGTTTCAGTGCCGGACCTATTTACTAACTATCGTTTTTGCTTTGAATATTTCTTCTAGATTTTATGTTCGTCCTATTTTCCCTATGATTTCTGTGGTGATACTGATATTGTCTCATTTTGTCTTGTTGTCCTCTTAAGTTGAGGATTTTTCGGAAATAACCTATCTACCTCCTCGGGGTAGGGGTAAGGTCTGCGTACATACTACCCTCCTCAGACCCCACTAGTGGGATTTCACTGGGTTGTTGTTGTTGTATATTAAATTTTAGTTTTGGTCTGAGGTATACTTGTGGATTAGTTATGACTTGCAGAAGTTGAGATCGAGGATGACTCGAGTACTGAAATTTCTAAATACGGATTATATTGCGCTTTATGAGTATATGAAAATCATAGGATAAGTGAGTTGTTATTTTTGAATGATGTAATGCGCACGGAGTATGAATTTGATCAGTGGTGTTAAGGCAGGGTTACCTCTTTGAGTATTGCTATGCTAATGGGGCACGTGTCTTTCAGCCCCGTTTGGGCGATGCAATTTAGAATTGAGCAAAGTGGGTGACTCTTAAGAAGGTGCTAATGGATTCAAAAATGTATAAGTGGCAATTAAAAAAATTTCAAATTCGTATATCGCTAGAATTGGTTATTTACATTGGATGGTGTCGGGACTTGTGGTGACTCTATATGACTATGGATTCTACATTTCGGTATAAGAAAGGGATGAGGAACAATTTTAAATTCATATAAGGTATTTTCAGAGTAGGCGTTTCGGTTTGGTACTTATGGGGGTGCTTAAGAAGAATACAGTAACTTACGGGCCTTAGGGAGATGCGTTTTCTATGTTAGTATGTCTTGTAGTGAGATTTGGGTAAGGACCAGTATGGTAATGGTATGCTCGGTTCTTGTAGGTAATTAGATGTGTTGTGTTATGTGGGGTTAAGATTTACATGTACAGGATGGTAGTTCAGTCTTGAAGGGAAAGTCTCGAAGTTTGGACAAAATGGTCAGTTTCAGTTATTTAGACGAATGTTATAATTGCTCGGCAATTTCGGAGAAGGGTGCACATTTCAGAAGGGGAATGTGTTTTGACTTATGGATGTTCATCGATATTGCAGTACTCACATGGTTGATAGACAACTGATATTCAAATTAATGCAATGTGGCACAGAAGAATTATGGAAGTATTCCTCGTGGGATGATCGTGCATGAAAGATGTATTAGTCATTCAAATGCTAGAATTGGGATTAGTTATGATGATTCATGTGTCCTATAAATTTGGAAGCTGGGAGTTCTCAGAAGCATATTGTTTCAGGGTTGCAACTTGTTTGAATTGAGTATTTTATTTAAACTCAGTGGAGGCACTAGTGCATATATGAGAGTGCATATAGGTGAGATGTGAGCCCATGTGTGGGTATCGGGGCAAGTATCGATACTCGAAAGAATTATTAGGCTATGATATGCCTAGAGTTGACTGTTAAGCATACAGTTATAACGTTTCTCGTTGGAGAACTATCTGGGCTATACTTGAGGTTATAAAGAGTCTAATTCCCTGAGAAATCTTGGTAGTTACTATTTCTGCGTTAACTTGCCAATTTGAGTTGTGATAGCAGACTTTGTACATGCCTACACTATGGCGTGTTATTTATACCATTCCCGGATCATGAGAATCTTATCTCATTATTATATACATGTATACTTGTTTAATTGCTCTTGTATGATATGCTGGGACTGGAGGCATGTGACCATGCCGTGCGGTTGATGTTAATGTGAGCTCTAGAAGAGTTGGTTGCCGTTGTTAGATTCGTGTGTCTTGGATCTACTATATATGATGAGATTATAGCATTGCAATTGTGGTGGTTCTTGTTGAACTTGCAATATGGTTCTCTTCTTTGAGACATTTTCCAATTTGTTTTGGATACCCGAATTGCGCAGTTGTGGCTTGAGTTATATTGGTATGGCATGTCTGTGGGATAGTTGTTTTAATAATATATGGTCATTGGATCTAAAATGGGTACTATGAGGTTTGATTACGGTATATTTGGGAGAATGACATTGAAAGTCGGCTTCGAAAGTGATTATGGTTCTGGTTGGGGTGAGAGAGCTCCATGACTTGTTGATCTGATAAGGGGTTATGAGATTCCACATGTTTCTTTTATTATCAGCAGTGTATGAAGGTTTTGGAATGAGGTTTGGATTGATATGGGGTTTAATACTAGTACCGGGCTAGTTGGAGTAGTTACTGTGATCGGGATTGGTGTTGCGAGCATGCGAGATGTGTAGTATGTTATGTGATTATATATGGGGTTTTGGTTATGGCTTGATACAACTTGTTCAAACTTATACAGTGTGTAGATGTGAGACTCAGGTCTTGTAAGAAATTCTGGATGTTGGAAATTGGGCTCTAAGTTTTACGGACTAAGGTTAAAGTAATGATCTTCATGTTGTCAGGCCTATATGGAATAGGGTGGAATGGGATCACCCTGGGTATATGCGTGGTAATATGGAATAGTGATGTGATGGCTTGGAAACAACTCTTGGCACGTTCGAGGACGAACGTATATTTAAGTGGGGAAGAATGTAATGACCCGACCATTCATTTTGAGTATTACAACCCCGTTTCCCCCATTTACTGCTCAATTTATACTTTACAGTTGTTTTATGACTTACTGGGTTAATTGATTCGGGTCCGGTGAGGTTTTGGAATAAATTGAACCCTTAGTTCCAGGGTTTAAAGCTTAAGTTAAAATAGTGACCGGATGTCGACTTATATGTAAACGACCCTGGAATGGAGTTTTGATGATTCCAATAGCTACGTATGGTGATTTTGGACTTAGGAGCGTGTCCGAAAAATTATTTGGAAGTCCGTAGTGGAATTTGGCTTGAAATGGCGAAAATTGAATTTTTCGAGAAGTTTGACCGGGGAGTTGACTTTTTGGTATCAGGGTTGGAATCCGGTTCTGAAATTTTTTATAGCTCTGTTATTTCATTTATGACTTGTGTGCAAAATTTGAAGTCATTCCAGATTGATTTGATATGTTTCGGCACAAGATATAGAATTTGAAAGTTCAAAGTTCATAGATTTTGATTTGAGGTGTGATTCGACATTTTGATGTTGTTTGATGTGATTTGAGTCCTCGAGTAGGTCCGTGTTATGGTATGAAACTTGTTGGTATATTTGAACGGTATCGCGAGTGGCTTGGTGAGTTTCGGGGTGAGTTCTGAGCGATATCCGGGTATTTCGGCATTCAAATGTTGTTCTCGAACTTTTGGAAAAGTGCGGACCGCACAATTTTTAGTGCGGCCACTACAGAGGAAAAGTGCGGACCGCACAATTTTGTGTGCGACCGCACTTCACGAGTTCTGCAGGTTCGATGGTCCGACTTTGGAGGCTTATATCATTTGATCCACAACAAATTTAGAGATAATTCAAAAATGGAATTTGTAGCCCTTAGAATCTAATTTCCAGAAAAGTATAGTACGAATCATTTTGACATTTATACAAAGAGTTATGGACATTTTACTGAAGCCAGGTAAGCAGTCACAGTGAAGTGCGGCCGCACTCAAAATTGTGCGGTCGCAGAACTTGAAAATGTGCGGCTGCACTTGAAAATGTGCGGACTGCACATTGGGAGATCAGACATGGTACTATATAGCCGAGGGTTAGGGTATTATTTCACATTTGGACTTTGGGAGCTCGGTTTGTGGTGATGTTTCGTGAAATTTTTAAGAAATTCATCGGGGTAAGTGATTCAAACTCAGATTTGGTTAATATACATGAATATATCATTGTTTTCATCATTTAATCAGTATTTTGAGATGAAAATTTTGGAGAAATTGTAGAAATTTCATAAAATAATTTTTTGGGATTTGAATACCGATTCAGAGTTCTATTTGAGTGAAATTAGTATGGTTGAACTTGTAATTGGATGGGTTGTCGGATTTTGTAAGTTTCGTCGGATTCCGAGATGTGGGCCCCACAGGCAATTTTTGGAGTGTAATTTCGGATTTTGTTGGAAAACATTAGAGTTTTGATATGGAATTACTTCCTATAATTGTGTGGACTGAATCAAATTAATTATGACTAGATTCGAGCTATTCAGGAGTTGTTACGCGCATAATGGAATTTATGGAGCATTGTTTAGCTTGCTCGACATTGAATTCGTCTTGTTTGAGGTAAGTAACTCTTCTAATCTTGGAGTTGAGGGTATGAACCCTGAATATACATATTATGTGAATTGTTTGGAAGTGACACACATGCTAGGTGATGGGCGTGTGGGCATGCACTATAGAAATTGTGACGTAATTGGTTTCGTGAAATTTTGTAGTCAAATAATCTTGGCATTTTCTATGTAGTTTTATGTGTTAAAGAAATTGAGCTAAGAATCATATTAAAAATCATTCTGAGGCTATGTCCTAGTATTATTGAGACCCACAGAGGTCATATTGCTGTTGAATTATTTGTTTAAAATGAAATTTCATACTCAATCATGTTCATTCATTTCATATCATCTCTCAGTCTCTGTTTCTATTTATTGAATCATCATATCATCATTTTGGGCTAGTTTCATGACATTGTGAGCCCGAGAGACTGGAGAGATTGATGACTTAGTGAGGCCGAGGCCTGATTGTGAGAGTAGTTATAGGATCGGGCTGCATGCCGTAGCTGGCTAGATTGGCTTATTATAGCACGTGAGTTGTCCGTGCGGATCCAGATATTACACCATAGTACGTGAGTTGTCCGTGCGGATCTAGATATTGATACTATAACACGTGACTTGTCCATGCAGCACGTGAGTTGTCCGTGCAGATTAGAGTTCTCGTTCTGAAAGAGCCCCTCCGGAATCTGTACACACTCCCAGTGAGCGCAGGTACCTATTGAGTGCGAGTGCTGAGTGTCGAGCGATTAGGAGGACTGAGTGACTGTGAGGATTGCATGACTGGGAGGATTGCGTGACTGGGAGGACTGAGTGAAATGATACTCTGAGAGTATGCATATGGTTTCATTATTGAGTGCATCGCATTGAAATGCACATTTGACATACATGTATAGAGATGCATTTTCCTCATGATGTACGGTATCATGTCATTCATGATTTCTCACACATATTGGCATATGGGAATAGTGATGCATTTTCCACTAGCTATCTAGAAAGAAAATGAAACATCTTAATTATTATTGAAAGGATTTGTGGGAAAATTATTGTTTTCAAACTTACTTATATTTTTGGCAACTTTGGTAAACGACTTGGGATTTTCACTGATACACTTGAAAAGCAGAACTATTTTCAAAAATCATGATTTGGCTGAGCATTTATTCTTTGAGTTACTTCTTTTATTAATTAATTTATGTTGTTATGAACTGTTGTTGTTTATTGGAGTTGGACTCTGACCTTGGTACAAGCTCGTCACAACTTTCAACCTAAGGTTTGGTTTGTTACTTATTGAGTACATGGGGTCGGTTGTACTCATACTACACTTCTACACCTTGTGTACAGATATTGGATGTTGTTGTTGCTGTGCTCGATGGGAGACAGAATTGAAGACGTACCTGTGTTCCGGTGGTAGGTGCCTCTTGTTCATGGTAGCCTTAGATTCATAAAACTCTGTTTATGTACTTTTCAAATAGATGATCTATTACTTTATACCAGCTTGGTATACTCTATTCTTAGAAACTCATGATTTGTACTACTAGTTCTTGGGAAAATGTAATAGTTTTATATATTTTCTTTAATTAATTGCCTTATTAATTTCATTGGAATTGGATACTTGGTAATTGGCTTACCTAGAAGGTTCAGTTAGGTGCCATCACGACTAGTTGGATTCTGGGTCGTGACAAACAGCTCGGTCTACGAGATAGAGTCGTGCCTGCAGTCTAAATTGTAAACGGGTTCAATATGGCATATGAAACCACTAAGGGGGAGATAAAGTTACCAGTCAATATCACCGGAACCATACGAGAGGCCAAGTTTTATGTGATCGAAGGAGACATGAGATACAATGCCCTTCTCGGAAGGTCGTGGATCCACAACATGAGGGCAGTGCCCTCAACCCTTCACCAAGTGTTAAAATTCCCAACTCCGGAAGGGATTAAGACAGTCGACAGGGAACAACCTGCCGCAAAAGAGATGTTTGCAGTCGAAGAAGTGATTCCAATATCAGTACTCACAACATTGAAGGAACCAAATTCGGGCGCAAACCAAGAGGCCAAATAGCAGTCACCGACATTGGCCACGACCCAATCTGATAAGCATGGAACTTATAAAGACGATGATTACGAGGTCCCTGATCTTTTATAATCCCCGATGTCTCAGATGCAGCCAAATGAACGGTCAAAGAGCTGGAACATGTTATATTGGTCGACCATCTGCCCGATCAGAAGGTATACCTGGGCACGGGGTTAACTCCCGAGCTCAGGAAAATACTTATTCAATTCCTTGTAATTAATATAGATTGTTTCGCTTGGTCCCATCTTGATATGACAGAGATCCTACCGGAGATAACCACTCAAAAATTAAGCCTGGACCCGAAAATCAATCCAGTCAAGTAGAAGAGGAGGCCCCAGTCCTAGGTCAAACATGCTTTCATCAAGGATGATTGATTGGCAAACGTAGTACTAGTCCCTAAAAATGGAATAAACTACGAATATGTGTAGATTACAAAGATTTGAACAAAGCATGCCCCAAAGACTCTTTTCCTTTGCCCAACATCGACCGTATGATTGACACTACGGCCGGCCATGAGATCCTCAGTTTTCTCGATGCCTATTTCGGGTACAACCAAATACGGATGGACCCAAGTGATCAGGAGAAAACCTCCTTCATCACTAAATATGGCACATACTGTTATAATGTAATGCCGTTTGGATTAAAAAATGCTGGTGCCACATACCAACGCTTAGTAAACCAGATGTTCGAAGAACAAATAGGAAAATCGATGAAAGTTTACATTGACAATATTTTGGTTAAGTCCCTGTGAGCAGAGGACCATTTAAAACATTTGCAGGAAACCTTCAGCATATTGAATAAGTACAATATGAGGCTAAATCCGAAAAAATATGCGTTCGGAGTTGGATCGGGTAAATTCCTCGGGTTCATTAATCCAAATCGAGATCAACCTCGACAAGATCAAATCCATAGAAGATATCACGGTCGTAGATAGTTTAAAGGTCATGCAAAGTCTAATCGGGCGCATAGCTGCTCTGGGTCGATTTATCTCGAGGTCGTCCGATAAGAGCCACCGATTCTTCGCACTGTTGAAAAAGAAGAATAACTTCTCATGGACTCTTGAATGTCAACGAGCTTTGGAGGAGCTCAAAATATACTTATTGAGCTCACCGCTGCTTCACACACCAAAGACAGACGAACAACTGTACTTGTACTCGGCGGTCTCGGAGATAGCACTAAGTGGAGTCCTAGTTCGGGAGGAACAAGGTACGCAATTTCTGATTTATTATGTTTATAGGACCTTAGGTGAGGCCGAAACTAGGTACCCTCACCTAGAAAAAGTGGCGCTCACCCTGCTAAGCGCCTCCAGGAAACTAAAACCATACTTTCAATGTCACCTCATATGTGTCGTAACAACTTACCCGTTAAGCAACGTGATGAATAAGCCCGAAATCTCAGGCCGATTGGCCAAATGGGTTGTGGAAGTAAGTGGTTACGATATTGAATACCGGCTCCGGATCGCTATTAAGTCCCAGATTTTGGGTGACGTTGTGGCCAACTTTACGCCGACCTTTATACCCAAGGTTGAAAGAGAGTTATTGATTAACTCGGGGACTTCCTAGGGAATCTGGACCCTCTTTACGGACGGCGCTTCGAACGCAAAAGGGTCCGGTCTTGGCATCGTACTAAAGCCACCAACAGGCAAAATAATTAGGCAATCTATTAAGATTGTGAAATTGACTAACAACGACGCTGAATATGAGGCCATATTTATAGACCTTGAATTAGCCAAAAGCCTAGGGGCAGAGGTGATCGAAACCAAGTGCGACTCACTCTTTGTGGTAAAGCAAGTTAATGCGACATTCAAGGTGAGGGAAGAACGAATGTAGAGATACATGGACAAGTTACCGGTGAAATTACATCGGTTCAAAGAATGGACTTTCCAACATGTACCTAGGGATCAAAACAACAAAGTTTATGCCTTCGCTAACTTGGGATCGTCGGTCGAAGACAACGAGATCAACTCGGGAGAAATTGTAAAGCTTATAAGATCAGTGGTGGAACAAGGAAACACCGAGATCAACTCAACGAGCCTAACTTGGGACTGGAGTAATAAGTATGTGGAATATCTCAAGACCGGAAAATTTCCCTCGGACCCAAAGGAATCGAGGGCCACACGAACGAAGGCAGCCCGGTTTAGTTTGTCCGAGAATGGAACCTTAGTCAGAAGAATGTTCGATGGCCCGATCGCGATATGTTTGGGACCAGGAGACACCGAATACATTTTAAGGGAAATCCACGAAGGTACCTATGGAAATCATTCGGGCGCCGCATCACTAGTTCAAAAAATAATCAGATCCGTTTACTACTGGATCAATATAAAAAAAGGCGCGAAGGAGTTCGTTCAAAAATGCGATGGATGCCAAAGGCATGCTCCGATGATTCATCGAGCAGGAGAGTTGTTACATTCGGTCTTGTCACCATGGCCGCTCATGAAATGGTGGATGGACATCATTGGCCCCCTTCCACGGGCACCCGGTAAGGCTCAATTTATTTTATTTTTGACTGACTATTTTTTTAAATGGGTGGAAGCACAGGCATCTGAAAAGGTTTGAGAAAAAGAAGTCATTAATTTTATCTAGGACCACATTATATGTTGATTCGCAATACCGGCCGAGATTGTGTGCGACAACGGAAAATAGTTTATTGACAGCAAAGTAAGAAAGTTTCTTGAAGACCATAAGATCAAAAGGATTTTATCCACTCCTTACCACCCTAGTGGGAACGGACAAGCAGAATACACCAATAAAACCATAATCCAAAACTTTAGAAAAAAAAAGGTTGGTCGACACCAAAGAACAATGGAAGGAAATGCTACCTGAGGTCCTATGGGCGTACCGTACAACCTCGAAGTCCAGTACTGGATCCACACTATTTTTTTTGTTAATGGCACCGAAGCTTTAATATCGGTAGAGGTCGGAGAAACGAGCATCATATTCCAACATGCAACAAAGGAATCGAACGACGAGGCTATCAGTACGAGCCTGGGATTATTAGATGAAAGGCGCGAATCCGCCTTTGTTCGGTTGGCCGGCCAAAAATAGCGGATCGAGAGATATTATAATCGAAGGGCCAACCTTCGATATTTTAGCACTGGGACTTAGTACTAAGGAAAGTTACACTGAACACCTGAAACCCAAATGAAGGGAAATTAAGGCCAAACTGGGAAGTAACATACCAAATTATCGAGATCACCGGAAAAGGTTTCGACAAGCTCGAAACAATGAACGGCGAACAATTGCCGAACAACTGGAATATAACTTACTTAAAGCGATATTATTGCTAAGGTACAACACCATTCTTTTTTTTATTTTACATTTCAAACTAACACTTGCAGGTGACCAACAAGGGATGATACGAGATCCTAAGTCTGAAAGCACACGTTGCACTCTTTTTTCCTTAAACCGATTTTTTTCCAAATGGGTTTTCCGACAAAGTTTTTAACGAGGCAACAAATAAATCGTACTAACTTAGAATTGAAGGCCGACTACGAACTGGTGACAATGATCACAACAACATTCGAGGCCTCTCTTCGGTCAACCCCGAACACTGGGGGAAATATCCACGGATATCGAATTTAACGAGGGAAGAAACTTTGTGATTGAAAGGTCTCGATCAATAGGATTTATTGTAAGGGCCAAACGGTCAAATGAACAGTGCCTTCTCAAACTGCTCAAGCCCTGGCACAAAATATGTATACACGAACAACTATTATGCACAAGAGAAGACTCTTCTTTTCACATAAACATCTTGTCCAACGTTCCTTGCATTTATCAAGGAATTTCCTACACTTGACCCCCTAAAGATATCGAGCCCAAGGGCCACCTTAATCCGAGTTTGAACATTCACTTCACTTGGGGACTGTAGACATTGCCTAAATTAAAAGGCTAAGGTCATTCCGAGTTAATAAAACTTGAGGGCAAAGCTTATTTGGCATTGCCTGAATTAAAAGGCTAAGGCCATTCCGAGTTAATAAAACTCGAGGGCATGAAGCGTATTTGGCATTGCCCGAATTAAAAGGTTACGGCCATTCCGGGTCAGCAAAACCCGAGGGCACAAATCTTATTTGGCAATGCCTGAGTTAAAAGACTACGGCCATTCCGGGTTAACAAAACCCGAAGGCACAAAGCTTATTTGGCATTGCCCTAATTAAAAGGCTAAGGTCATTCCGAATTAATAAAACTCGAGGGCATGAAGCTTATTTGGCAATGCCCGAATTAAAAGGCTACGGCCATTCCGGGTTAGCAAAATTCGAGGGCATAAAGCTTATTTGGCAATGACCGAGTTAAAAGGCTATGGCCATTCCGGGTTAACAAAACCCGAAGGCACAAAGCATATTTGGCAATGACTGAATTAAAAGCCTACGACTATTCCGGGTCAGCAAAATCCGAGTATACAAAGATTATTTGGTAGTGCCCGAATTTAAAAGCTAAAGCTATTCTGGGTTAATAAAACCTGAGAGCACAGAGCTTACTTAACATTTTCCGAACTAAAGGCTAAGGACATTTTCGGGTTAACAAAACCCGAGATTACAAAAACTTATGAAAGCACACTCTCGACATATCATACCCTAAAAAAACATAAGTGTTATGGGGAACAGTGTTTAGGGTAACGCCGATAAAGTTTTGAATACAAATAAAAGGAGAAATTCAAAAGCTTTGAAAGGGAAAAGCCTTTTATATATATATATATATATATATATATATATATATATATATATATATATATCAAAACTTCTTTACAAGGGTCGAATAGCCCCGATACATATTTTTTACAAAAGGCCGAACGGCCTCAACAAAAAGATAGTACAAAAAGAAGATCCTAAATGGCCTAATCTTCATCGGGGGCTACTTCATCACCTACGGGATCTTCGCCACCATCGGACCCACCAGACTCTTCAAACCCCTCGGAATCATCCTCGGGATAAGCTAGCTTCCAGGCCTTGGCTTCGCATATCTTGGCATTCTCGATTTCAGCCAATATGTCAAAGTTCTGAGCATGGACTCCCTCGAGGGCCTCCCTTCGGGATTGCCACCTCGCGTATTTCACCATTTTTCTTGCTTGCTCCTGAATGGCCTCGACATCGGCCTTGAAATGGGCCACTTTATCATTGGCCTCGGTCTTGGCCATGGCGACCTCTAACTTGGCCGCCTCAAGCTCCTTGGACAGGTCCTCTTGACCAAAAACAACCGAGTTCAACTGAGATTGGAGTCCCTCAATTGTATTGACCTGCACCGAGTATTTCTCCCTTATAGCCTGAAGCTGAACCTCAGCCGAAGCCAACTACGCCCGGGCAGTCTCTTTTTCCGAGGCCAGGCGGTCCATATTTTTCTTCCACTCTTCGGCCTCAAACTTCATCGTGTCCACCTCTACCTAGAGCTGCTCGATCTGGTCAAGTCTCTTTTGGACCTGTGGATTCGGGTCATTAGCCAATGTGTCTTCATCATCATCACTAAGTTCGAATATTCATCTTACCTGCTCGACCAAATCAGCATGCTCCTTCCGAGACGCTTCTAACTCGGCCTAGAGCCTCTCACTAAGAAGCTTGTAAGCATCCTTCTTCTCAGTAAGCTCCCGAGTCACGACCTCGTGACGCTTGAACTCCTCCTGATATCGGAGAAAGGCCTTGTGATGAAGCACCGAGGCCTGCAAGCACAAAGGGAAATATTACGATTGTTCATGATTAATTCTAAGTACATAATGGAGGGACATTCGAAATTACACGATTCAGCGCATGTTGATCTTCGTTGAACAGGCAGGGCATTTACACCTCGTTCATTCTAGCTTGATCCTCTTCGGTCACTAAGCACCGAAGGTACCTGGCAATCCCCACTGGGGCAGAGAGAACTAGGGCGTCCTCCGGAATGGACATATAAATTTCTTGTCTCCGAGTAGGATCAACACTAGAAGCTGGGAACTGATTCACTAATTTTGGACTTGCAAAAGACCCGCCAGCTCCCGGGGATGGTATCTTCTTTGGTACCGGTAAGTCGCCCAAACCTGTGACATCCTCCGAAGTAGTAGAATCCAGGACATCGGAGAAATTGTTGAAAAGAATCGGTCGCTCCTTGGGCCCCTTCGCTGAGGTTACCTTTCAGCTTCTGGGCCTCGTTTATCATAGAATCGGTAAATGAAGGAGATACAGATAGGTTGATCACCCCAAGTGCTTCCTTAGGCATATTACCTTCTAAATGAGAAATACCGGTCACAGTTTCTTTTTTGACCTCCCTAGCTCGGGGCAAAATGGTCTCGACCCTCCCTGGTTCGGAGACTTTAGCCACTGCTTCTTCTACGGCCTCTATGGCTTGAGGCAGTTCAGAACCGCTTCTCACGCGGGTCGCCAACTCAAAATCTTCTTCTTCTTCGGACTCATCCCTCACACGATGGAGTGAGTCCGATGAGAGTTCTCGGGCACTGGCTTTCTTAGGTTTGCATGGCAGCCGCTTCCTCGGTCTCTTCTTTTCAGGGCTCGAGGAACTCGAAGCTTGTCCTCTTTTCTTCTCTTTATCCTGCTTCGGAGCAGGGGGTCGGCGTATATGTCGTCGTCGGCTGATGGAGGCCTCATTTCGACATCTTTTGGTAAACCTGCAAAAAGAAAGTAAAATGATTCATAGATCGATAATGTCAAAGTAAGATAAAATAAGTTAGAAAACAAATTCTCACCATGGTTACGGTCCTCCAATCGGCCCTTCGAGACCTCACGCCATAAGTGTTCGGAATAAGGTCTCTGTGTTCCAATGCCCTCGACCCACTTCTTGAGTCGAGGAACAACATCCGGCATCTGGGCAACAACTGCATCATCACATAACATCGATGAGAAGGGAGGGAAACAAAAAACAATAAAAGAAAATTTGAAGGCGAAGTTACACTTACGTTTTATGTTCCATTTCTCATGAAATGGCATGTCCGCAACCGGTATTAGGTCCGAGGTCCTCACTCAAACAAATCGGCTCAACCAGCCCCGGTGTTGATCCTCATCGATGCTCGAGAATAAGGCCTTAGTGGCTCGACGTGCAAGCTTGATTAATCCCCCTCGGCAAAGTCGAGGGCTACACGGGCGCATGAGGTGGTCGAGGGCAAAAGGACACCCCTCGAGCTTTCTCACAAAGAAATGAAGCAGAATAATAATCCTCCAAAACGAAGGATGGATCTGCCCGAGCGTCACTTCATACCTTTCACAAAAGGCTATGATAACTGGATCTAAAGGACCCAGCGTGAAAGAGTAAGTGTAAACACTTAAAAAAACCTCCACGTAGGTGGTGATCGATTCCTCGGGGGTAGGGACCACTACGAGTTTATCTCCCCAGTTGCAGTCCTCTTTGACCTTATCAAGGATGCTGACAGTAATAGTACATATGTACCTCAAGACCGGCTCGCACCGACCCAGTACCAAGGGGGTTTTCTCGATCTTGAAGTCGGCCCCGGTTGGGCACCCCGAAGGGACAAACGACTTCAGAGGGGGTTTTGGAGTTGGTTCCTCAGTAGTAGCAGGCAAAATATTTTCGGATGGTTTCGAGGAAGAAGGGATTTCTTTTTTAGGAACAAATTTTGAAGTCTTTGCCATTTTTTATAAACAATGTAGAAGAAAGTGTTGGTAAAAGATGAGGCGTGCTTAGCGAAATAACTTATGTGAACTTTCAAAAGAACCAGAAGGGAAGAAGTTTGAACTTAAGCTTTCAGAAAACCAGTAGATAGTGCTGAAGTTTTCTCGAAACACAAGAGCAAATCTTTGAGTGTAAAACTTCTAATGAATGAAGGAAAGGGATATTTATAGTTTTCTCAAATGACGGTTTGCTTCCTATAGCGGCCGACCATAAACTGACATCCATTTAATACCTTGAAGACTGAACCGACGGGACGTTTTCAACTGTTCTTATCACTTACGTCACGAATCCATCGTCATGATTTATTGAAGTGAGAATCGAAAGCCCGTATCGTTTCTCATCATTTACTCTCTGAAAAACAAGGGGATTTGACATCGTATTTTGTCTCTAACGTCATGATATATCGAAATGAGAATCTGAGGCTCATATAGTTTTTTGTCACATACTCTCCGAAAAACGAGGGGACTATGTGTGTACGGGTAAAATCGAGCTCGATGTTCGATCGAGCTTGAGAAACGGAGGGCCAAGGTCGGTACATCTGTAATGAGGTTCGATCTGACATCCAACATGATCAGCCGAGGGCGGAATAAAATATTCAAGATCGGACCCAAAGCATCATCAAAATTAGCCATCGAGATTATCAGATTTTCCCTCGAGTCTACCGAAGGCGTAACCGATCATGTTTCTAACTGTCTCGAAGAAAACTCTGCCAACTCATCCGACAAGGGTCCGTGATTCTTGCCATTAACCAATCATTATGGCAGAAATCGCGGAATTAGTCAAAAAGGGAACCAACGGTCTTCAAAATCAAGGACTTATGCTTTTTATAGTACAATTAAATAACTTCCTAAAGGGTAGATCTCCCTCAATATAAAAAGAGGACTTGACAATCCATAGAGGGTAGGGTAACATACACTCATAAGCAACACATTTTCCAAGCTTCTACTCTTTGATATTTTTTGTGTCAATAAAAGTGTATTCAACTCAAGGGTGGCTGGCATTCTTAAACAGAAATCATCCAATTCATGTGATTTGCAGTTATTTTATTGCTATTTATTTTAATTGAAATCTAATTTATCGCGTTGTATCAAGTTAATCCATATGTCTTTATAATCACTAACAAGATTAATTGTTATCCGATTTTGAGGGTAAACAATCTGCAAAGCCTGTAAAACTTTATTGTATAAGTGAAGAGATGCAAAATTGGATGTAGATATGTACAACATAGAGGCCAGGTGTGCTGCCTCTTAGCACTTTGTATTCTCAAGTGGCCATTACTATTCAAGATAGAGCACCCATACATGGTAAGATTTGAGGTTTTAAAGTTTGATTGCTTTAACGACTTACTGCCATGTTTATTGATAAGAGAATCGAGTAATTGTAATTGGTTATACTGTAAACTGCAAAAGAACGCTGTGACAGTAGGATTGGTGTAAATTAAAAGATGGAATGGTTGTTGCTCAGTAGATTGACTTAAATCCTTAAGTTTATTCTCAATATGAGCATACAAAATACTGCCAGATAACAAAGTGTCATTATTATAGAAGCATGGTTACACTGACAATGTATAGAAGTAATTACAATTAACCTGTGTGTTCACTGAACTTAGATTAGCATTTTCTATTTCTCATCTGTAAGCTAAGTTACTGAGTATTATATTTCATGTTTTAGCAAATGTTGTACTAGGACTTGGTTGGCATGTTTCATAAATTGCTGATAAAATAAATTGGACGCTTTCTTGGATGATTTTCTAAACCCCCATCCCCTTCAAAACACTATGATGTATATGCATTGATGGATATATTTCTAAACCTTCCCTTGCCTCTCTTTAAAGAGTACAACATCTCTGGTCTATTAAACGTACAAGGGGACTGCAGACAAATTCATGAAATCGAGATTTATAGATAAATTGTGATTATGGCTCTAAAATTAAAGTGTGATCCTCTGCTTATCCATGTTACCAAGAGAAGTCTTTTCCTTTTATGCTTTACCTATTTGCATTTTAGTATTCAATGATTTTCTATTAGTGCTTCCAATGTTATTGTACTCTACATGTTTCATGAATTTAAAGCTTAATTTCGATGGGTAGAGCCTTTTTGACGAAACCTTTTCATTCAGAATAGTAACTAGAAGTTCAATTTGTGTAGCATCACTCCAGCCTAACAGTTGTTGGTGAAGATGACATATTTATGAACGAGTGTATATTTGCATGAAACAAACAAAGAATCACTGCTATGTAAGTTTTCTTAAGTTCATTATTGCAACTATCAATATGTTGCTGACTCTCCTTTCTGCCATTGACCTTTTCCTAATTGGTGCTTCCGGTACTTCAAAAATAGTGTCAGTAATGTTTGCTATATTTTAGAGCGTGAAAACCTTAACTAAAATAAAATTCAGTGGGAAAAAAATTCTAGAGAAGAAAAAAGAGTACACATGTTTAGAAATACAACTTTTGGTTATCTTGTTAAAAATCTTGCAAGGAAAACCCAGTGGGACAAAACCTTATAAGGAAAAAAGAGTACAACGCGTATCCCCTTGATGAGAGCATCAATTCACATACTTGAGCCTTCGCATTCAAATCTTGTGCACTAGCTTCTTGAAGGTTGACGTCGGCAGAGATTTGATAAATAAATCAGCCATATTAACTCCAATGAATATGTTGCACCTTGAAAATTCTCGCTATCACATTATCATGCTTAAAGTTATAGCAAGATATATATGTGCACAAATTGCACTTAGGATTGTATATGCTTTAAGCGATTTGAATCCTTCGGGGATTGTCATATAAGTTAAGTCATATAAGCCATTTAAATAGACTTTAGATGCATATCAAGTTTTCATGTCATGCTACACATCTAAGATAGAGAAAAATGATTACACACACCATTGACTTTATACTTTCAAGTGTTTGAACTGCAGGTCCAAATCTATATGTCTTTCATATGAAACAAATTCTATTTGAATTCTGTCTCTTTCATTTGGTCAATAATTTTGTGTCCGTATTCAACAGACTTAAGATCCCCATCTATACTTAGCGCTATCATAGATGTCATCGACGAACATTTTATATTGGTTCCAACATTTTTTCATAAAGACATAACATAGAGATCTTTTCATTCATATTTTCATATACCTGAACCTCTCCCGAAAGTTTATGAAATTTCATGAAATGTTATGTCATGTGATCTTCTAGATCACTTACCTCCTTATTATGATCATTTGCTCATCTTCTTTATCAAGAATTTTATTTGAAACCGATTGGTCTATACGCTTTGAGCGTACTATAGACTTTGTCCTTCTAGGACTTATTCTAATAGGAGCATTTGCAGTGAGAATATAGTTACTTTCTTTGGGTCAGCAAATGCGTCTGGTATGCTTTACAATATATTGCAGATGAATTATCTTTTTATGAACTTCAAGTTCATATTATCTATTCGGGGATCTAGATGCAGAAATGATAATTCATTCCACGTAACTTTTTCTCAAATGTTTATCATCTTCCCCCCCTCATGTTAGAAAAACTAACTTGCTTCCTCAACTTTGGAAACCTACCTTTGTGCGTTATGGTGTTAATCAAAATATACACCGCACATCAATAATAATAAGATGAAATTATTTGGTTACTGACCCTGAATCACTTGTGAGGGGAGAATGTAGTATACTTTCGTATATAACGTATATCAAACTGATATCGATAACTTTGTTCTCATAAGTAATAGTTTCGCTATTAAGTGGAGACAATCAATAAATTATTTTGCTAAACTAACTGTGATGTAAACCAACATATCAAGATGAACTGTCTTGAATGGAAAATCTGAAAATTATGTTTTATATTAAATTACTGGGCAAGTTACCTCGCAAGTTGCGGGTTAATAATAATCCCACATGTAACCATCTCATAGATGCATCTTATATGGTATACATAGCAGGTGAATGGGCCCATATTCACCTTTGATATTTCCAGCATTCATGGGATTCAATCCCAATTTTAGTTGGTTTATTAATTAAGGAGAATAAACAACATAAGAGAATTCGTAAAGAACTAAAAAGTTCTTTAATATTTACCCATGTGAATTTTCTTTTATTTTTGCACATGGCTAAATCAATTATGCCAACAGGATAAATTATCAATATTGATAAACTTCAGGTTTACACCATGACATGTGTAATTATCAATAAATTTCAAGTTTATTATGATATGGGTTTTTATATCAATAAATCTCCACTTTATTGTGGCATTCTTTTATGTGTGCAGTACAAACTGAAGAATAAAGCGGGTAGCATTTTACATATATATTATGCCGCTACAAGTTGTAGTAATAGAAGATATTAAGTCTTCTCATTATTTATAGTGTCAATATAACCAAACGCTTTCGCGAATACTTTAGAAACTCAATAAATTACTTTGAGACTTACTACAACACAATACCTTAGTAATAATTAATTTTATCTCTCCAAAATAGTATAATTGGCTCTTCCAGAGCTCTAACCTATTTTTTTACTACCACATATTCATCATCATCCATATGGTGAATATCACTTCCAAGGAGAAAGTTATACCATTATGGTCATGATCAAAATCATTATAGGAAAGATATAGTCACATTGTCATTATATTTTGGCATAATCACAATAGGTACGTGGTCAATGATCATTCATGCAATAATAATGAAAGTATTTTCTTATTTCATCTCAAACCTCCTTCTAGAGGTGAGTGTGGTATATTCACTACCACTAGTACGTTTATATTCTTCCAAAAATGAATATGTATTCATAAATCACATGTTATCACATTCACATCATGAATGGACCATAATCATCTATATGTGCTTTGTAAAATTTCATGTCAAATCGATGACAAACATTACTTTCACAGAGTGAAGGATTATTTTGAGAATCCTTATTGTTCTCATTACCACAAAGATGATGATTCTAATTTCGTCTATTGCTATGTCCACATTCATTGATACCTTTAGGGTGATAATTTTGTCTTCTTTTAGACTTATCACATACTGCAACCACATTCTTTTAAGGGACTGAGAATAAAGCAAATTCAATAGGACATGTTTTCACTTCTTGTGCTCATAATCATACATGAATTTGATCATGGCAAGACATAGCAATTTTATCACTTCAGGTAGTTATAATTTCTTACAACTCTATTAGAGTTATAATCAAAGTTCATTGTCTTTGCTGGTATTTAAAATCAAATTATAGAATTTCAAGAATTTAAAAGAAATAAATAAAGTAAAATACTTACCTTAAATACAGAATTTAATCATGAAGGAAGATCATGGAATAATTGACAATCATTATGTTCAATCCCAAAGCTTCTACTCAATTGGTTAGAGTCTCGTGCTGATAACGTGTTATAAAACAATAAAAGAAGAAGAAGAGCATTACAGAGAAAAGTAAAGAGAGAGAATTCTTATTGATTTGGGATGAATTACAATATAAATAGAACCCCTATATTTATAGGAAAAAAGTGACTTAGTCACCAAGTAACTGTCACGACCCAAAATCTACCTAGTCATGATGGCACCTAACCCAACCCGTCAGGTAAGCCAATTAACAACTATCCAATTTAAATGAGATTTATTAAGAAAATAAATAAAAATACAACTGCTTTATACAAGAATTTCTCAAGCACTGGTAGTACAAATCATGAGCTTTTAAGATTTAGAATTTACAAAGCTGGTATGAAATAAAGTACATCATCTGTTTGAAATATACATGAACAGATTAAAATTCTAAAGCTACCAAGATCAAGAGGCAGCTATGATCAGAACGCATGTACTTCTTTAAATCCAGCTCCCGTCGTGCACAGCAACATCAGCATCCAACATCTGCACGCAAGCTGCATAAGTGCAGTATGAGTACAACTGACCCCATACACTCAATAAGTAACAAACCTAACCTTAGGTTGAAAGTAGTGACGAGCTGGAACAAAAGTCGGAGTCCAACACCAATAGACAATAACAGTTTATAACAACATAATAAAAGTGATAAAAGAAATAACTAAGAGATAGTGCTCATCTCGTTCACAGTTCCGAAAAATAGTCATGCGTTTCAAGTAAGTCAGTGAAAACCCAAATCTTTTACCGAAATCACCAAAATATGAGTATGTTTGTAAAACTGTGATTTTTTCCCAAATCTTTCAAGAGGTAAATATTTCATTTTCAAATGGCTTAAGGAAAGTACATCTCTATGCCTACATGTCAATGTGTATGTAAACTCATGGATGATGCAATGTCGTACAACATGAGGAAAATGCATCTTTATAATTGTATGTCAAGTGTGCATGTCGAATGCAATGCAACTCAGTGATAAAACCATATGCATACTCTCAGAGTATCAATTCACTCAGTCCTCCCAGTCACTCAGTCCTTGCAGTCACTCAGTGTCGCTCAGCCCTCCCAATCACTCGGCACTTGCACTCAGTAGGTACCTGCACTCACTGGGGGTGTACAGACTCCGGAGGGGCTCCTTTAGCCCAAGAGTTATAATAAGCCAATCATGGCATAAATCAATAAAAACATGTTACGGCGTGCAGCCCGCCCGAACCCATCATAAATCAATAATACCTGAGCAGCCAGATCCCATCAATATCCTCACCATCAGGCCCTCGGCCTCACTCAGTTATCAATCTCTCCAGTCTCTCGGGCTCTCAATGTCATGAAAACCAGCCCAAAATGATGATGTGAAGTATCAATGAATGGTAACAGAAACTGAGATATGATATGCAAATAAATGCGTATGACTGAGTATGTAATTGCAATGTAAGCAAATAACTCAACAACAAAAATGACCTTAGTGGGTCCCAACAGGATAAGCATATAGCCTAGACATGGTTTCTAATATGGATCACAGCTCAATTACTCTAGCACATAGAGATTTCATGGATACAAATAAGATTAGGTGACTACACAGTACCACATAAATAACCGAGTCACAATTCACATGGTTCACGCCCACACGCCCGTCACCTAGCATGTGCGTCGCCTCAACACCAAACACATATCACGTATATTCAGGGGTTCATACCCTCAGCACCAAGTTTAGAAGTGTTACTTACCTAGAACAAGCCAAATCTAATACCGAGCAAGCCAAGCGATACTCCAAAAATGCCATCACGCGCGTACCGACCTCCGAACGCTCGAAACTAGCCTAAAGCAACTCAAATACATCAAATAATGCCAAAGAAAACAAACACAATCGATAAAGGTCGAATCTTTAATCAAAACTCAAAATCAACCCAAAAGCACAACCTAGGGCCGCACCTCAGAACTTGACGAAACTTATAAAATCCAATAACAAATTCAATTACGAGTCCAACCATACTAGTTTCACTCAAATCCAACTCCAAATCGATGTTCAAAACTCGAAAATTCGCTTTATGAAACTTTAGGGCAAAACCCTCAATTTCTCTTTATAATTCATAATCCAATTACCAAAAACGAAGATAGAATCACGAAATATAATCAAAACCGAGTGTAGAACACTTACCCCAATCCTTGTGATGAAATTTGCTTCAAAATTCATCTCAATCCGAGCCCCAAATCTCAAAATATGATAAAAGAACAAAAAATCTCGATATATAGCTTTTACCCAGGCATCGTCACATCTGCGACGTACTTAGCCGCTTATGCGCCGTCACTTTTGCGACAAACGTTCCGCTTCTGCGGAATGGCAATGGAGAAATGGCCCTTACACCTACGGAGAAACACCCGCTCCTGCGACATCGCAAGTGCGACACAAGAACCCGCATCTGCGCCAACTCCTGCTCCTGCACTCAAAATATCGCATCTGCGCGCACGCAGGTGCGCTAAAAAATTCGCTTACACGGTCTTCCTCACCAGCTCTCACCTCGCTTCTGCAATGGATAGTCCGCATCTGCAAAGTCACTTCTGCGGCCAAGACTCCGCAGATGCGGCTACACCAGTACCAACAATTCTTCAACAAGTGTCATACCTCCTTTTTCCCGCGGGGGATAGGGGAGTTTTTCTAATTCAAGTGACATTATCGAAATGAGATTATTTATTTATATCAGAGTCGCCACTTGGAATAATTTATGGTGTCCCAAGTCACCGGTTTATTTTAAATCCCAAATCGAGGAAATTTGACTCTATTTATGATCCGCGAACACAGAAGACCGGGTAAGGAATTCTGTTAACCCGGAAGAAGGTGTGAGGTACTCCCGAGTTCCGTGGTTTTAGCACGGTCACTTAACTATTAATAATTGGCCCAATTATCTGATTTATTACATATTTAAAATCTATTGTACTTTTTAGCTTTCTGACCGCTTTTAATATTTATGGAATTTATTTGAAACAAGTCACGATGTCGTACACTTGTCATTTTGGCACACGTCGCAAACCACGCCACATGAAATGCACCCGCGATTTACGACGTGCTTATTTTTATTATTGTTTGAAGT